>NW_024340701.1:17416014-17508211 GCF_902729225.1 Pteropus medius | reverse complement strand
TGTGTGTGTGTGTGTGTGTGTGTGTGTGTGTGTGTGTGTTCTTAGAATCTCAACAAGGAGTCCAAAGTTGGAGAGCCACCTGCCAGCCTTGACAGTGAACCATGCACCTGTCAAGAGCATGGTCTCTTGCTAATGTGACTACCCCTCAGTAAGGGTGCCTTCTGGAGACCATGAATTAGCCCCCCATGAATTGATTCCTGGTAATTTAAGGTTGGCCAGAGTTGTGGGGTGTGGTATTCACAACTCCTAGTAGTTAACCTCATACAAAAGGGAAACACTCTCCTGGACACAAACAACCCCATCTTGCCTGCTTGTGGGCAATTTTGCTAATGTTTTCCATTGGTCACACAGGAGAGGAGTGGGTAGGGGCAGGGTGGTCAGTGTGGACAGTCATTGCAAACTCATAGACATTAGAAGGAAAACCAAAAATGCATTGTTATCTCAGGCCCCGTGCTATGTGCTGGCATTGGGGTGGTGTTTGATGAAACTCCACATACGGCACAGATAAATGTATGGATCATCTATAATTCTGTGTTCTTGACTCTTGAACTTCTTCTTTGAGAAGATTGCTTGCTCGAGGCAGGCCACCCTGACCCCTGGGGCAGGCACCTTGGTGCCCTTCCATATCTTCTTGGCTCTAGAACCAAAAGAGGGCTCCTTCTACCATCACTTGGGGCCCTTTGCTGAGATTCTCCCTGGCTGTTTATGGGCAATATCCATAGAGGACAGCCTGTACCAATGTCCCCAACTATGACTCTTAGGATTTGGTGGGTAGATGCCCCAGCTTCCTCCTTTGGATGGAACAATCTGAGGTGTGTTCTACACTGTCAATCAGAAGTGTCTCACAGCGCTGAGTGCCATTTGCCCACAGTGGTAGCCTACTTATTAATGCATCCTCCGACTTCCTTCCTGGCTCTCTCAGGCCTTCATTGCTCTACAGGAGCTTCCATGAATCACCTCTAAAGAAACTGCTTGCACTAAAAAACTTGCATCAGATTTTGCTTCTAAAGGAGCAAGATACTTCCCATCTAAATTGAGCCTCTTTGTTCTTTCTTAAGGCACTCCCCCCTCTTTAATAGTGTTTATCATGATCTGTACTCATTTGTATGCATGTTTATTTATTTAATGTCTGTGTTCTCTAGTAGAATTCAGGCTATATGAGGGCAGAAACAATGTTTATTTTGTTCACCGTTAAATTCCTACATATCACCCAGGGTGTGACACGTGGTAGATGCACGAGATAAATTCTGTTGAAGGAATGAATGCAAAATCCTTAAGGGAGACAGGGCTTTCACTGTTAATGGTGGCTTTAAAACATGACTGCAAAGTTTTCTGACACTCCTTCTAATGAGAGGTGGGCTTTGTTTCTCCTCCTCTTGAATCTGGATGTCCTGATGACAGCTTAAATCAGGAGTATGACAGGGCTGGGTCATAAAAGTCCAGGCAGCTTCCGCCTTGAGCCTTGGGTAGCTGTCATGTGAAAACTCTGATTACGCTGAATTGGCCATTCTGTGAGGAAGCCCAATCCACATAAAGAGGCCACACACGTGGGTATTTAGATCGACGGCCCCGGCTGAGCCCAGCCAGACTTTGTGTCATTTCAGCTGAAGTGCCAGACATGTGAGTGAAGAAGCTTCCAGATGATTCCAGCCCACAAACCTTCATATCTTCTCAACCGAGACCGCAAGACATCATGGAGCAGAGAGACAAGGCATCACTGCTGTACCCGTCCAAATTCCTATCCCATGGAAACTGCAAGCATAATAAAATGGTTATTAAGCTGCTAAATTTTGGAATAATTTGTTATCCAGAAACCACTGGGGCACCCTTATTGTAAGTTTATCAATTCCTCATGTATTCCACCATCATTTATTAAGCTCCTACCATGTGCCAGGTGGTGGTTATACAGAGGAGGCCAAAGTAAACATTCCTACCTTCCAGGAACTTACAGTTTAGGAGCTGCTGTTGCAACTGTGTCTTGTGAAAGCCTCCGTGTTGCTTTTTAACAATAATGAGTAGATTTTTCAAAAAGCACTTCCAGATGGTGTGGGGGGAGGGGCACTTCCTGAGTGGGATGCCAAGGGAAGCTGCAGAGGTAGGTGGATTAGATAACATAGACCCAGAAAGCTCTATTATTTGCTGGCTGTCAACCACAGCTGTCCTGCAAATCATCCATTGGCTGGCTGTGCCCTCACGCCTTGGAGAGGAGACCAAGGGGAGCTGGGAAGTACCATCCCCACAGCAGAAGGATAGGGAAACAACTCCCCACAGGCCCTAGAACAGGGGTGGCATCTACCTCTTGGAAGAAGATGGCATTGGCTTGATGCAGGCCAGGAGTAGGGGAACTTAGGTAAAGCCAGGCCCACGGGTTGGCATTCCAGCTACCTTATCTCATTCCAGTACGTAGGTTTGGAACCAAGGGTCCTCTTATGTGTCCAGGTATGCCTACCTCCTGTAGTCTGGACTTGAGAAATGAGTATAATTTTATGCTGCTTATGTTTCTGTTCTTCTTTAAAAAATAATAAAGCTAATTTTTAAAACATCTACCTGTCTCAACTGTGCTGAAGTGAAACAAAGAAAAGGACTCTGTCCTTCTTAGGACTAGTCATAAAGGGCATCTTTCCTGGGGATGGCCCAGGGATTCTAGGCACCAACCATAAGAAGAAGGGATATTCTGGGAGGGAAGTTTGAGAGTCCAGCCTTCCCTGTCTGCCCAGAGCTTTTCTTTCCTGGAAACGTGCTTGTGTAAGGAGGGGGCAACTAAGAACACTGTTGAGTACAATAAGGCCCACTGCCCCCAGAGACTGGCAATGGAATATGAATCAGCACTGAGAGGTTGATAACATGGCTAGACCGTAAAACTTTAGAGAAGTCATCTTCTCCCTGGGCTTCTTGATCTGGTCATCTGTGAGACTGTCACACTGGTCTCACACTGCACAGTGAACTGGCCTTCTATGCTCCCTAATACTGTGCCTTCCCAGATGATTGAACAGCTCAGGTAAATCAAGACTGAGTGTTCAGTCGGGGCTTTACTATTCAGCTGTTCAACGACTATTTAGTGAGCCATCTGTTAGCTGCATCTTTAGTTGCTCATGCAGCTGTGAACAAAACAGATGATGCCCCTGCCCTCATGGAGCTCATATTTTCATAAGTATTTTAGATGCGGGCAAAGGGAAAATACACAGAGAAACAAGGACTAGGAGCATTTGGCTTACAATCTTCATGATGTCTTTTCTATGGTGATTTCTTGGCTGGCTAACATCTCTTCTCCCCAAAGATGCCAACTTTGAGCTTTACCTTGGTGGGTGCCCTTAAGAATGTTCCCACCCCAAGACATCTAGGTCCAAGAAACCTAGATCCATGTCTCCTGTCTAGGTTGACTAAGGTCCACCTTCTGAACACCAGAAAAGCCACATCCCAGGTTCCAATCATTTCTTCCCTGAGCCAGTGACAGAACAGGTGATACCATCTCCAGGGAACCCCCTATCCCTTACCTCTGTACCACCTGACCTCTATAAGATAATGTTGTCAGAGACCTTCCCCGGGTAGCCCACAAGAGATTGACAATGTAGTGGCAGGCATAGATTTATTCATTATCCGAAGTTTGCTTATGATTCTAAAAATAGATTAATTTTTGGGTGAAATAACATTTCCCCAAGGTGAAGACGGCGAGCATTGTGCCACGAGGCCCTTAGAAACAGCACCAAACAAAAGAGCATGTTAAGACATGTATTCTTATTTGGATGGTGGGGTGCTTCCTGTCTTGTGGTTAATTCCAAGTGTTCCTCTCCTTCAGATTCCTGACTTCCTCTGGTAAACCCCTCTGGATTAACCTGTCATACTCTGTCAGTCTCAACACTGGCAGCTCTCTGTGTCCAGGTCCAGGTGGTATTATATTATCTCCATCTTCTGAGTAGCACTGTTTATTTTCTATTGAAAATTAGACCGGAAGCTGTACCGAGGTGGGAGTTAGGATTTATTTTTTTGATGTATTTCCCATCTTCTAGTGTCTAATTGACAATATTCTCACGGCATGCCCTCCAAAAGTTGGCAAGTCCTTAGCTAACCCATTTTGAACTCTAACCTAACCTATTTTGAGGTCCCCAAATAGCAGCTAAGCAACTCTTCCTTCCTCCTTCTCGTCTCTCCCTCATCAACATCATCACTCACCTTGCAAATAACAAAGTGCTGTCCTGTGTCTCTGGTGACGGTGTGTGTGTGTGTGTGTGTGTGTGTGTGTGTGTGTGTGTGTGTGTGTGTGTGTATTGGAAATGGGGTATTGGAAATGGGGTGGGAACGAGGAAGGGGAAAGAGTTGAGGTTTCCTATAGAACACATTTTACCTGCAATTCTCCTTTGTGATGCAAACTGTTTTCCAGGAACTGTCTTCCTGTCTGTGTCTTCCCTCCCCACCATGGCATGACCTGTGGCACAACCCATGGCCTCTCCCATCTTACAAGCAGGAAGAACATTGTGGTGAAGTAACCTGCCACAGCCTCACTGTGGGGAGTCCAGGGCCCACTCAGCTCTCTGGACTCAGAACTCACTAAATCCAGAGGTCTCCAAAGCCCATTCCAATTCTTAGGCTTTGGTTATTGTAGCTTCACTTTTAATCTGACTGCTCCGGGTGGCTTTGTGGCCTTTAGAAGGCTAACCCTCTACCTACTATAACAGCTAAAATTAAAAAGACAGATGATGCTACATGGCGAGGGTGTAGAGGAACTAGAACTCTCTTATCTGTCGCTGATGGGACCATAAATGGCACAGTGTAGAATAGAAAAGAGTTTCTGATGAAGTTAAACACTTATCTACCTATGGCTCGGCATTTCCACTATTGGACATTTACCCAGGAGAAATGACGACCTATGACCACACAAAGTTCTGTACATAAATGTTTATAGCCACTTTGTGCATGATAGCCCCAAACTGGAAACAATCCAGATGTTTATTAACAGACCAATGGATAAACAAACTGTGATACATCCGTACAATGGAATACTACTCAACAATACAAAGGAAAGAGCTGCTGATATTTAAAATACCCTAGATGAATCTCACAGACATTATGTTGAATAAAAGAAGATGAACACAAGTGAGAAGCTGCACACTTTTGTAGAGTGAGAATATGATGAGAGAAGTCTGTGACCTGGAAGAGGGCCCTTGCCCCACCATGCTGGCACCCTGATCTTGGACCTCCAGCCTCCAGAACTGTGAGCAACACGTTTTTGATATTTATTAAAAAAGAAAGAAAGAAAGAAAGAATGAATGAAAGAAAGAAAAGAAAGAAAGAAAGAAAGAAAAAGAAAGAAAGAAAGAAAAAGATACACACAATATGTACTGTATGATTCTATTTATTTGAAGTTTAAGAAGAGGCAAAACTAATTTAAGGCAGTGGTTCTCAACCAGGGGTGAGTCTCCACACTATCCCCCATTGGAGGACATTTGACTAAGTCTGCAGACATTTTTGGTTGTCATACTGGGGGCGGGCCCTACTGGCATCTAGGATGTTGAGGCCAGAGATCTGCTAAACATCCTACAACACACAGCTCAGTCTCACAATTATATGGCTACAAATATTAATTGTGCTGAGGTGGAGAGACCCTGGTCTACAGTGATAAAAGTCAGAAAAGTAGTTACCTCTTGGGAAGTACTGACTAGAAGGGGCAAAAAGGAATTTTCTGGAATGATGGAAATGTTCTATATCTGTGTTGTCTGATACAGTAGCCTACAGCCACATGTGGCTATGTAAATTAAAATGAAATATAACGAAAAATTTGGTTTCTTAGTCACATTAGCTACATTTCAAGCACTTGATAGCCACATGTGACAGATACAGAACATTTTCAACTTTGTAGAAAGTTGTATTGGACAGCAATGCTCTATTTCTTGAGCTAGTAGTGTAAAACAGGTGTCCCTAACCCTGGTCAGTGGCGTGTTAGGAACTGGGCCACACAGCAGGAGATGAATGGCAGGCGAGCTAGAGAAGCTTCATCTGTATTTGCAGTCACTCCCCAGCACTAGCATCACTGCCTCAGCTCCATTTCGGATCATCAGGCATTAGGTTTTAAAGGAGCACCAGTCCCTGGTGCCAAAAAGGTTGAGGAACACTGGAAAAGGCATAGGGACACTTACAATATGCACGTTTTATTGCATATAAATTATACCTCCATACATGAAACCCAGTGGGATGGGAAAAAAAGCCTTTCTTGCAGGGGAGGAGCGGGGATGTTGGTGAAGTCACAGTCTTGCTTCTGTCCTTCAGGCTTCCCCTCCACACCTGGGGCCAGGCCTGCCCATGCATCTAGAAGCTGGGCTTGACTGTGAACAGGGAGGGGCTGCTGATATTCTTCAGAGGGGCCTCCCCAGGGATAGAAAGGGCAAGGCCATTTACTTTCTAGGGAATTCAAGGGCCGACCTGGCTCCCAGTGGATTTATGAGTGGGTCAAGTGGACCTGTGTAAAAAAAAAAAGGCTCTGTTCCCCCCTACTCCTTTCACTAGGTAGCCTTCCCCACCAGGTGTGCAGGCTCTCCCTGCAGAAATTGTTCCATTCTCCGTCACTGCTGCCTCTCTTGCTCTTCTGCTATGAGGGTTTTACAATAACAGCATTGTAACCACTTTGAGAAAACCAATAAAAAGGCGGTGACAAAAGAATAGCCAGCCGGCTGGAAATTGCACACAGCAGTGAAGGCCTGGGCCTTTCCCCCGCTACGTGTTTAATAGTGCTCCAGGGCTGCAGGCTGCAAAGACACACGTGTTTATTTGGGGGATGTGCTGTTGCTTAAATAATGAATCTGGCATAAGCTTTCGGATGAACGCAGGGGCCCCTGACTCCCTGCCGATCAAGGCTTCTCACCCCACCGGGGACTGTAAATGGGGGTGCAAGGCCCTTGTCAGACCTGGAGGGCCTGCTGCCCTGTGGTGTGGGATGCAGAAGGAGGTGTATATTCATTCATTCATTCATTCAGCAACAAAACCAATTCACCACTTACTAAGTGATGAACCTCTTGCTAGGCACTGAGCCATAAGAAACACTTTCCCAGCCTGCTACAGTGAATATATTGTGGAAAATTCCAGAGGCAATTTTTGGCTGAGGTCAGCACCAGTGCTGCACCCTGTCTCACTTCTTCTCCGCTGGGTCATGGTGACCCTGTCCAGTGACCCTTGGGGGCCCTCATGTTTTCACCAAGTCTGGCTCCGGTCCACTCCCCAGTTCCCTCGTTCCTTGCTATTCCAAGAGAAACCCAGAGTCCTTTATATATTTATTAATTCTCAGCTTTAAAAAATTTCAGGCTTACGGAAAAGTTGTAGAAATAGTACAAAGAATTCTGATATCCCCTTTACCCACATTCTCCGAAGGTTAATATTTTACCAATTTCCTTTATTCTCTCTCTCTACTACACACACACACACACACACACACACACACACACACACACACACACACACAGAGTTTCAGGTTTTGTGTATATATCCACAGATATAGATACATAGCTATAGCTATAGATACTTCTGAACTATTCGAGAATAAGTTGCAGACATGATACTTTACCTCTGATACTTTGGTACAGATGTCTTAAGAAACAAGAATATTCTCTTATATAACCACAAAACAATTATCAAAATTAGGAAATTAACATTGCTATGATGCTGTTATTGAATCTACAGACATTAACATTTCTTCAATTGTCCCACTACTGTCCTTTATACAAAAGAAAAAAAAAATTTTCTGTTCCAAGATCCAATTCAGAATCACATATTGCATTTCATTTTCATGTCTCTTTAGTCTCCTTTAATCTAGAATAGTTAGTTCTTCAGTTTTTAGTTGAATTTCTTGACCTTGACATTTTTAAAGCGTACAGGAGAGTTATTTTGTAAAATGTCCTTCAACTTGGGTTTATCTGATGTCTCTTCATGATTTGATTCAGATTCTGCATGTTTGGCAAGAATATCATAGAAGCCATGCTATGTCCTTCTCAGTGCTTCATATCAGGAGTCACATGATGTTGGTTTGCTGTTATCATTTGGTTAAGGGGTGTCTGTCAGCTTTCTCCAATGTAAATGATGACTCTCCCTTTGTAATTAATAAGTATCTTGTGGGCAAAACCCTTTAGTATTTTGAGGGTTTTGGTGGCCAGTAGGAATGGCTGGCACAGTACAGGTGGAATGGCCCCTCGTCTGCGTTTCCAATTCCTTCTAGATGAGATTGACCAGAAGCTTTCCCAGGACTTCTCAGTTTTATTAGTCAGGACTGGGCTTCTGGAACCTCTCACTGGGACTCTCTCTTCACACTCCCACCTCCTCTTCCTAACCTAGAGGTCGGAATATCAATCTGCAAAACAACAGGGGTTTCAGGTCCTCCAGGTGACACCCTTCCCACAGGAACTGAGCTGTTAGTTAGTCACCCTGAATTAATCCCTTTTAGGCATTTCTTTAAAATTCTGTTCTCTCCTCTAATTCTCTGGCTCCCCAGTGGGCTGGTAGATCAGGTGTTAATATCACCACTTTACAGATGAGGAGCCTGAGACCCCAAGGGGTTAAATCACAGTAGACAGACCTCATTTGGTTTTTCTGAATTTGTCTGTGATCCCCAGCCCACTCTAGAATCGGTATTTATTCGCCTTTCTTTGAAGCCATAAAATGATGTGCTGCAGTGCTGTAAACATCATTTAATTTCCAAAATGGCTGGCATTGTAACCTGAGTGTGTCTCATTGCCGACAGTATGGGAAGGAGCACCTTGACATTTCTGGCTGTGATTTCAAGTATCCTCATGTAATAGTTATAGCTTTCATCCCTCAGAGCACATAGACACTCAGAAAGAGGACAGCAAATACAAAGAAAGAGGCCAATTGAAGACAGCCAACTTAGAAAACAGCAGGGCCCTCTTTGGATGAGAGCAAGGCCAATAGTTGTTGTGTTTTTTTTGGCCAAACTATATCTCAGATTGCTAAATAAAAGATCTTAGTATCATACTATCTGTTATAAACCAAGCTGCCTAACAGTTTAAATGAGTATTTCAGTAGCCATACTCTTCCTGGTCACACACATGTATATGTGATACAGGTTCTTGTGGGCACATACACCTCTGTGTGTTCAGACATAGAGAGATATTTACACACTCTGTGCAATGCGAAAATATATGAATCACAGGGGAATCTATTTAAAATATCGATATTCTTAGTTAAATCAACGTGGCACAATGTCATTGCACATGCGAGCTCTATTTTGAAGGCCGAGACAGGAAATGGAGACCCCTTCTCCTGAAGTGCTGACTGCAATACCAGAATGGGCAACTGGCTACAATAAGCCGGAATGCCCAGAAACTACACTTGAACTAATGCTTAAAACCTGACGGAGACATACTTCATAGTTAATCTGGTTACTCGGGGTTTATTTCACAGTCAGAAGTTCTTGTGATGGAAGGGGCTCCTGCTGGCTTCTCCCAGACACATGACTGAATTAATGAATGAATGAATTCAACTTACCGGAGCAGATTTAAACTGCTTACTGAAACAAAATCTGGTCATTTTTCTTCCTTCCGTTTTCTTTTAAAAGATAAATACGAACCTCATATGGATGCTGTAAGAGTCATTAATCCTTGATAACCGACTGTTTTATCTTTTGATTAAAAAAAGGCAGGCTGACTGACAGTGAGCTTACAACGGCAGGCTCATTAACAAGCCAGGTTCAGATGTGGCCTCGCAAATAAACACCCCGCATTCCATTAACCAGGCTGCACCCAGGAGCTAAGGCCGCTGTGCTCCTGGCTTAAAATGCAAGGAACAGGTAAACTCGCTTTGTCTTGCTGAACCAGCAGAAAACGCTCAAGTTTTTTTTTTCAAAACCAGCACTTTCTGTGCTACTACCTGGTTGTCAAATTTTAATGGGTGCTTGTTAACAAGGACTCTGAAATATTGTGATGTATGTGACCACTGGCAGCTTTCCGGCTGCTGTTGGGGTTGATCACGGGGTATTTTAATAGGCGCCTTTACAACCCTGGGGGAGGGCTGCTTAAGGTGGTCATTGGGGTTCTCTAACACTCGCAGGCCCGGGGTGGAAGGGCACAGCCACTGGGAAATGCTGGGTCTCCAGAGCCCAGGAGCAGGGATGGAGGGCTGCTGGACTCCCTTGCGCAGAGTGACAATTCTAGGAGGGTGGGGATCCCCCAGGCAGTGTTTCCTTCAACTGCCAGCCTGAACCCAGGAGAGGTTAGGGTTTGCCTCTGCCTGCCCTCAGAGCGGCCTCTATTTAAAACGCACCTCCACTTAAATGAATTGGGGGAATTGGTGGGGATTGCTCACCCTCCCTCTCCTCTTTTTTCCCTTCCTCCTTGCTCCCTCCATTTCCTCTTCTTCCTCATTACTCTTTCTCTTCCCCCTTCCCCGCTCCCTCCCTCTTTTCTTCCTTTCACTTTCCCCTTCCCCTCTCCCTTCTCCTCCCTTCTGTGCCTCCTCTCTTTAGCTTTTTCCCATAATTCTTCCATCTCTTCCCTTCCTCCTTTCCCCTCTCCTTCCCCACTCCTCTTCTCGGTCTCCTCATGTGCATTCAAATCTTTTCTACTTTGTGTCTCCTGCTTCTCCTTCTCCCTCCTTCCCCTCTCTTCCTCTTTCCCTCCCAACTTCTTCCTTTTCTCCCCTGTTTCATTCTCCTCTCCCCTTCCTCCCTTTCTCCTCTTCTCCCCTCCTCCCCCTGCTCCCCTTTCTTTCTCTTCCTTCCCTCCTTTTCTTCCCTAATGCTCAGTCCAGAGTTTCAGAGTATCCAAATGTCTTCTGTTGGGTGTTGCTAGTAAAATGCCACTTCTCAGTCAGACTCCAGCTTGCCTGCCGTTTCTCCCTCAGCCTCTCCCTCCCCCAACCCCTCAAACACTCAAGAAGCTAAGCCTGGTTGCTGGATTGTCAAGGACGGAGGGGAGGTGGCTTCTTCTTGCTTTAATCTGTGGCTGAGCACAAAACTGGGACTTGCAGGGCTTCAGGTAAGGGAGGTCTAACTACTCGGGAAGGACGCAGCCCAGCTGCTGAGGGTGCAGCTGGTCCCTAGGCCCAGCTCAGACCGAGGGGCCAGATGCTGGGCCATTCTGAACAGGGATCTTCACCTGGTTAGTGAGAATCACTGTTTTCAAAGGCTTCGAAATCAAGTTTTCGGAGAGAGGCCGGGTTTGCCTGGACCTGGAGGAGTGTGTGTGGTGAGTATGTGTTCATGTAGTGTGTAGTATGTGTGCTGGTGGTGGGAAATGCGTTTGTGTGCATGTGGTGTGTATTGTATGTACGTTCATGTGGTGGTGTATGTGTGGTGTGTGGTACGTGTGCGTGTGCATGCATATGTGTGCGTGCAGCGCTCTTGCGTCTCTGGAGAGAAGAAATGAATGCTTTGTCAGGGGAGGAAGGTGACACTCTGCCTAGAGCTGCCCAAAGCCTCTGGGCACCAGTGCGCTCTCAGAAGAGGCAAGAGTGCTTTGCCAGTGGAAAGCTTATTTTGCCCAGCAGGACCAAAAATCCAATTAAAGAAAGAATGAGGGAAATGTGAAGTCTGGACTGAGCACTGGCACCTCCCCGGCCGACTTCCTTGGCAGGGATCTCTGCAGAGGGGAAGGCCCAATGATGGCTATGGGGATGGCTGACCAGAGAGGCTCCCACGCGCCATAGCCAAACACGGGGGCAGCTGCCAGCGGCCAGGGCCCCGCCTGTCCCCGCAGCCCAGCGCCACGGCTTCCTGCAAGGACCCTCTGCCGGTGGTCCTTGGTGTGGAGAGCCAGGCTGCTTGGCAGCAGTGGAAGCACCTCCCCAGCCCCGGCTCTTGGGCCATTTGAGCCACCCACCCGCCTGCGCCTATTGACATCGGTGAGAATCACACAGGCAGATTAAAGGCAGCATATGGCCCCCCAACTGGAAGCCAGCGGAGCTGAACCAACACTGGCAAATTGTGTTCAAACCGCATTGAGAATCCTGGCAGCTGCACCTGGCATGGGGAGCAGCCGGCGACCTGCATACAAAGGGAGTTTTATACACAGGGGGCGGTAGCAGCGGTGGCTGCGCTTCCACCCCTCCCTCCTTCAGCCCTCCCTCTCCTTCCCTTCCAGCCAGAGCTGGGCATTGGCCCTGGGAAGTGGGGAGCTATTTGTCCAGGTTTCTGAACCTGGAGAAAGGAGGGTAGCTCCTATTTAGAGCTTCAAAGCCAGGATGGACTTATCAGGGTCCTCTAGGTCACCCCCTCCATATCTAACTCCCCCCACCCCAATTTAACAATGGCCCGATTTCCCTAGCCATGAAGAAGCAGGGAGCCCACAGGGGACAGCAGGAGGCCTGCAGCATTCCCAGCTTGACCCGTAAGGAAAAAATGGCAGTTCATCCTTTCCAGGCTCTATAGGAGAGCCCAAGTGAGGAAGCCTCCAAGTGTCCCCTAGCACCAGGGTGACATGCTGGCTCCTGGGCCTACCCTTGTCTCCTTCTGTCCAGCCCTGTCTAAGTAAAAAATGGGAGGCAGAGACTTTTTTTGTTACCTCATGCAAGACCGGGCAAACATTATGTAACTGACATGTAGAAATAAGAAACTGAGTGTGATGGAGTTGGGGGTGCTAAGAGACCAATAAACTTGCAATAAACCAACTGAACTGGGTGGAGGCAGTGTTTGTGGAATGAACATGCAAAATGAACTTGGTAGCACCTGGGTAATCTAGGGTGCGCTGCAGGATAGCTGAACATGCTGAGTGGTGAAATCAGGTAGACCATGGGGATGTAAAATGGGGGAGGTGCGGCGGTTGGAGGGGCACCTGTATCATGGAATAGGAATGAGAGAACACCATCTCCTGGCCTCTTTTTCTTTCTCCATTCTATGAGATTCCTAATTATTTTTTCCCAAAAGATGCTTCATCCTGGAGGACAGCTGCAACCACATGAAGTCATTAAAAATGCTCTCATGTCCCTACTTCCCCCTAGTTGGCATTGTTGGAGGGGAAGTCTGGGGAAGAGAAAAATCAAAATTCTTTCCACAGCATGGCTCCCACACTCTAGAGAGGCTGAGCATGGGGCCATGATTTGACCTGCTTCCTGGAACCTGTGGTGATACTATGTTCCTGTCAGGCCACCTTCCTGACCCGGCCTCAGTAACTGAGAAGTAGGGTTATGAGGGAAAAGGGATGGTTGGGACATCCTTAGACAATGTGAGGTGGAGATTTTGGGATGGTTCTTGGGCAGAGGAGAGGGAGGCTGTCTGGAATCAGGCCCAGGGGGCTGGGAGTACCACTACCATAAAATGGGGGAGGTGCGGTGGTTGGAGGGGCACCTGTATCATGGAATAGGAATGAAGGGAGGGCTTTGGATGAAGGGAGGGCTGTTAGATGTGCTGCCCAGCCATTGGTTTAAAAGCAACCTTGGTGCCCTGTTACCCTGGCCTGGATGTCAGAAGCTTTCTTCTCTTGTAGCTTGGGAGACAGCCATTTTGAAAGACAAGCCATGGTTGTTAAGCATATTCTATGTGCTATGGACAGTCACATGCAAGAGTTGGGGTATAAGATCCTGGGGATGGCCCTGCAGGAGGGCTTATTCTAGTTGTTGGTTTACGTATATGAGGAAACCAACAACATAAGGTTAACTTGCCCAAGGTCGCTTAGTGGTAGTTGGTGGGGCTGACCCCAGCTGTCCACCACTCCATGCAGACTCGTGCTGTGGGTGTGGCTACTTTTTTTTTTATCATCCAGTTACCTGTGGTGCCTGGCCCTCCACAGGCAACCAGGGCAGGAGACCCCCTCACCCTCAGAAGAGGGGTAGGTCACCTGTGAAAGAGAATAGTCAGCTGTGACTGCTCTTCCTTGGGTCAAGGCGAAAAGGAACATTATGGAAGGAGTAATTTTTGCTTGCTTTTCACTATCCATCCCTTCTCCTTCAAACCCAAATTTTCAGCCTATCTATGTTGATGGGGGCAGGGCAAGGAATCACGATTTGCCTGTAAGGATGAATGGGAGAGGCTGACACTTCCACAAACAAGGCTGGGAAAGTGCTGGGGACATCCTGCTTGCTCTCCTAGACTTTACAGAAATCCCCAAGAGCTGAGGAAGTGGGCTTTGTTCTGGGTCTTGGTGGGAAGATTTTATGCTAGAATGTTCTCTCTCTCTGGTCTTCATTTTTGGAAACCACAGTTCTGCCTGAGGGCATGTTGTACCTTCAATGACTAAAGTAACTGTTGGCTTGGGCAACCAGCTTTCTTTTCTATTTTGAAACTTCATGTGCCTATGTGGTCAGAAATGTACATTGTAACTGCAACAGTACTTCATAAACAAGCTGTGTGGCAGTAGTGACTCTCAATTTGCTCACATCTCCTGTATTCACCTGCTTGTGTCATCTCCACTCACACTGACTCTGGGTTTCACAGTGTGACTTGCTTTGGCCAATGAGATACTATCAGACATGATTAGTAAAGGTTTAAAAATGCCTGCATGTTGAGACTTGCCCTCTCTTTGTGTTCTTGAGACCCCTATAACTGCCAACAGGTGAATATACCTGGGTTATGCAGCTGGAGATATGTAGCCCAGTCACCACTGCCACTAGCTGACAACCAGCACCTACCACCAGACATGAGTGAGGCTCTCCTAGACCAATCAGTGCCAAGCAACCTGCCAGCCGACCACAGCTACATGAGCAAGCCCAGGTAAGTCCATTAGAACTGCACAGCCTAGCCCAGTCCAAGCTGTAGACTCATAAGCTGATAAATGGTTATAAAATATATTACACAAAATTTGTATTTTAACCATTTTTAGGTATACAGTTGAGTGGTATTAAGTACATTCACGTTATTATGCAACCATCTCTAGAACTTTTTTTATCATTCGTGATGGTTCTTTACATAGTAAAGCTCCCTGATTTACATGGTGTGGGTGTTGCCACCAACTCCATGATTGTCTTACAGTGATGAGCCTGCCTCTGAGTAGAGCCAGATGGGAGGCTCAGGCTGGGTCATGTGGCTCTGTAATGGAACCCAACATGAACTGAAAGAGAACACACTCACGGTGCCTCTGCTGCAGCCACCCCTCACCCCACGATAGCTTTTGCTTCTGACAGCCCCACTGTGGAGCTTGTCTGCGTCACAGGAGTCAAGGATGCTGCTCTTGGAAGAGGTGGTGGATGATTAAACACAACACTGGCCTCCTGCCCTCAGGCACACTCACCAGTGATCCTGAAGGAGCGAGAAGGAGTCGTTAGGGAGGAGAGAGGCACAGCATTTCAGCAGATAGTGCAGAACACAGGCGGCTCCTCTGATGAACTCAGGCGTGGGATGCACTTGAACCTGTTGTTTACGGACCAACTGTCCGGGGCCTGGCACCTGACCTCGTGCTCAAGGATGAGCTCTGACAGTTGCTAAACCAGCCCTGCTGTCCTTGCCACTTCCTAGCTGTGTTACTTTGAGTGAGTCACTTAAGCTTTCTTAGCCTTGGTGTTTTCATCTGTGAAAATAAGATAATGGTAGTGCCATGTCTTAGAGTGAGGATTAGATGAGCCAGTTCTGGACACACTAACAGATGTTTACTTAATATATGTGGCAGACAAGATTCTCCCTCCCCTGCCCCAACCTACCATCTTTCCTCATCCTTTGTGGGAAGGGGTCTTTGGAAAAAAAAGAGACAGGGAATTTGTTAGCAACAGAAATTATGCCTTGAGAGGCATCTTCAGTACTAGCTAAAGAAATACTCGTTTATCTTTTGGATTTTCACTCTGAAGATCTACAGCTTTCTTCAGCCTTGATGTTCAAGTTGGGATTCTAGGGTGGGCTGAGAATGTAGAAATAAACAGAGGAGGGATAAAAGAGGAGGGAGGGAGCAAAGGAACTTTTGGATGCTGTGGCAGACTGCTATAATATTCATTTTCTTTATATTCTTAGGTAATATAACTCCTCATTTCTAGTTCGGCACATAGTCATCCAGAATAAAGACGATATTTTGCACCCTCTCTTACTGCTAGGTATGGCTACATGACTAAATACTAGCCAATATGATGTGATGTCTTGAGACATCTTCCAGGACCTTCTTTAACAGGAGTTGGGCCATGCCCTTTGCATTTCTTCTTCGCTCCCAATATCCTACTGTTTGGAATGCAGATGTAATAGTTGGAACTCTAAACACCAATTTGAACAATGAA
This sequence comes from Pteropus medius, assembly GCF_902729225.1. Lineage (NCBI taxonomy): Eukaryota > Metazoa > Chordata > Mammalia > Chiroptera > Pteropodidae > Pteropus > Pteropus medius. Next base: position 17,492,089 of record NW_024340701.1, on the reverse strand, counting down.
GACAAAACCACCCCAGGTATGGCAGAGCAATGAACTGGATGGAACTTGAGTCCCTGTTCCGGTTACTTTTGGTGTCTAACAAACTACTCCAGAGTTTGTGGCTTAAAACAGCCATTTTCTTGTACTCATAGATTATGTGGGTCAGGAATTTGGGAAGGGCTTGGCTGGGCAATTCTTTCACTCTTGATAGTATTGGCTGAGGTCACTCAGTGGTATTCAGCTGGCTGAAGGGCTGTTCTGGGAGATCCAAGACAGCTTCAGTTGTATGTCTGGAGCCTGGAATAGATGACTAAAGATTAAGACTGCCAATCAGAGCACCTATGCATGGCCTCTCCATGTGGCTTGGCATGCTCACAGCATGGAGGCCTCAGGGTAGTTGAATGTTTTCCATGAGCCTAAAGCAAGAATATTCCAGTAACAAGGAGATAACTGTATGGCTTTTTGTGATCTGCCCTCAGAAGTCTCTCAGCATCACTCTGCCAACTCTATTGGCCAAAATAGTCACAAGCCTGTTCAGAGTCAAAGGGAGAGGAATTGGACTCTCCTTTTTGATGGGAGAAACATCAAGGTCACATTGCACAAGAGCATGAGGGATGAGAGAGATACTGTTGTGGCCAGTTCTGGAAAATACCACCTGCCACAGTCCCTGAAGTTTCAGGGAACAGAGCTGCCATCCCAACCCCAACCACCTAGCTTGGAATTTGAGTGAGAGATACACTTTTGACTCATTTTGGGCAATCTTATTTTTGGTCTTTGTTGCTCAGAGTCAATCACAGATATCTCTCTGCATGGACTTTGAGGCACTCGAGAAAAGTGAAAGACTATTTAGCCATCCCCTGGACTTAGTGTAAATTAGTGTTTGGCTAAAATAAATTTTCTTTTCTAACAGCAATGGATAGTATTTCCACCCACCTGTCCTGCCCTTCAAGACTTTGAGGCCAAAATTAAGATATCTGTGTACATATAAGTTGTACACACATACAGCAGGCAGTTCCTCAAATAACATCCTTTCATTATAATGTTGATGAGATGCTGTGGGAACATAATTTTCATTTATATCAATTAGCCTATGGTAAAATTGGTTTTGTTATTCATTGTTTCCTTTAGTCACAGAACCTATCGATGACGTTAAGTAAGGTCATTAAGCATATGTGTCAGAAAACCTTAGCGACATTCAGGGGCTGTAGACTGGAGAGGGACCTCTACTTCTAGATTAATGTCAGGACACTGCTTGTAGTTCTCAGGCTGTGGGAGTCTTATTCTGAGAGGGTGTCAGAAGCATGTTCAGTGTTCACAGGCTGGTTCTGGAGGCCCAGAGATGAAGGTCAGGTGTTTCGGGTCTCTGAAGCAGGTGTGTGGTGGTGGTGGTAGTGGGCAGGAATGTTCCAGAGTCTTTATCAGCCAGAGGTTGAGATAAAACACAGCTACCAGGTCACCACAGGTAAGAAATATTCCCTTTGGCCGGACTTGACCAAGCCAGGAACCCAGAATCTACTGGTTGATGAGGTTCCTAGGGAGTCAGGAGTGAGTGAGAGGAGCAATTCATGATGGTGGCTCACCTGGAAGGTTCTGGATCCAGACTGCTAAGTTCAAATTCTCACTTGCCACTCCCTAGCCATGTGACCTTGGTCAGGTGACTTCATTGTGACCCAGGTTCCTCATCTGTAAAATGAGCCTTACCGCATTAAGTTGTTGAGAGGACTGAGTGAGACAGTAGATGTTCCAGTGCTTAGAATGGTGCCTCAGCCAGTGCCATTCTAAATCCAGCTGGGGGGCGGAGGGAAGTCTGGATCAGCTCCTTGGACTTGCCAGTAGCTGGGCCCCATTCTTCTCATGATGCTGGCAGAAGCATCCGAGGGCTAGCCCCGCTTTGCAAGTACATTGCAAAATTCTGCTTGCATCACCTCTGCCAGCATCCCGTTGCCGAAAGCAAGTCACAGGTCCAAACCAAAGTCAAGGGCTGGGGAAATATACTCTACTTCTAGTGAGAAAAACTGCAAAATTACATGTCAAGGGGTATGGGTGGATAATTCTAATGCAGGGAGGGGAGAGGAATTGGGGAACAATGATCCATTTACTGCTTTATCTAACAGCCTATAAACCATCTGTTAAAACTATATGGAAATCTACCAGAACCATCTCTAGGTCCCTATGTCAGTGGTTCCAAGATATTATTGTGTGTGTGTGTGTGTGTGTGTGTGTGTGTGTGTGTGTGTGTGTGTAGTAGTGTAGAATAAAGAGCCCACTGTCCTCCCCACCCCATGAACCCTTGTCCTAACCCAAGTACCTTGTAACTTGCTGCCTTGGGCTCAATAAATATTTGTTGACTGACTGATAAATACAGGCTGACATTCACAGGGACAAAGTGAATCCCATTGGGGCTTGAACTGAATATCAATGAGTCTGAGGATGACCTCTTGGCTCTGAATAATGGCGAGACCTTACCTCCAGGTTTTATCACATGAATGGAGTTTCTGGTGCTCCCTGCCCCCACTCCATGACAGCCTCAAACTCCCACCATAACGTCTTGAGCTGTTTGTACTGCTCTGGGCTTTCCTGTGTTGGGTAGCCAGTGGACAGATATGTTTTCAGAGGCAGTTACCTATGTCAAGACGGCTGCCATGGGTGATGTCAGGTTGGCAAGATGTGTGCAAGGCAGGGTCCACGCCAGGAGGAGTGGGGATAGACACACGTGTCTGCCAGATGCCGGGGCTGTGAAACCAGGGGGATGTGCAGGCAGCGTGGGGTGGTAGGAGGGATGGGGAGGCTCTGCGTGGGAGAAGCAGCTGCCTTGCCGCAGCCATTGAAGACATGCAAGCTCCGGTCAAATACTGATGAAGAGCTGGCGGCTCGGAACGAAGAGGGGTCCTTATCTCGCTGCTTCCCAGGGAAGAGAGTGAAGAGGAAGTCCAGCAGGAGCCACAACAGCGGGTCTGAGCTTCAAAGGAAGGCTGCAAGCCTTAAGTTCAGTGGGTAGAGTTTTGAAGGGGAGAGATCCCATTTATTTTTATTTTTAAAGTAATTAATATTTCTTCCCAGTGGCGAAAGTAAATCATGCCCTATTGTGGAAAATTTGGAACTTACAGAAAAGTGTAACAAAGATAATAAAAACTACTTATAATCTCTAGCTAGACATCAACACTGTAAACATTTTAACACATCTCCTTCCAGCCTGTTATAAATGTGTACACAGCAAAGTGGTTAAGAATGTAGGAGAGGAGTCTTGCTTTCTGTGTCATTTTAGATAAGTTATTTAACTTCTCTATGCCTCAGTTTTCTTATCTTTAAAATGAGGCTATGAATGAATAGTACTTACCTTATAGAGATGTTATGAGGATTGAATGAGATGATCCTGTAAGTGCTGATACATAGTAAATGCTTACTAAATGCTAGCCCTTATCAATATATTTCTATCACAATTTAGATCAAACTCTTAAATTTTTGAATACTTCTTGTTTTCTCGCTTAATGTTTTACTGTGAGCATTTTTCTGTATCATTAAGCACTCTTATAGAGCATCATTTTAAATGGCTTCAGAATTATGTGCTCCATGGATTCATCACAATTTATTTGCAATTTTCTTGTTGCTGGACACTGTTGCTGTTCTTAAGTTTTGTTAATATAAATAACACTGCAATGAACATTTTTGTCAGGCGCTCCTTGAATCTGTAATTTGTTTATAACATTTTTTCTTGTTATGAAAGCATAATATACTCATTATAGAGAAAATATTTAAATACAGAAGAAAATAAAGAAGATAATAAAAAATTATCATTGCGTGTGTATGTGTGTGTGGGGAGAGAGAGAGAGAGAGAGAGAGAGAGAATTGAGAGAGAGAGAGATTGAGAGAAAGGACTCTGTCACCAGGAAGGTGTCCTGGGCTAGTCTGCAGTCTGTCTTAGAGGCTCCATCCAGCGCCTGGCAGCATAAACACTGCCAGAGTTAAATAACAACCCAAGACAATATGTGGGACGTCACAGAGCTTTAAGTGATTAATTGCCAACTAAGTATTATGAGTTTCCTAACCAGCGGTGTTTGCTCCAAATGACCAGCTGGGACATGGGGAATCTTTAGGGCTTTTAAAGAATGCTTTGTTCTGCTGTGCAACAAGTTTTCCAGAGTCTTTACCAGCAAGGAAGCTTTTTTCCCTAAGGGCCTTTCAGACAAAGGGGCTCTAAATATCCTCAATCAGGAAGACCCTCTCACTCACCCCCATCCTCTGGCCCTAGTCAATTTGGGAGCTGCCTTAGAGGTAACAGCCTACTCTGGCCTCAATCCATCTCTCCAGATCATCTCTAAAAGCTCTCAATAGTCCATGCTGCTCAAATGGCCTACCCACCACACTGAAGGAGGTTCTAGGACAGGCCTAAAAGGGATGTTCCCAACCCAGAGTGGGTTCTGAGGGGGAGGGATGGCTTTGAAGAAAGAACTTTGGGCCTGTCAGGAGCTTCTGAAGGGATCTAGACTATGCAGCCTGAAGGAGTTGAGATACAAGGGCTGTGGTGGCATTTGGCACACTGTCTACAAAATTGGCCGCCAACAATTCCTCCCATCCCTGTGTGAGCATGCTGCTCCTCTCATCAAAAAGAAGAAAGAATGAGTCCATTTACCCTCTCCTTGAATCTGGGCTGGCCTTGTGATTTGCTCGGACTAAAAGAATGCAGTAGAAATGATGCCATGTGACATCTGAGCCAGGCCCTAAGAGGTATGGCAGCATTTGTTTTTGCTCCCTTGAATAGAACTGCCAGGTGAGAAACCTGGGCTATCCTGCTGTAGAGAGAGGCCGAGTAGGGGACAACAGAGGCAGCTCAGCCAACAGCTAGCCAACTGCCAAAGACATGAATAAGGCCATCTGGGATGTCTCAGACCCATCCAAACTCCCAGTTGAGTGCAGTTGCATGAGTGACCCTGGCTGATGCAGCATGGAATAGAAGAACCACCCATTGAGCAGAGCTGACCCATGAATGATGAGAAAAAGTCAATTGCTGTTTTAAGCCATTAAGTTGTGGGGTGCCTCTTAGGCAGCAGTAGATAACTAAAACACTACTGTTTCAAATATTTGAAGGGCTGTTGGTGGAAGAAGAATGGGATTTGCCCTTGCAGGCCCCAAGGAGAAGAGCAAGGGAGCAGCACCTTTTTGCTCAGTATAGGTGGGGACTCTGAGACATTCAGAGCCATCTAATTAAAAGGATCATGTGTGACCCTGGTGTACTCCCTGCAGGGCATGAAGGAAAAGCCTAGGCTGCTTGTTGGCGTCTGGAAGGGGACCTGGAGGAGTAGATGGTTGGCATACTGTCTCACCTGGAGCTTTTGTGATTCTTTGCTCCCCTTCATATTCATTCCATCTTCTTCCCCTCAAAGGAATGCTGACACTGCACCACAAGCCCCTGCTGGAAGACAGAACCAGTTCTCTTTCCTGTTTCATTTCCTGGGGCTTTTGTGGCTTAGGCATTTTTCAAGTTCACATGCCATTTCTTTCAGAAAGCTTTTCATGTGACCTTGGCTTCTTTGGACCATATGACCCTTACCATCTTCTACAGTGACTAGATTGCAAGCAAGCTCTCTAAAGAGAGAGACCCTGTTTTATTGATTTCTCTATCTGCCTGGTGCCTAGCCCAGGGCTGATGGCCCATGCATAATGCAGGGATTTAGACTGTCAGGCAATTCACATGCCTGAAGGCTGGATCTTCCCTTCCTTATCACACTGCGTGAGATCTGCAGCTCAGAAGAGAACCAGCTGGTAACAAGAAGGTGAGGACAGGGAAACCCCCAGGAAGGATCTCCTGAACCCAGCAGCCCGTAGCTGGTTTGCTATGTCTGTTCTTCGTGTCTGTGGGCCCCACTAGTGTTCAGAAGGATCTCTGTAAAGCTCGCTGCAGAGCTCAGAGAATCTTCCTCAGAGAAGCAGGATGTGTGTGTACACACACACACACACACACACACACACACACTTAGCACTCAAGCACGGAGACTGCCTCAGGGGAGACACTGTCTGCAGGAACCAGACTCCACAACCTCCCCAGGGACTCTTCTTTACGTCTCTTGTCAAAGTGTCACTTGTCAGGCTCAGCTCTAGCTCGGGGAAACTCACCCCCTGGCTCACACTGAAGGAAGGGCCTCTGAGGGGAGTGGGCTCCAAGGAGTTTCCAGGCAGACACCGCCTGTCTTGTCCTTGGCAATTTCTTGGCCTGGCCCCAGAAACCCTAATGAGCCTCAGGCATGAAGACAGCCACCAAGGTGGTTATCAGAGGTGTCCACACAGGGTTTCGAGAAGCAGCTTGTCCTCTGCTGCATGTGTGGCGTCATTCGGTCTAATTCACAGCAATTCCTGAAAAGTAGCAGGTTTGAGCAGGACTTACCCTTCTCCTTTTTACAAAGGAAAGGAAGAAGAAAGAAAAGGATCGCATGTTATTTGGGCAGAAGCAGGAGGGGATGGAAGTGAGGAAAGGTGGTCTGAGGGTAAGTAGCTGGGGAATGACCTTTAGCTTGCAGGCCGAAAGGCCTGATTTGAGGGGCCTCTCTCTAGAAGGGGAGCCATGTAGTCACTCTTGGTTCAGAAGCCTCTCCTCCGACTCAATGGGAGTTCTGTATTCCCTGAACAATTCTCTCCCCAATCTGGATCTGACCTGGCAGCCCCACACAGCCCAGAGCACCCAAGCCTGTAGCACAGCCTTCAAACTGCTCTCCCTAGACACCTCTGAGAAAAAGGCCTGGATATAAGCTTTCGCATATTTCTCAATTGGAAATGTATTGAGTGTCTGCCACATACAAGATCTGAGTTCTAGAGGGTCATCAGAAAGAGACAACAAATGCAAGAAGAAACTCTGGGCCAGACCGTCTAGTGACACCTTCAGCTGTGATCTGGCATCTGCCATGTTCCTTCTCAGACTGTCAGCCCAGCCAATAGGCGCAGCTAACTGAAGACACTAACACTTGCTCCTTCTGGCTGACTCCTCTGCTCCCAACCTGGCCCCCTGCACTTAGGAATCCCTGGCCATAAATGGAGAGCTGTTAGTCATTCAGCCACAGGGGCTTGATGCAGTGGTGTGTTGGCACTGGCTCTAGCTCACAAGAATGGAGCCAACTGTGTGCACCCTTTCCCACCTCTGTATCCAGTGACGACAAGTTGGTAGCTTGGAATTGGCTATGGTAGATTTACTCTGTGGAAACCGGCAAGTGCTAGAAAACAAGATGCCCCTGCCCCAGAGCCTGTTGTTAAACACTCACCAGCACACCACTGGTTAGATTTCCCACAGCAAGCAGCTGAGAGGGGCACTACAAATGAAACCACACTTTTGTCAATGGGGCCTTCATGATGAACACGAGCAGGTCCAGGTATAGGCTCAAACAAGTCTTGGGTGGACTCCTCTCTCCTATTTCTCTCCTTGCCACCCAGAAGCCTTCTTCACAGGCAGCCTGGCCTTGCTGTTAACCTGAATGGTTCTCAGGTATTCCAACCCTGGCTGCAAACACTATCTTTCAGGCTCCTGAGCTGAGAGCACAGTTCACCTTGAAAACCAGAAACAAAAACAGAAACAAAAACAAACCACCTACCTTTTTTCCTTGAGTACCTTGGACAGGCAGTCCTGGGACAAGAAATTAGGCTGTAGCAGAAAAGGGCATCTAACATAAGAGTACCAGATTGTCAGTGGAAACAGATTACCACAGTTGCTGGGGAAATTAAGGTTCCTGGAGAAACGAAGTCATTTGCCTAAGGTAATTCAGCTGGTGACTAAATTCCCTAGCTGGAATCCCAATCTCTTTACTCCTAATCCACTGCTTGCTGGGCCACACTGTGGAACCAGTTTTCCCAGCCTAGTAGATCCTGGCAGCACGCATGTTTTGTGTATTATTGTGTGTGTGTGTGTGTGTGTGTGTGTGTGTACATGTTCATGTGCATGCAAAAAAGTATGGACATCTGTGTGGCAGCTCCCTAAAAGTCACAGAGATGGAAGCAGAAGTAGGACTAAAGAGGTCTCTCTCAAGATCACCCATCCAGTCCTTCTCATCTGCTTGGCCACTATCTCCAGGACGGCCCCCAAAGACTTGCTGGTACAGGAGATGAGAGCCTGAGTTTTGGAGTAAGGCACACCTAGACCTGACTTTGGACTCCATCACTCCCCAGCCATGCGACCCTGGGCAAGGCATTTGTTCTCTTGGAGCCCCAATTCTCAGCTGTAAAGTGAAGATGATAAGGGTGCCCACCTCATCGGACTGCTGGGAGGATAATGAGCTGATGCACAGGAGCACTTCACACAGGGCTCAAGAAGGGGAAAGCACTGGTGTGGGTTTTTATGCCTGTTAGCTGTGTCCCCTGAGAAGCGAATGCCAAGATGGAACTAGATGTGCAAGAGGTTTATTGGCGGGAATGCCTATGGGAGATAAAGCGGGAGACAGCAGGAGTAAGAGGGAAGAGCCTTTAGACTGAGATGCAGGTCTGATCCCTGAGAAAGGAGAAGGGGAAGGAAGAGGACTGGATAGGAAGAGCCTCAGACTGCAGTGTGGTTCTGAGAAAGCCTCTGCCAGCCCAACAGGGAGTTCCAGCATCAAGATCACCCAGAGATGAGTCCTGAGCTAGCCAGAAATGGCCATGCTCAGCCACTGGCAGTGAGTGACCTTGGTGTGAAAGTAGAGGCAGAGCCTAAAGGCACTCCTAGCTGGAAGCTGTCAATGAATTACACTTCTTGCGGAAGGTTCTCTTTCAAAGGGGGAGCTGAGCAGGGAAGCTCTATGGCTGCCATGGACCCCTCTAAACCTCATTTTTCTGTCAAATTCCCTTCTCAGGCAACACTGTCCAGTACTGTGCAGTCACTGCTGACACCTCTTGCTTCATTATTCCCGCACATCCATCTAGCAGCAACCTGAGTCCGGCTATTGCAACTGCAGGAAACTCTCCCGAAGTGGTCCTCTGTTCTCCATCCCTGCTGCTCTGTGCTTGTTCATGTTCCTACCTGTCTCATCTCCTGAGCTTTGCCTCATGTCCCTGAATCTGTTCCCCACACCACCGCCTTGGTTACTCTCTTGAAAGTCCCTGTGAGCCCTCAAGGAAAGAGGCAAATGGAAAATCTCAAAGGTGAACAGGCCATTTCTTGGTTGAGGATAAAGTGCTCGACCCACAAGACAAGACCCTTTCTTTCAGGCCCAGCTCTAGTCTCCATCCTCCTTTCTTACAGCTCCCTTCTCTGACCCTTCAAGCCAGCACTCCGTTTCTTTCTGCTCCTTGCCATTTCATGTCTGGTTTTGGGCTCATGACATTCCTCTCCCTGAAATACTCTACCGCCCTATCCGCCTGTAAACATATTCTGTCCTTTCACTTCCACTGGAGATGTCACGTTCTTGTGAAGTCTTTCCAACCTTCAATTCCCCTTACTCCAGTGCTCCCTCTGCCCTACTGGGTCCTCCACTGAAGCAGCTGTCACTTACTTGTTCAGCTATAGTCTCCCCCACTAGGTTGTGACTTTTTCTCTCTCTCTTCCTAGGGCATTTCTTCAACAAATATTGACTGAACACACATTTTGTGCCTGGTACAGGCATGGTGCATGAGGGAACTCAGCCGCTACCCTCATGGGGTGACCAGTCTGCAGGGAAGCCTGACAATTACATGGGCATTTATAATAAATGGTGACATGCTGAGTCCCAAGGAACACAGGACACAGCTGGGACACTAAACATATTCCGGGATGGTGTGGCAGGTAAGGCTTCCTAAGAAAACCTTTTCTTTTTTCCAGACTTTTCAGTTGAGGCTTCCAGGAGGATCGGTTTACTAGATGGGGAGCAGATGGGAGGATGGGGAGGACAAAAGCACGTGTAGACCTGGGGCACGGAGAGGGTGCAGGTGTGGGAGCCGGATGATTGTGGGCTGAGATGTGAGTGAGAGAAGAGGACGTAGAGACAAATCCATCAAGAAGTTGAGCTGCAAAGGTCAGAAAGAAAAAGATGAGGCGAAGGGCTGTAGTAGGAAGGGGATAATAGAGAGAAGGACATGATAATCGCTGATGGGTAAGGTGAGGCTGGGAACATGGGAGGGGGAAAGACTAGTCTCTAGAGTTGCACCATACAATACAGTAGCCACTAGCCACATCTAACTACTTCAATTAAGTAAAATAAAATAATTTAGTTATTTGGTTGTACTAGCCACATTTTAAGTGCTTAGTAGCCACATGTGGCTAGTGGCTAGGGAAGTGCAGATAAAGAACAGTTCCATCATCGCAAAAAAGATCTATTGTACAGCACTGTCCTAGAGTTTGAGCTCCTCTGACACAGAGTTCAAGAGTGAGATTAGGGTGAAGGGACCAGAGGGCAGGTGGACAGGGTGGTGTGGTGGCAAGATGCTGGGGGATGGATCTAATCTGTGACTTCCGTGGTGTCTGTGAAGTAGGAGGGAGGGCAAGGAGTGGGGCTGAATTCAAAGTTAAGTGGAGAATAGGAGGAGTAGCTGTGTGTAGGGTGGGAGAGAGCTGACCAGAGGATATAACAGGATTATTAGGTGGTGGTAGTGCCGATCAGCAAGGCTGGGTTGTTTCTTCCTGCTGAGCTGAGCCTCTTGGGAACAGGACCAGAGAAGGGCCAGCTTAGAGCCTTCTCTGATATATATCTAGGCAGCTGTGGCAATGGGACAGGGGAACTGAGTAGCCTCAAAAAGTGGCTGGCTGAAGGGATGGAGCCCAGAGCTGAAGGTCTCAGAAGAGAGGTGACTCCATGTATGGTGACAAGGAGGTCTATGGTGTGCCCAGGAAGTAGGAGCCTGAAGAGAAGTCACTGGAGTGGGAGATCTGGGTATCTACTGCTGGGTGGCAAACCATCTTGAAATTTAGTGACTTAAAACATCAACGTTTAGTTCGCTCATGAATCTATTACTTGGGCAGTGTTTGTCATGGATAGCTTGTCTCTGCTCCTCTCAGCGTCAGCTGGGCAGCTTGAAGGGAAACACTACGTGGCATTGACTAAGATGGCTCAAAGGCCCAGGGTTGGGATCATTTGAAGGCTCATGCTTTCACCTACCTGGGGGCTGGCACTGGCTGTCAGCTGAGACATTAGCTGGAGCTGTTGGCTGGAACTCTTGGCCTCTTCATGTGGCCTGGGCTTCCTTACTACATGGTGGCTAGGTTCCAAGGTTGACTGTCCCAAGAGAGAAAGAGTCAGATGGGTCCCATATCACCTTTTATGACCTGAACTAGGAAGTCAGGAGCATCGCTTTGGCTACATTCTATTCATAGAGGCAGGCACAAAGGCCCTGCCACGTTCAAGTGGAGGGGAAACAGACTTCTCCTCTTAAAGGGGGCTAGTGGCAAGGTTGTGGAACCAGAGTATGTGGGACCAGAAGTATTGCTGTGGCCATTTTTGGAAAATACAATGTGCCACAGAGCCCATGGAGTGAGAAGCCAAGGTCTTTTCTGTTCCCGGGAGAGGAGATGAAGAAGTTAGGCCAAATTCAAATTCCTTCAATTTGTTCATGCAACTAATATTTATTGAGCACCTACTATGTTCCAGACTCTGTTTTATTTGCTGAGGATACAAGATGGACAAAAATACCAGTTCTTATGGAGATTACATGGTAGTGGGGAAGATTGACAATAAACAAACAAGTGCTTATTATGTCAGGTGATGTTAAGTGCTATGCATGAATGATGGTCAGCAACAGAGTGCACAGAAAGAAGGCTAGAAAGTAGAGCAGCTTGGGCCTCTCAAGATTCTGGATTTTTGGATTTTCTCCCTGGGGTGGAGGGGGCAAGGTCTGTAAACTGCAGGGAGGAGCAGGAGGGTTTGGCCATTCCTTCGAGTGCTGTATCCCAGGCACCTAGCTTCTAGGGCTGGATAAACTTCCCCAGGGTGTAAGAAGAAGGGTCCCTGGGGTCTGAGTCTTTGCTCAAAGGCACTAGCTAGTTAGTAGCAGTGCAGGAACCAGGCCCACAAAACAGGGGGCACGTTTGATCCATTATCCCCAAGGACTCTTCCCCCTCCTCCAGCTTTCCACCTAAGCACACCAATAAACAGACCGGGGACTTCTTGGAGAATGATGCCCCAGGATGTGTGCCTATGCACCATGGTTCTAGTCCTACAGAAAGCTGAAGGGGCCGAGGAGGAGCGGGTTGGAGCAGGAGAGGACCCAGGAAGGAAAGAACATGGGGATTTAATTGGACTCAGCGAACCTTTCCCAGACCAGCTGGTGCAAACCCTTGGAGGCAGCCACCAGTGCCTGGCTCCCCTCAGGACCTGGGGTGCTCGGCAGAAGCGTGGTCATGGAGGAAGGATGGGGGCGGGGGGCAATCCACTGTCTGTCTTCCCCCTACACCTCTGCGCCTCCCTGACAACATATCCTGGCTGAAAAGCCACGGAGACAAGGCTGCTGGATGTGGTGAGAGGACAGAGGGGGATGGAGGGTCCGGGAGGGGCGGGAGGGTGTCCTGGGAGGCGGCGGCCGCCCCAGGCAGGGCGGAGGCAGTGTGGGAGGCGCGGTGTGTGTGGTGGGGGGAGATTGGGGCCCCCGCAGCATCTCCGAACACAAAGGGCGGGGGAGCTCGGCCCCGCAGTCGTAGCGAGCAGTATTGATCGAGGGGCGGGCGCACAGAGCGCGCCGAGAGCGGTTCCATCCATTAGGGCCGCTGTTCGCCTCCAATTAGAAAAAAAATCATTACTCAGCAGCCAGCAGCGGCCTGCGCGCCGCCCGGGACCGCCTGCGATCTAGCGAGACAGCTAGGGAACGGCAGGCCTCCCCCACCCTCGCGCTCCCCACCCCCCGCCCCCGGCGCCCCGCCTCCCCCGGCTCTAATGACAACTATTAGAGCTGCCTCCCCGCACCCACTGCCCGGCGAGCACAAAAGCGCGAGATTCATTTGGTAATCGGGGTAATTACAGCGGGGCGCGGGGGCGCACGCGGCGTTGGCGGGTGCGCCGGCGGCAGGTCTGCCAGGGATCCCGGCATTGGCGTTCCCCACCTACTTCACGGGCCCCCTGTGGCCCGAGCAGCGCCCCCTGGAGACCTGCCTCCCCATCCCCCACTGCCTATCTCAGCCCGGAAGGACCTACCAGGGGTTCCCAGCGCGGGACCAGCGCCCCACCACCTTCTATCTCCTGCCCCCCCCGACCCCCCTCCCACGCGCCGTCGGCTTGGGCAGTGCGTACCGGCGCTGGACAAGATTTGCCCGCGTCCGGGAGCCAGAGAACCCCTCTGAGGTACGGACGCATAATAAATACCGTGTGGAATGTATTTACTCTGCTGCCCCTAGTTAATTTTCATACCCGCACAGCGCCGGCCTGTGGTTCCTATTTACGGGCGCGAGGCGCCATCCCTTGAGAGGGACTCCCCCCCCTTTTTTTTTAGAGCTTTAGGATGGATGCAATGTGTCATTAAACCTGAAAAGGGTTGTTACTTATCAGTAATGGTGTTCTCCACAGGCCTTTCTCCTCACCTGCGTGGACACAGGTACCACCTGGATGGTGGATGGGGGCCTGGGGTGCCCGAAAACACCCGGGGTGGGGGTAGTTCGGTAAGCTCTACGTGGGCCCAGCAGGAGGCAGCTGAGGCATCTCTGGAACCCCCAAACCACCGGAACGCGGACTCCGAGGACCACCCCCTCCACCACCCGGAGGCTTGCGGCTTTTGCCAGGCACCCCTCTGCACCCCAGGGAGGATTCTTCCTCCAGAGAAGCCTAGAACAGGAAGGCTTAGGGAACCCTTAAGGAAAGTTCCTCCTCCTTAAGCGGCCCCCTCCTTAGCGGCGGGAAATGCGGTCTCTCCGTTGTGCCATTCTGGGCGCAGAAAGGCCCTGTGTTACTCAGCTCTGAAGCAACAGCCTTATCTGGGATGATTTCCCATCTGCATCTCTGCGAAGCAGGGTCTTCCTGCACAGGACTTATCTTGTTGGGAAGCAAAGCTGTGTGCTGGAGGCAGGCCCAGGGAATGGAATGCTCTCTAGGCCTTGTGTGTTCTTAATGACCCATAACAGAGTCTTCAGAGGTGAAAAACAAAACCCTTCAGCCCCTTAACCCTTCCATGCCCATCCTGGCTTGTGAGAATTCTTAATCTGGCTGTGGTGTCACACAGATTCCTCTCTTGATTTCATCCAGGAGCTGCCAGATTCACCTCAGCCCCGCCATGCCAAAACTTGAGTCCGGCCTCCCATCCCTGGGTGGGTAGGTGGCGTTATCTCCTGGCAGCCCTGCAAGGACTTGGAGTAGAGCACTAAAATGTCCTGAAACTGTGGGCAAAATTTTGAGCATGCATGCATTTTTTTTTCTAACGGGGGGGGGAGGTTCTTGAAGGATCTGAATAACTACAAGGATTTGGGAGCATATTCTTCAGCCATTTCTGCCTAGGTCTCTTATCCCACAAGGCAACTTCATTATCGGAAAAGTCGAGGGCTACCCAAAGAGGTTGTGATTAATAATGAGATAATACTTTAATATTTGTAAACTGTACAAGGTTCTACTAAGATAAATTATTAATAATGATGTTTCAAAAGATGGCTTTGTGTTATTATTATTATATTATTATTATTATTATTGTGTGTATTGACAGTGACACATACGCACACATGTGTATTTGTGAATTGGTGATACAGGGGAAGTGTGTGTGGGGATCACTGGTATTTTACTCTTCATTCTTAGGAAACTTGTGTTCTGAACCCCCTCATTTCTCTACCTTGGGGCCAAGTGGGATTGATCTGGAATGTTGCCCCTCCTTTTTGAAAATCAAAAGCCTCCTTGGGCGGTGGGTGGTGGCTCAGGGGTATGGGCAGCAGGTTTTCCTGCTCAAACTCCTCTGGTCCTCTGGAGACTCATGGCCTCCCTTGGAACATAGTAGTCATTTGCACAAAATGGGTGCTCAGTACACCTTTGTGCAACAATCAAATCAATGACTGGGTATTAAGTGGTCTTCGGCCACCTCCACCTCCCTTCTATACTTGCAAATGAAAGAGGGCTCTGGACCCTTTCCAACTTAAACGCGTTTATTAATAGGTGTGGAAGCCCCTCAGTCTTGAGGAGCTCAAAGATTAAAATAACCAGATTCTAGGATGTTCAGCATCCCCATAAAGATAGGGATGAATGAGATGAGAGTTAATTCTCTTCATCCACACACTAAGAAACTGCTCCCAGCTCCTGTAGCTTCCTTTCAGGATCTTCCCTTCAGGATCTGGATGGTTCCTGCTAAGGCCACACTTTCCTCAGACTGCTCCACAATGACAGCACGATGGGGACACCAGGGCTGGGCCATTCTGCCTGATATGGGACTTCTCTGATGGTCAGTCTTTGCTCTGGGCTCCCCATCAGCCTGGCTAAGACTTTCTTAGAGCTGTGCTACATCTGAGGGTCTTCCTACCCCACCCTTGTCCTCCCTTCCCTCTCCTTTCTCCTAGGTCAGACCTGCATCACCCTCTCAAGGCTCTCCCTGCCTATTCCTGCTTCCTCCCTGCTTGACCCTTCACAGACATTTTCCCCAGTATACCTCTTGAACTTTTAATTACATCTTGGTGTCTGCTTCTGGGAGGACCTGAACAGCTACAGGGACCAATACTCAGACTCCCACACTCTCCATCATTTTAGGTAGGACCCTTGTGTGTGCAGGGCCATGTAGAGTCAAGGGTGGAGCTAGAATCTCTTGGCCACTCCTTTGCCTCTAGAAGGTTCTAGGCATCAGACACCTTCTGTGCCCCTGTAGGGCAGGGTGGCCAGCTGCCACACTCTGATGGTCATGCTGCTTGTGACTTGCATTTATTTTTCCAGTTGTTCCTGGGTTTGGTCAGGCTTATCTCTGGCTAAGGCTTCTGCTGTCCAAAAGCGTGACTGTACCTACTAGCTTGCCTGGCTGCTCTTGGAAAGTCAGTCCCAAGGCCAGATTGCTTTCTGAGATCCACAACTCTTTTCAAATGTCCAATCTCAACACAAATCTGAGAGCCAACCCTGGAAATCGACACTGAATCAAAGGCTCCCCAGACTTCTCTGCCTGTGGCCAGGGTAAGCTAGGAGGCTGTGAAGTTCTGCTCTGTTAGAGACATGGACTGAAGTCAGATTAAAAGAGGGGGAATCAAGGAGAGAAAGCATCAGCAGAAGACAAAGGAACTGCTGGCAGGAAAGGCAGCCACCAGCCCAAAGACAGATGAAATGGAGGGTTGTTTTTGTAAAGGTGGGTGGCAGAGGTCATTAGCTTGGAGAATGTGTCATATTTGACGTAAGGAAGGTGGTAATTTGAGGTTGGAAAGCAAAGCCTCATCCACACTCTGGCCTGGGAGATGCAATCTGCAGATATTCTCTGCTGGGGAGAAAGGACAGACCCACAAGTAGGAGGAGAGTGGCCAGGAGAGATGATGCCTTCCCGGCTGTTTGAACACCACCTCTGTCCATCCCTCGACCTTTCTAAAGAGGATACATCTGTGAGCTCTCACTTCTCCCCATCACTGGCAGCTCTGAGGGCTCATGGGACTGAGGCCAGCACCCAGTGGCCCGGGCTGGAGAGCTTCAGCGACAGCCAGTGCCACCCCTATAGGCTAATTATTCTTTTCCAGAGCCAACCTTTCATTGGTGGCTCTAGGCTGTAGCCCCATGGCCAAAGGTTTATGGGACAGTGCCTTTGGTCATAAAGGGGTCAGGGGGTAACTACAAACCCTCTTCAGTTCCTGGGAAAGTGGCCAGAAGCACACATTACCTCTGAGAGTTTTGTCATCAGGGGGCCACTGGGCACTATGCTTTTTCCCAGTTCTGGGGTGAGGAGAGGCCAGAGTTTGGGGGGAGACTCCATGAGAACGTGTTTATCCTGCGGTCTGCATTAACTCCTACCACCCCCAAACATTGATTACAGATGGAAGAGTGCAAGGGGTCAGCAAACAGCCTGCTGGGAGAGCTGTTATCTGACCAGTGCTCTAGCTCTGAACATGCTAGTTCAGAGTGCATTGTTGCCTGGTGCCCTCAGGATCAGAGTCCTGCTCAGTGGTCTCCTCCCAGTTCCACCACCCCAGACTCTTCCCTCCAGCTGCAACCAACTTCTTCCAGTTCTCCTGGCTTTTACGGGGCTTTCTTCTAGCTGTGTCCTCAGCTTCAAACCCTCCTATCTAACTCCTACCCATCCTTTCGCTTTCAGCTTAAGCTCCAGGAAGTACGGGCAACCCCCACAGTAAACAAAGCCAAACGTTTTCTTTATCTGGAGCCTTTGCTATGCTAATGGGCATTGTGAATCTTCCGGAGTGTTGAGGGGCACCAATCTTTTCCAGCATTTGGCCACAAAAGGCCTCTACCTACCTCCATATCTATTAACCCTTTCTCAGAACTGGGTGAGGAGTTTGGGAAATGCTTTGAGAGAAGCGAAGCTGGTAGGGGCAAGGGTTTATTTCTTAGGTCCTGCTTTTTAGGTAGCGGCCTAGAAACCCCTATTTACCCTCAGGACTGGAAGGGGGAAGAGTCCCTCTCCTGTTGCCTGACTTCTGTCTTCCTGTAACCCATCAGTGGACTTACTCCTGGAGGGAGAAACCAGAGTAACTGGCCCAATCTCTTTCTTGTCACAGTGGCAGGATCAGATCCAAGTTTTAGGGCTTTCTTTAAGAAAACCAGTGCAGAGGTATGAATTATAATTTCTAGGGCCTTGGAAGGGACCTGTGAAAGTAAAGGACCCTTGATGGTAAGCTTTTTTTAGCATTGAGGTAGAATCCACACCTGTACGGAGGCTTAATTATGGGTTTATGTGTAGCTCAGACATGGCCATATGTTAAGTGTGGGTCAAGTACGTGGTCTATGGATGGCTCTTCTTTGGTGCTTTGGTATAGCTCTGCCAGGCCACGGTCCTCTTGCTTCTTGGTCCACAGCCAGCCTGCAGTTTGTTCTCCTGGACCAGGCTTCACACAGGCAAGTGCATCCTTCGAGGCCTGCAGACTGGTGAGGGCAGTACCATATTGGTTGAGCAGATCTGTTTGCCCCCCAGATCCACCTGCTTTCTGTGGATCCCATGAGGCTGATCCTCTTGAACTGGATCACTTGGGTGGCCTTGACCACTGATTTCTAGTTGAGTTTGGCCAATGAGACATGCACCAACAGGCAGTCTGGCTGGCAGTTGTCAAGAGGCGAGGTATGGATTTCCCTGTCTGGGCTGCATTTTGGAGGGGGCTACATCCTTGTGCTCACAGCAGCCCTCATCTACAGCTCTCTTCTGTTCTTCCAACAGCACCTACCCCTTGCCCCTTCAGTCCAGGGCCTGGTAGCAGCTTCCTGCTGTTGCTGGTCCCAGGGCACTTTCCTATCCCTTGTGGTTTCTGTAATCTGCCCACACCTCTATAAATAGTCCCTTTGCTAAACTCTTCCCAATTAACCCTCTTATTGAATGGGCCATCCGATCCTGCTGGGGCCCTGCCTCACACAGACAGCATTTGTGGTACCCAGGGAAGTCCTGAAGTCATTTCACCAATCACAATGAGTTCTCCATTGGTCAACTTGAATATGCAAATATTAGGCTTCAATTGCTTGGGGTGAGCTTTCCAGAGCAGTCTTGAGCTTGGCTGTGGACCCTCTGACTTACCCCTGTCATGGCATTTAGCACTGAACTGTCTTATCTATATGGGCTTCCCACTCCTGAGTGAAGTCCAGATGAGCTTATGGAAGAAACATGACCCCTGCTCCCCAACTTTGTTTATTTGAGGGAGAACAACATCATAATTTTGGGGGTATGTGATAGAATTGCCCAAAGTACATAAAAACTGGCCATGTAAATGACGAAACCTAAATGTTGGTTCCAGCAGTTTCCTGGTAAATGCTTAACAACTAGCTTCCCCTTCCCAAAGCCCTGATATGTAGCATCTGTTGATTTCCATGATGTAAAATGCCACAACCATGGCCAGTCTGGAGCTACTCATGCAATAGATCTGACTGTGGAGCTGGGAAGAGATGTGCAGTAGCACACCATTAAATAACACTTCTGCCACGCAGATATGACAGATTAACTAACCTCAGAAACATAGATATTAGTAAACTGTAAAAGTCATTATGAAGGTGTGAGTTATGAGTATTTATTATCTTTGTTTTTAACATGGTTTATTCAATTTTAAATTTTAAATTATTTTAATTTTAATTTAATTTGTATTAATGACTGTTTAACAATTGGCTTACAAAACTCCTGAAAAATTAGTGGTTGGCTCTTACAGATGGGTACTATCCGGTTCTAGCACACCACTGAAGGGTTCTATTTGTTCTGCAGCATTGGAAAGAAAAATTAGTTTTCATCAGGATAGAAAACAAAAACAAAGAAAAGCTACGAGTATTTCAATTGCGCCACCTTGTGGCATGACCTAACACTACCACACCCCCATTATCTGAACGCCCCCATTTTGGTCAGGTTGTATCTATATCTGTGGTGACCAAGTATCCTGGATTGCCTGGGACAAGTCCTGGTTTATACCTACTACCCTGGTTTAACTATTAATTGCATTCACTTTATGTTATCAAAAATGTCCTGGCTTGAACAATAAATGATTAAGTCACCTTGCTAGATTGTAACTTCCTTGAGGGTAGGGACTGTTTTGTTTGCCACTGCATCCCTCTGGCCAAGTACGCAGTCAACTGAGATCAATTGAATGAACAGTGAAAGTCAGGGATACAAGAAATGTTTCCCTGCCTCTTTGGTTACATTGATAATGATTGGGATTTGGAAGTCTTTTCAACGTGTAGAGATTTTTATTGTAATGTGGTTGGCCCTGTAATCTCTGACCCTGCTGTCCTCCACACAGAAAAAGCCATGCGGATAGACGTCAGAGCCTTGTCTCCTGGGGGCGTGCGGCAGCCAGAGGGTGTTGGTCTGGCCATCTGGTGAGGGAACAGTTGAGCCGTGTGGGAGCCCAGCTGGCACGGGAATCCTTGGCTGTCCCCGGCAAACAGCATGGGGAGGAGAGCTGTGGGATCAATAGTAATTTCCTTCAGAGGAACGGTGATGTAGCCTGGTTGGCAGTGGCATTGGGCTTTCCCTGGCACAGAGGTCTCTAAATGCACTTGGCCCTCTTAGCTAGGAAATGGACTTGCAGTAGAACGCTGCACAGGGAAGGGAACAAGGACAGGACTTTCTTGGCCTGAACCCAAGAGAGGTTGCCAGGTTGGCTGTGGAAGCAAGCTTTCTCTGTGCCTGCCTGTCATCAGCATAAGCCACGTAGACACTTTGAGGCACTGACAGAGTGGAAATTGTGTAAGCTGGAATGGTCTCTTGGGCCTGCCGGCACCTATCATGCAACATCCATCCACTAAGCACTTAGAGATAGACTTCTGTGTGCCAGGAACAGTGCTCAGATGGTAAATGTGATCCCAACTTCTCGCTGTGAGGAATTACCTGACGTTTCTGAAGCTGTCCAATCAGTACTGAAATCATGGAGAGTCTGAGGTGGTTAGGTAGTGGCTAGGGGTTATAGCAAAGATGGGTCAGAGCTGCCAGTGGAAGGACGAGCAGGAGTTTTGTTGGACAGAGTTATAGATGTGGTGCTGCACCGCCTAGAACCTCCTTCAGGAGTGCGGAGATGGCTACCTACTCAGAATTTCCCTTAGCTGATGAGTGCTGAACTGTTTTACCCAATGTAATGACCCCCTCCTTGGGGACCAATTGTATTCAATTGGGAACTAGTCTATGGGAAGGGGATACAATGGCTCACCCCCTTGCCTCAATTCTGGATATCTCTGAAGGGCCATCCTAGCTCCAGAATTTTCCATGGGGTCAACTGAGGCCTCTATTGCAACTGCACGGTAGCTCGACTTCTCTTCTGCCCCATCTTGCTGCCCTCACAGGTGTTGTTCCTAAAAGTACCCTTCAGGAAACCTTCAATATGCTGGTCTCCATCTCAGGACGCATTTCCCAGGCAACTTGGGAAATAATCCAGGGATGGGGAGGGACAGCAAACAGCACGCAAATGAGCATGGAGAGTGGGCAAGCAGGCATGACCTGGGATGATGCTGAAGAGTCCAGATTTCCTTCTGTGTGGGGGATGGGGTCTGAGATATGGACCTGGTGGCAGTGATGGGATAGTGGCAGAGAGGAGATAGTAAGTACTAGGAAGTTCAGGGGAGGGAGGGCGTGGTTAGGAAGGATGTAAGAAAAATTAGGAAGGAGACCGTGGGTACAGAAGGTATCAGGGAAGTCTGTCGTCCAAGTAGTCTAAAGGAAAAACAGATAATCCTGGGAATCATATTTTTAATCCCTGATTTTTGGTGGTCTACAAGGATTCATGGCATAAAGGTCTTGCATTCCTATGGTTCTGACTGAGGCGTGGCCTGTAAACATTACTTGTAGCTGCATGTAGTAAGCATTCAGTGGATACCTTCATTTTCAGTCCTGCAATTTTGGCTTCCTTGCTCTAATTTGCACTCCTTTATCAGAAACACTTGATGAGTATCCATTTGGTGCGTGGGTAAGGGTAAGTGGCGGGGGCAGGGATGTTGGTGGTAGTGCTGGGATAGAAGCCACTAAAGGACCCCTGAATGGAGTCCTTTAGAGATTCAGCCCTCTCCTAAAGCTATCCCACATGTGGGCCAACCTAACAGAGGAAGCAAGCTTGCCTTTATCACCTCCATTTTCCAGAGAGGGAAACTGAAGTCTGGAGAGAAACCGATTTGTCCAGGTTACCAGGGACAGCTGGAGGCCCTGAGCCCTGGCCTTACAGGGCCCCAGCCCTGTGCCCAGCAGATCACATGACATGATGTGCAGGTTTATGTAATTTCCGGAGGCTTACCCTTGTTGCTCCTGCAGCTGGTTCTCCCGGTCTCCCCAAAAGGTGTGAAAGAAGGCTGTGACTTTGGGGCGTGGAGCCAGAGCTGCCAGGAACTGCTCTTGTTTGTTCCCAAGCGCACCAGAAAGGCACCTCCCTCTCTCCTCCCCACTGATGTCAGCCAATGACGTCTGGGCTGCATTCAGGCCATGCTGTCATTTGTCCCATGCTCATTCAGCTGATTAAAAGTCATCAATTGTTTTTTAAGCCACCAGCAGGCGAGCCACCAGGCACCATTTGTTATTGCTCGGCCATGCTGTGAGATGCTGTTTAAACTCACTGAGCAAAGCTTGCGGAAACTGGAGGCCAAAGCGTTTTTGGAGGAAAAAAAATAGGAGAGAAATGAGTGGGCCCACATCTCTGCCAGAAGGAACAATCAAGCCCAGCAGCTGAGGGGTTGGTCCCCCTTTTAGCAACTTCCACAAGGACATTTTCAGGGGCCTTTTCTCTTTGGGAAAGAGCCATAGGGAGCCCCCTTTGTCTTTCCTTGGCGAAGTAATCACTGCTGTGGCTAACAAATGGTGCATTTGAGACTTTTTACCTCGTTGCCGTGCCTCTGAGTTATCCAGATCCTTGCTTTTTGGCCAGGTTAATGTTCCCAAAACACAACTCAATGTCATCCTTCCTCAAACACCTTTGCTCATTCCATTGCTTATGGAATGAGGAGTAAAACTGTTGCTTGGCATTTGAGTTCTCCTCAGGGTAGCCTAGGTCTCTCACCCCCCGCTGCCCTTGACCTTCCCAGCCACTGTGCTTCAGTTGAGTTACACCTTTCGGCCTCCCCCAGACATGACCCTTGTTTGGCTATCTTCATTCATGTTGCTTCTATGTGAAATGATGCACCACTGCCCTATCCCCCTGCTCGATATACTGAACCTCGAAGATCTTTCGGGGACTGTTTTGGAACCCATCTCTGTCCTGGTGTCTTTACTGAGGCCACAAGTCTATGTCCTCTTTCTCCTCTTTCAGTCACATGTGCAGCAGATGCTATGGATGCCTCATCCACATCCCCCTGTGCTCACCATTTCTGTGCACACAGCTTCCAGCACCTGTGTCCCTTCACTTAGGGGCTGTCTCCAGTCATCGGGCATACAGGCAGGAAGTGCTAGGAGATTAATGTTCCCTGGGAGTGGCCCTCAACCAATGACTGCTGGGAGCTGATAGATTAACACTACAGATCTCTTGCCTGTGGTGGAATACTCTGCAGTGAACGTTCTATGCCAACTCTCAGAGGTCCACAACTGGGCACCTCAGTTGCCCACAGCGGTAACTTGCTCATTGGTTGCCTTCCTTTCCCTGCCTCCTTCCAGATAAACCATTTGCACTCAGGTTCTAGGGGACCTAAACTCAGGAAATATGTCACTTGTTCCAGTTCCTTGTCTTTGTTTGGTCTGTTCTGGTCCTGCTGAACCCGCTTTGGATCCCCTGCAGGTCCCCAAATGGTGCCTAGCCCACAGCAGGTACCCCATGGTAGGTGACTGGTAAATGTTGAGTGGCTCAAATCTGTTTAGAAAAGCCTGTAAATGAAGTAAGCAAACCCCGTTTTGGTGAGGATTGTTGTCTCTGCTCGCACAGGCCAGGGGCATTCTCACCTCAGTGCTTTGGCTCTGCCAACCCCTGTCTGCCTCACCCCTTTTATGGAAATCTTGTACTTCAGTCAAGACCCCCAAACCCTCCCCCACACCCCCTCCGGTTGGCCTGCCCTGAAAGCTCCCTCATCTGGATTGCTATTGAATTTTAATAGTGCCATTCAGCTTTGCTCTGACCTCTTCTTTGTCATGCGTATTAATTTTCTTTCTCCACTGGGCTCTCCCATTCTCAAGGGTAAAGGCCCACAATCCCAAGGGCTTTCTGTTAGTCACTTCTTCTATACCCGGGAGGAATCAGAAGGTCTGACTCTATATGAATCACGGAAGTTCAGTGTCATCAGCAGAAACATCTGTTATTCCAGCCGTAGCTCAGAGTTTTCCTGACTAAGAAACCTACAAGGAAAAGCAAGGCCAAGGCTGAGTTTGGTGTTGATGGGGGCAGGGAAGGGGAAAAGGATGGCTGTGACCTGCCTTGGGCTCATGAATGTTATAGTCCTATTCTTGAACTTCAGTGAGATGCATGCGTCATAGGGGAAACGGGGGCGGGGGTGCAGGGGGTCTCTCACCCACTGAAGGAGGCTCCTTTTCAGCTGTCCTGCCAGAGCTGGCCTGGATCAGGCAACTAGAAAGTCAACAAACATGGGGAAAAAAAGCCTTACATAGACAGCAATTCCAAAATGCTCCTCTGTGGGCCTCTCTCCTCATTTACATGCTTCCTTATCAGATGGGAGAAATGTGTCTTGTTTAGACAAGAAGGATACTGGTCAAAGGGGAAAAGTCAAGCTCTCTAGGCCTGCAGTTGTTCAAGCACCTGGAAAGAGCATTCTCTCCCTTAGGGACAGTTTTCCACCTTGCTCCAAACAAAAGCCAGACAGCTAGCCTCGAGCTACACTGTGGAAAAACAAACTCTGTGCAAGAGTTCCTCTCACATCTAGGCCGATCTAGCCCGACTTTTCCAGACCACAAATTGGAACTTGCTGATGGATAAGTATGGGTGGATTTATGACAAGACAACAGGACGGGACATCTGAGACAGGAGGTGTGATCCTCAAGTACACAGGGACCAGTGGTGTGTCCTCACTGTGGGTGCTAGGTCCAATGAGTAAAGAACACGGGAAGTGGTCCAGGCATGTGTTTCTCTGAAGTGGCCTGAACTCCAAGAGGCATGCAGGACAGGAGAGGCTTTGCTTCCTTAGTGTGTAGCTGCTGTTACCCTGGAAACGGCCTTTCTGGCCTACAGGGCCTAATAACATTCCTCAAAGTTTTCAGGAGTTGTGAGTTTTGGAATGATTACATAAACGTGGCTTTGTGGGGGCAGGGCCCTGCATGGGTAATACCCTGCCTCTGGAGTAGGGCCTTGAATAAAAACCCAGCAAAACAAAGGAGAAAATGCAGCCTGTGGTTTAGAGAGACTTTGGGGTTGCAGAATCACAGCTGCCAGATAGGAAACTTCTATGCATCTTTTTGTGTCTTAGTAGCTCCTGAGGTGCCCTAGTGGAATGGGAACAGGGCACATATCCAATAATGTAGAATGCCCGTGGCCATGTACAAGGGCTTTTCATTCTCCAGACATTTACTCTCTGAGTCGCTGCAACTATGTGGTTGGGTAAGAAAGCAGTTGTCATATTAGAGTAATACGTAGTAATGAACTAACCACATGAAATTTGTCCCTACTCATACATCCCTCCCTGCTTACCAGCTGCATGCTTCCTGCCCTGGAATCTGCAGGATGTGGACTACAGCCTGATGCAGTGTAGTGCAGTGGCCAAACGAAGTCAAGAGCTGCTGGATTTCCTGAAGTCAAAGAAAATGATGCTGGGGAATTGCTCCCACCACACAAAGAGTCACTAATCGAGGTCTGGCTGAGTTAGCTGGTTCTGAACCGGAGAGACATCCACAAGCAGGAGGCATGATGGGAGTTTCCACAAGAAGACCCTTTGAAGAACAAAGTATCAAGAGACACTCTTGGTACAACTGATGAAGACCTTGAAGCATTTTTGCCAAAATGACCGTCTTTATGTTGGTGCGCGAAAGTCAAGGGTGACTTAGAGGCCCTTGTGCCACTAGATGTTTTGCTGGGGGAGGAGAGAGAAAAGCTTTGAACTCCCAAACAAACGTATTAGCACTTTATTACTAAGAATTATAGTGCACAATTGCTACATTTTGTTAAATTAAAGTTAAATAACTTATTGTTATGATTCAAGTGTCATTTTCGAGATCAAGTCCCAGTTAGTTTTTTCCCCACTACTCAGGAATGTTGGTCTCTATTTGAAGTGGTTCCACTTGAAGTGAGCTTTCTCTATGTTGGCTGACTTGAGCTGACAAGGGTCTCCATTATTTCCAGGAGCTGATGGACCTGGGGACTTTGTTTTTCTTTGACCAAGTGAGGATGGAGGGGTGTGGGTTGCCTGTGTCCCAATCCAGGATGGGGGGTGACATTTAGCATCCAAAGCTCAGAAACAGAGCACAGAAGCCTGCTCAAGTGCCTGCTCAACTTACTTGATATCACCAGTGGGGTGTCAGAAAGGCTCCTCAAGCATCGCCTGACATCCCCCACCCCGGCACCTCCTCTTCCATTTGCAATTCCCCCCATTTGCAACCATCTCAGCAACCAGCTAGCCCTGTCTCCAGTTTCGCAGGCCCAAACTCATGGACTCCCTTATGCTGCTCCTCTTTCTTTCCTACTCCACATCTGCTTAGTTAATAAACCCTGTTGGCCTCACCATCAAAACACCCCAGGTTGTTTTCATGGGTGGCTGCCAACAGGCTGGGCCAAGCCCTGATTTTCTCTCTGATGACTCCTCACTGGCTCTCTGCTTCACCCATGCCCCTGCAGTTGAGAGTTTCAATAAAGAAGCCAGCATGGCCCCAGGAGATCACCTCACTCCTCTGCTCAAAGCCCTCCAAAATTTCCCAACTCACTCAGAGTGAAAACAGCACTGATGGCAACTCTATTGTCCCTTGACTGTGTCCTATAAGGCCTACATGACCCGGGCTATCACCTGTCTGACCGCATCCTCTATTCCCTCTTCCTTGATCCTTCTGCTCCAGCCACACTGTCCAGAACACAGCAGGCTCACTCTGGCCTATTCCTATCCTAGGGTCTTTGCACCTCCTCTTTCCTCTGACAGGAATTCTCTCCATTCTCACCCCCCACCCCCGCCAATTAATGCTGGCTGATTCCTCCCTCCCTTCAGGTCTTTGTGCAGATATCGACTTCTCGGTGAGAATCTCCTCAGGTGCCCCCACCATCCATTCACCCATGTATGCCTTATCCCTCCTCCCTGTTTCTTGTACCCCTTGGCACTCATTAGCATCTGACCCATTGCATAGTTGCCGGTTATCATCTTGTTTCGGCCTTTCTGTATTATCAGGGTTTCAGAAAAGTAGCTTCCATGAGGGGAAAGTTAAAAAAAAAAAAAAAACATCTGTTTCGTTTCTTGGTGTATTGACAGCATCTAGTTCAGTGCCTGGCGCACAGTAGGCTGTCAATATTTGTTGAATATGTGAATGTGTGGGACTTGGAGCAAACGCTAGAATCACGCCTTGGTAATAAAGGGGCCAGAGTGAGAGAAAATGTTTTTTCCTCATGTTTTGTTTCCAGACCCCCTTACACCCAACCCCTACTCTGCTCTCTGACCAAGGCCTTGCCTTGCCGCCCTGAGAGCCCCTGGAATCCTGTAAGCAGTGATGTCAGGAAGGTTACCCTGCTTCCCTACCTTGGCTGGAGGGCCCTGAACAGAGCAGAATGCTCAATGCTAGCCATCCTCTCACCTAGAGGTTTCAGGAAATAACTGGGGGAACTTTGGCTAGTACTCAGCTGAGGGGTAGAGTGATGACTTTGTGGCATTTTGCTATTGCTGCTAAAGCTATTTTGTTTATGCACACTGACAGGTAAGGCTAGACATAAACAGACCCTTTTATATCCACCACAACCCCTGGGCCAGATGCTCTGGGCCTCGAAGATGTTTTAGCTATGTTTTTGTTGAGTGAAAGAGAAAAAGACACAGCAGCAGGTGTCTACTGGCCAATGCCAGTGAAAGCAGTAATCTTACTTCAGAGAGTTCCTAGAACTCGCTTCTCATCTTCTGTAATCCTTCATGATGGCTGCAGCTGGGACATTACTGCCAACAGTGGTATGAAGTCCTGGCTCTGTTTTCCAATCATCTGATCGTCCGATCATCCAGGAAGCTTAACAAGAAATCCCCAGGCCTGGGCCCCACCTTGCTCAAATTAAATCGGAATCTCTGAGGAAAGGACTCAGGCAGAGCAGGCTTTAAGAAAGACCCCAGGTGATCCTACAGTGCGGCCAGGTCTGAGTTCTGCGGTAGAACCGGTGGAACTGGTTGAGAGAAGGGCCCTGGACCCTGACCTACTGACCTTTGCCATCACCTTGGCCAGTTCACACCTTGACTGCTTTCAAGGCCCATTTCCAGCTCTGCTGTTCACAAAAAAAACTTTTGAACACAGAATCTGATCTCACTGAACTCCCCCTCTTACAAGGTGCTTCATTTTGGAAGCTGATGTTTGGTAATTAATCACCCCTTCCTGGGTCTGATCTGATCTTCCCCGGTGTTTACTGCTTTGACTGGAACCTAGGTTACAGACTCTCCTCTCACTTAACCCCAGTTCTTTTGGGTACAGAATCAATGAGACAAAGAATTTCGAACTGCAAATGCCCCTACTTCGGAATGAAGGGAGTAGAGAGATGAGGAAGGCATTCCGAGTTCTTCCAGGTTTGCTGGGGGAGGAGAGAGCCACCCATAGATCATTCAAATGCAAGGCAGGCCAAGATAAGAGTTCTCTGGAGGCACACTAAACTCCTGGAGGGGAGCTGGGCTAGAAGGAAATCCTGCATTTGGGGGTTTTTCCTGGCTCTATGTTCAGGATGGGAGATCTAGTTGCATTTGGGAAGCAGAGAGGCACCCCTCAGGGGTTTCCATGCTCCTAGCTCAGGGTAAGCTCACATTAAACATGTGTTGATTGGTTGAAGACAGCCCCAGACACAGCCGGCTGTGGAGCTTCTGGGGACAAGCGTGCAGTGAAGGACTGTGAAGAGTGCCTAAGTGCAACCTCTTTTCTTTCACAGAGGAGGGGACCAGAGCCAGAGGGAGGAAGTGAGCTCTGGAAGGCCACCCAGTGAGCTCCTGATAGAGCCAGGCCTTAAATCCAGCCCAGCTGTCCCCTCTCTTTCCAGGGCCTCTGGCTGCTTCCTGGAAGGAGGGATTATTAAACTGATAGACTCCAGGAGGTCTGTGAACTTGAATGGGAAAAAATTACATTTTTATTTTCACTAACCTTTAACTGAAATCTAGCAAATCTAGTGGACGTAGGAAAGAAACCATCGTGATATTGGCAGCAGCTATAACTTTGTCATCAACAGAAATCACAAATATTTTATCTTCCTTATCTCGCAGATAGCACTAAATATCATTTATACTCATCATTATTTTGAAAATCCAGAAGTTATTTTATGTTGTTATTTAATGCATTAAATAAGCACATATATGACTATATCAAAATATTTTGATGCCTATTTCAATAGAATTGGCTTGCCTTGCAATTCTGTGAGATTCCATCATATGCATTTAAAGCGAGAAGGAGTTCACAGGCTCAGCAGCCTATGGATGCCAAAGGGGTGCATGGCACAAAAAAAGATTATAAGCTCTTCTTCAGGACTGCTCTCCATGAAATACCCAGACATCTTCTGCTGTAGACTCAGTTTTATGGGATGCTTAGCACTCAGCCTTGGTGACCACAAGGCTGGGTTCCTTTCCCAGTTGTTGCTCAAGCTCTCTGAACCTCAGGTTCCATGTCCATAAAATCGGGATAATAATTGTCTCCACCTTTTAGGGCTGGTATGAGGAGAGAACACACACACAATGTTGGTATGGGGCTTGGTTCAGGGTAACCATTCACTACATACTAGTGGTAGTGCACAAACCTGAATGTGCTGGATCTCAGGGTCTTGGGTTGACCAAACCATTTCTTTATCTTGGCCGATTCAAGAAGAAGAAAAAAAAAATCTTTGCTAATTTGTCGAATTTTTTCAAACCTCAGTTCTCAGGTATCAAAAAGTATCGCCCGAAAGAGGTCACATGTCCTAAAATAACTTTTTTTAAATTTGAATTTTAATTTACATATCATAAAATGCAGTAATCTTAAGTGTACAACTCAATAAATTTTTACGTGTGTAGATTCATTTAATTACCACCCAAATCAAGATATAGAACATTTCCAGCATTCCAGAAGGGTATGGTTCCCTCTTAGCCTTTCTCAGTCAATAGTACCTAACCTCTTTAACCACGATCCTGAGTTCTACCAGCATTGACTAATTTTGCCTGTTCTAGAACTTCATGTAAATTGAATCAGAATGTAGGCATTCTTTCATGCCTGGCTTTTTTCACTCTCAATGTCCGTGAGGCCCATCTGTGTTGTTGCATGTATCAGTAGCCTTTCTTTTTCATGGTTAAGTAGTATTCTATTGTGTGAATATACCACAACTTGTTTATCCATTTTCCTGTTGATGGCAATCTGGGCTGTTTACATTTTTTAACTCTTATGATTACAGTTGCTACAAATGTTTGCAAACATGTCTATGTGTGGGCATATGAACTCATTTTTCCTGGGGATTCCTAGGCATGGAATTCCTGGGTTGGAATGTTTGTTTTACTTTGAGTTCCAATTACCTTTAAAAAGATGTATTTTACTGAGTGTGGGAGGTGAACACACAGTACAATATTTATGTGCCTTACTTTTAAATTGTATACCTGAAACTTACTGGATTTTCTTAACCAATATCACCATTAAAATAAATAAATAAATAAGGAAAGAAAGAAAGAAAGAAAGACAGACAGAAAGAAAGAAGGAAATGTATTTTATAAAGAATGAGGCTTAGATAGTGCAGTAAGTTTTCCCATGTTTGCTTTCCCAAAGTCACACCTGATGATTTTTCAGACCCGAGGTAGCAGGAATTCCAATATTGAAGTTTTTGAAAAGTTGGTATTATTATTATTAATAACCAGAGTTTGTTTGCCAAGTATGGCTCGCTATTTCAGTCTGAGAAAGAGGCTGCAGTGAAGAAGTTAAGGAGGGTAAATTAGAAGATAGACAGTGCGGGAAAGAATTTAGGAAGGAAATTAAGAAGCCAAGGATGGGCTGCTGACACTCCAAGGGGAAGAAGGAGACAGTCCAGGTATCCTCTCTCTCCTTCCTCCTCAGACAGCCTTCCTGGCAGCAAATTCCTCAAGGTGACCACCTAGGGGCTGATCAACCTGGCCTCTGTCTCCTCAAATGCATTTTTAATTAAGCAGGTGGCATGTCACAGCTCAGTCGCCTTTTACTACCAGGCTCCTGCCTCTCACTCTTAACAAATAGCTTCTTCACAGGAGGGAGGTTTTCTGTAAACCCCAACTCCAGGGCCTCCAATTAAGTAACAGCTTTATACCTAGTACCTTCTTAATCAGGGTGAACCCCAGGTGGCTGACGCCAGGCAGGCTTTTTCTAAAACTGTGAATCTCAAAGTGTGGTCCCTGAACCGGCAGTATTGGCACAACCTGGGAACTTGTGAGAAAAGCCAATTCCTGGGTCCCACCCCAGACCTCAGAATGAGAAATTCAGGAGATGGGGCCCAGGAATGGATATTTTAACAATCTTTTCAGGGGATTCTAATGCCCACGAGAGTTTGAGAACCATTCATCTACCCAAGTTTACAACTGTGGCCTCACAATGAAATCACCTGGGGATTTAAAAATAGTGCTGCTGGGTCCACCCTCGGGGAGGCTGATGTCATTGGTCTGCGATGTAGTCTGGCCATATGCATTTTAAAGGCTCACTAGGTAATTCCAGTGTGCCGCCAAGAGGGAAAATTTTGCATCTAGGAGAAATATCTTTTGTTCTATTATCTCCCTCTGCTTCCTGGGGCCTTGGTTTAATGCCTCTAGGATTCACTGTGTGCTGAGGCCAGCTTCAACCTGCACACAGAACAGATGGTGTACATTTCCTCTCAATTCTGCATTCAGTGATGTCATGTTGGTGGCTTGAAATCATCTATGGTGGGAGTGTTTAACCACGGAAATAAGCAAATGCTACAAATCATGGCTGTCAGGCCCAGAGAATCTTTTTATTCATTAGCAACTCACTACTGGGCAGGTACCCTGCTTGGGGCACCCAGCCCTGGCTCCAGATGGGGAAGGTCAGACCTCAGGCTGAGCAGGACTCACTTGCCAGGCCTGAGGGCCCAATACAAATGATAAAAGTTAGTGAAGGGCCATCTAGAACTCTCTTATCCCTTAGGATCAAAATTCAGGTAAAACACAGTAATAGGGCTAGCTACATAATTTGAGGACCCAGTACAAAATGAAAATTAAGACCCTTTGTTCAAAAATCAAGGAAAAAAGTGCCATTAAAAGTATTAAAAAGGTTTTTCCTTCTTCAGTCTCTTTCAACCAGTCGAGTTTTATTTTTTTTTCATTTGCTACAATGTCATGTTCTCTTGAGTACAGAGATACCCCTGGGGTCAAGTGTAGGCCCTAACAGGTGCCTGGGGGTCCCATTTCACCATTCTGTGCTCTTGGCCCACTAGCCGCTGGGTTCCCCTTTTCCCTAGCCAGACCTACTTGCGGGGTCCTGGCTGTGGGCAGGGAAGTCAGTCTATCCTTACCAAAGGACTACCCTAAGGGATTGCTGCCTCACTGAAAGGGTGTGCTTGGTACCCAAATGGGGGTGGGTGAAGGGCAGGCCCTGGCCTAGTTGACCTGCTGGATGCCCTGTGGTACTACCAGCCTGGGGTGGGCATGGCCTCCACCATGCCCCATTCCACCATCCTGGGAGTGCCTATGGCACTCCAAACCTCTCGCCAGGAGTAGAGAATAAAAGTGTTCGCTGGGTGGGTGGGCAAGAGGTGGAACTGTGTGTGAGCTGAGGCTCCAAGCCTCTAACTCATGCTCTATTGTCCTATTAGACTTTACTTATACAAAACACAAATCTAAAGGTAAAATTATTCAGAATTTCAAGATGGCCACTTCAGAGCATTAAATCCCAAGCAACAGGACCCTTCTGAGCCTGGGGCCCTGTGTGACTACACTGATCACATACCTATGGAGCTGGCCCTGCATAGTGGTATGACTAATGCTCAAGAGATTTAGTTTTGCAAGACTTGCTCCTAGAGGGGTTGCCTATTTCTCTTCAGTACTTAGCAACCAACTTAGAGTGCCAACACCACTAGCCGAACACCCATCATGGAGTGATGGGGGTCCATGAGAATACATTCAACTCACTCCTGGACAAAATTAGGACACAGTGTAGCCATTATTGATTTTTCTGTATAGAGTGAACTTTTCATTAAAACAATCACATAAATTATTTAACTAAGCCCCATACAACAGTTTTTGGTAGTGTTTAACCAAAAGGGACAAAATCAGTCAAGGCCTTGAAAAAGAACTATAGAGCTTATGGCACATGACTTGAGGGGGTTGGGGGCTCATGACTTAATCTGTTTTTTCTCTAGAACATTGGGATCACATATGATCTTATCCCTTCCATTTCTGAAACTGTTTTCATGGCAGCTCGGGCATCGGGAGCCACTATATTTGAAATGAGACCATTTTCAACTCCATCCTAATTATCCACTCATACCTTTGTTACCCTGATTTTAAAAGAGCAACAGCTGCCCTCTGCTCCCAGGCGTTTTGTCAGCTGCAGGCTGTCCTCACTCCCTTTTTTCTGCTTTGGTCAGAAAGGGGTGGGGCTGGATTAGGAGTAAGGACAATTGAAAAAATGCTACCCTTTTGCAAGATATTGCATAAACTGCTCAAGCCACTTCCCAGCAAGCAGAAGGATTTCTCTGGGAACTAAATTCTTTACTTCTTTCAGTAACTCATTCCCCACTGTTGTGCTGGCCTGGATGGAAAAGTGATTTTTGCATTGAATAGCTAATTATTATAGTTAAGTAGCCAACACACTTAACAGCTTAAAACCTGCTTGGGCCTTTGGATTTTTAAAGGGATTTTTACCACTTGTCTTCCTAAATTTTGCCACGTTTAAAATTGCAGTACATTTGAATGAAACAGGATGGTTTAAAAAAAAAAAACACAAAACAATAGGTTGCTCCCAGTAGTTCTCTTACACATATGTGCCTTTTTTTTTTTGAGATTCTGGTGTAAAAGCCATTACTTCTGCAAGGGAGGAGGAGGGTGGAGCCTTCACGTTACGACTGCGAGAGCCTAATGCATCTGCCTTTGTCTCCAGCCTTTTGTCTCTAGCCATCTTGGGTGGAGGGCTACTGCTCATGAGGTTAATTGCCCAGTCGTAACTCTCGTCGTTAAAATTCAAGAGGTGTGTGCTGGAAGACACTTGAGGTAGATGAACTGTCCTGTAACTTTTTATATATTTCCCCCTCCATTTGTGTTCCCACACTACTGTTGGCCTAAGGCAATTAGAATTCAGTGAGGCCAGGCCATCTTTCCTCTGCTGGTTTGGGGGGCCCACGCAAGTTCCCATCTGGTCTCGTGTTAACTCTTGCTTCCAGCCACAAAGGGTTTGCATTTTCAATTAAAAAATAATACCACCTCCTCCTATTCTTATATCCACAGGTCCAATTTAAAATAACATCTAATTGTTTGATCATCATTTTTTTTTCTTTTCTAGTGCCTTTCATGCTCCTTTTGAAATTTATCTTCTTTGGTTCAATAATTCACAGTGGTTGAACTTGATTTTTTCTCCAATGCAATATAAAACAAGAGCTAAAAAAAAAAAAGCCCAAAAGAGTGTTCTTTCTGGCCAAGATTCTTCAAACTGGTCAGCAAATGGCCTCCTTATTTGCTCTGTCACTTGGAATCCTCCCCTTCCCTTGTGTTGCCATCTTGTGAACATTTGAAAGAAAAATGGAGAATGAGAAAACTTAATCTGCCAGTGCCACGTAGGCACAGCCTCTCTGTGGGGAAGCTCTAATTTCACTGACTGTGTTTCTTCTCTCATTTAGGGCTAACAGTCCGACCAGATCAGATTCTTAGTGTTGAGAAGTAAGCCAGCAGAGCCCGCAGGTAAGGTAGGAAGGAAACCAGTAACAGGGGAACATTGTACAGGAGTATGGAGTCTGTTTTCATTGGAGCAACCATGGCCTGTTGTCTTTCCTTCACTTCCATCCCCTCTCTCCACTGCCTCTGCCATACATTGGATAGGATCTGTCAGCAGAGGTGAGCTGGAGTGGTTTGTGTTGACTCCTGACAGACAATTGTACACATTTCTTCCCAGCTTCCTACTGATATCACATTTGTAGCTTAATAGCAGTCACCAAGGGAGTGTTTACACTATGGAAATTGGCAAACGTTAACAATCAAGGCTTTTTAATTTTTGAGGGATCAGTGGCATTAAAAATCAAAGTTCAACCATGTAAACTTGAAGATATAATTGTCCTTATTAAGAGATTCATGAATTAGGCAGCATCCCATCTAGCAACTAGAGGGGGGCTCTTAGGGGTTATACAAAATACAAGCTTTTTATAGAAAAAAGGGTGATGCAAGGGAGCTATTAATAAAAGAAAATAAAGGATCTTTTTTTGGGCCAGGACATCTTTTTTGAGGGGAAGAGACCTGGAAGGGTTTTTATCATGCAGATTGCTTCTTCTTTCTATGGGGCATGGAGGATGGTTCACGCGACAGATTACTTCTTGGTGCTTGAGCAGAAAATTCCAGACTGGTTGATTAAGATTATATTTCTTGTAGAGGCTGAAACTACAATTAGATCAGGTATTAAATCTAGGTTTAGTATCATGGGCTTTTAGCATGAATGACATTTTGGGCTGGTAAACCGTAGCTTACCAGCTACCATTGTCTGTGGTGCTTGGCATCCACTGCCACCTCTATTTGTGTGCCTTCCTGTAGGGCAGAAGCTAGAAAGCTAAAAAAACAACAACCAAAAAAAAAAAAAAAACCCAAAACAACAACAACCAAAAAAACCCCACAATGTTCTAGACTCCCTTGCAACTTCAGTTCTGGATGTGAAATAAGTTCTGTCAATTGAATGTGCATGTTCCGACTGCCCAAGATTTGAGTGATGGAAGTGAGGTGGTGGTCATATTCTTGTGCTTTTGATTGGTTTCCTATATGCAAATAAGGTTGTGGAGTTGTGAAGTTATCTGTGGCAGTATTCTGCTACCCAGTTTCTAGATTGACCTCCTTAGATTAAAGCTCTACTATGTTTTTGAATTCAGTAATCTCAGATTCCCACTTTTCTGATTGTGGCTGAGAGAATAGCTCCCCAGAGGGTCAGTCCTGCCATGTCCTGTGGTCATTCCTGGAGGCCTTGCATAAATGTCTTCTCCACAATCTTTTCAATGATGTTGTTAGCACTCAATTCTCCATATTAAATCCCTTCCTGTTAAAATACCCAAGGTGAGTCTGTTCCCTGCAGTGAACTCTGCCCCTCCCCTGCCTCTGGATTCTGCTTCTTCTATTCTTTCCTCCCTTACACCCACCCTGTTAGAATGTTCTGTCCTCAATTTCTCACACACCCTTAGATTCCATTCTCACTTGCAGAAATTGTATCTCTCCTTTATGACCCTTTCCAAATGCTAACTCCTTTTGGGTACACAAATAAATCATCTCCCTTTATAGATTATAAATTTCTTGAAGGCAAAGACTGGTGATATGAGCCTTTCTCACATAGTCACAGGGCAGAGGTATTTAATAAATACCTGAATGCATAATTGAACAAACTAATTAATGTGTGTATGAATGGTACCAAAACATTATTGATCTCTGACCTCAAATTCCTGCCTTGCTCTATTCTGATCCTCCTTCTCCATCACACATTGTTCAGTGGAAAAAGTACCAGCCCTGGGCTCAGACACCAACTCTGCACTTAACTCATTTGATGACATTGGAAAAGTTACTCTGTAAGTGGTTTCCTCATCTGTAAAATGAGGCCAGTTTTCATAATACCTACTTTTCAAGGTTATTGAGAGGATTAAACTAGACAAATGGAAATTCTTACTTTAGTCACTTTTTGCTCAGCCAGCCCAGGTTTGTGGACTGGAATTCACTACCTTTAGAGTTAGGCGGCCTTCTGTGTGAATTCTGGCTCTGGTCCCCCCACCCACTTGCTTTGAGTCCTGGTGCAAGTTAATACACTTCTCTGATTCTCCATTTCTTTGTAAAAGGAGTGAAAAAGCATCCCTTCCTCACTCAGGAGCTGTAGGACTCCAGGTGTCTGTATCTGGTACTTCATGTGCTTGCAACATCACTATTGTATAGAGGTTCTGACACTTAGTAACTTCTCAATGAATGTGAATTCTCTCTACACTGGCAAATTCATATCCCGGAGAGATGAGGAGTCTAGCTATTTGGAGATGAGGTTTTAGCACCCTGAGTCATCTGTTGTTTTGTGCTGTTTTTCCTTTCCTTTTTCCCCTTCCCTTTGGAGCTGTCAGTGCTGACAGAGACTGGCAGAATTGCAGCACCAAGCTAAAGTTCCAAAAGAACATTTTTTTCGCTCCAACCAGGTTAAGTGACATCATCTGCATCAATGTAGAATGTTTCAATTGCAATTGATGATGTTATATGTCAATTATGTCTCAATAAACATCAGCAACAAAGAAATTGGTGGGAAAAACCTATCGAAACTTCTTAGGCCCCCAAGAGTAAAAAGTGAAGCAGAGTAGGGTTCTAGGGGGTAATTCAGAGTTACAATTCTATCACCACCCAAGTTCTTGGCTTTGCTCCCTTGGGCAAGCTCCCTCTCCAGCTCTGTGGTTGCCCTATGGGCTTCCAGCCCACCCCTTGTGGCTTTCAGATGGTGGTACCTCTAGGCCTATACACAGATAGCATCTAATCCTGTAGAAGAGAAAAAAGTTCTTTCTTCAAATCCTGGGCAAACATTTGCTTCCATCTCACTAGCTCTGGAATGAAGCCGAACATCAGAAACATTCATTTGACTAAGACTCTCAGGGCCTACCCCTGGGTTTGGGGATGTGGTAGGTCAAATTTCTAAAAATAACCCCCCAAGATCCCATGCTTTTTAATCCCTGGAAGCTGTAAATATCATAAAATTTCACCCCTGTGATTGTGTTATATATATATTTTTAAATTTTAAAAAGTTATTTTATTAGAGTTTTATTAATAATTGGATTATAAAATATATTTTAACATAATTATGGACTACTTCCATTAATATAAAGATAATTTTTACTTTTACCCAATTTTATTTTTTCTTTATTTTTTCTTTATATATTTATTTTTTTAATTGAAGAAATGATTTAAATTTTTTCCCCATCTACTACTCCGCTCTCCCTCTCCCTCCCCTCCCCTCTGGTAACCATTAGTCCATTGTCCATGTCCATAAGTCTCTGTTTGCCCTGCTCATTTGTTGCTTTTAGGTTTATATCCAACATGTAAGTGATATCATGTGATTTTCAACTTTTTCTGTCTGGCTTATTTTGCTTAGTATGATTATTTCAAGGTCCATCCATGTTGTTGCAAATGGCAGTATTTCATCTCTTCTTATGGCTGAGTAATATCCCATTGTATATATGTACCACAGCTTCTTCGTCCAATCATCTATCATAGGACACTTAACTTGCTTCCATGTTCTGGCCACCATGAATAATGCTGCTATGAACTCATATCTTTTCAGATATGAGTTTTCAAGCCTTTGGGTTAAATACCCAGTAGAGGGATTGCTGGATCACATGGTAGATCAATTCTTAGTTTTTTGAGGAACCTCCATACTGTTTTCCATAGTGGCTGTACCAATTTGCAGTCCCACCAGCAGTGTATGAGGGTTCTTTTTTCTCTGCATCCTCACCAACGTTTGTTATTGCTTGTCCTGTTGATTATAGCTATTCTAACAGGTGTGATATGGTATCTCATTGTGGATTGACTTGCATTTCCCTAATAGCTAGCGATGTTGAGCATCTTTTCAAATATTCGTTGGCCATTTGTATGTCCCCTAGAGAGAAATGTCTGTTCAGGTCCTCTGCCCATTTTTCGATTGGATCATTTGTTTTTATGTTGTTATTGAGTTGTATGAGTTCTTAGTATGTTTTGGATATTATGCCCCTATCAGAGGCATTGTTTGGAAATATATTTTCCCATTCGAATGATTGTCTCTTTCCCTTGTTGACGGTTTCTTTTGCTGAGCAGAAGCTTTTTAGTTTGATGTAGTCCCATTCATTTATTTTAGCTTTTACTACCCTTGCCTTTGAGGTCAAATTTGTAAAATCCTCTTTAAGTCCAAGGTCCTTGAGTTTCATTCCTATGTTTTCTTCTATGCATTTTATTGTTTCAAGTCTTATATTCAGGTCCTTAATCTATTTTGAGTTAATTTTGGTGTGTGGTGATAGACAACAATCTAATTTCATTCTTTTGCAGGTGGCTTTTTAGTTTTCCCTGCACCATTTATTGAAGAAGCTTTCCTTTCTCCACTGTATGTTTTTGGCTTTTTTGTTGAAAATTATTTGCCCATGGAAATATGCGTTTACTTCTGGACTCTAGATTCTATTCTACTGGTCTGTGTGTGTCTGTTTTGCTGCCAATACCATGCCATTTTGATTACTGTCGCTTTGTACTATAATTTGAAGTTGGGCAGAGTAATGCCTCCAGCCTCATTCTTTTTTCTCAGGATAGCTTTGGCAATTCGGGGTCTTTTGTGCTTCCATACAAATCTGATAATTTTTTGTTCCATTTCTTTAAAAAATGCCGATGAGATTTTGATGAGGATTGCATTAAATCTGTATAATGCTTTAGGTAATAAGGTCATTTTAAGTATGTTGATGCTTTCAATCCAAGAACATGAAATATCTTTCCATTTCTTTGTATCTTCTTTGATTTCTTTTAACAGGGTCTTATAGTTTTCATTATATAGGTCCTTCACATATTTTGTTAGATTTATTCCTAGGTATTTTATTCTTTTGTTGCAATTGCAAAAGGAATTATTTTTTCCACTTCTTTTTCTGACACTTCGTTATTAGAGTATAGGAACGCTATGGATTTTTGAACGTTGATTTTGTATGCAGAAACTTTACTGTATTTGCTTATTGTTTCTAGTAGTGCTTTTGTGGAGTCTTTAGGGTTTTCTATATAGAGAATCAGGTCATCCACAACTAGTGACAGTTTGACTTCTTTGTTTCCTATTTGGATGTCTTTTATATCTTTCTCTTGTCTGATTGCACTCGCTAGGGCCACTAATGTTATATTGGATAACAGTGGCGATAATGGACAGCCTTGTCTTGTTCCTGATCTTAGAAGGAAGCTGTTTAGTTTTTCACCATTAAGTATAACGTTGGCTGAGGGTTTGTCACATATGACCTTTATTATATTAAGGTATTTTCCTTCTATACCGATGTTGTTAAGTGTTTTGATCATAAATGGGTGAGATATCTTATCAAAGGCTTTTATTGCATCTATTGATATGATCATATGATTCTTATTTTTTAATTTGTGTATATGGTGCATGACATTAATTGATTTGCATATGTTGGACCATCTCTGTGCCCCTGGGATTAAGCCAACTTGATCATGGTGTATAATCTTTTTAATATGTTGTTGTATTCAATTCGCTAGTGTCTTATTTAGGATTTTTGCATCTGTGTTCATGAGAGATATTGGTCTATAGTTTTCTTTTTTGTGTTATCTTTACCAAGTTTTGGTATCAGAGTAATATTGGCTTCATAAAATGAGTTGGCAAGTACTGCCTCCTCTTTGACTTTTTGGAAGAGTTTGAGGAGAATATGTATCAAATCTTCTTTGAATGTTTGGTAGAATTCACTGGTGAAGCCATCTGGTCCTGGACTTTTAGTTTTTGGTAGGTTTTTGATGATTGTTTCAATTTCCATACTGCTGATTGGTCTATATAGATTTTCCAGATCTTCTTGATTCAGTCTAGGAAGGTTGTATTTTTCTAAGTACTGGTCCATTTCTTATAGGTTATTAAATTTGGTGTTATATACTTTTTCATAGTATTCTTGCATGATGCTTTGTATTTCTGTGGTGTCTGTCGTAATTTCCCCTCTTTCATTCCTGATTTTGTTTATTTGTGTCCTTCCTCTTTTTTCTTTAGTGAGTCTAGCCAGGAGTTTGTCAATTTTATTAACCTTCTCAAAGGACCAGCTCTTTGTTGTATTTATTTTTTTCCATTTTTTTTTCAATTTTACTTATTTCTGCTCTAATTTTGATTATTTCTTTCCTTCTGCTGACTTTAGGCTTCATTTGTTCTTCCTTTTCTAGTTTTTAAGATGAAGCATTAGGTTGTTTATTTGGACTCGTTCTTGTTTTTGGAGATAGGCCTGTAATGATATGAACTTTCCTCTTATGACCGCTTTTGCCGTGTCCCAAAAGTTTTGATATGTTGTACTATCATTATCATTCATTTCTATGTATCTCCTGATCTCTCTTTTTATTTCTTCTCTGACCCTGTTATTCTTCAGTAGTATGTTGTTTAATCTCCATGTATTTGTGGTTCTTTCCACTTTCTTTTTACCGTTGATCTCTAGTTTCAAAGCATTATGATCAGAGAATATGGTTCGTATGATTTTAACCCTCATATTTTTTGAGGCTATGTCTGTGTCCCAGTATGTGGTCAATCATTGAGAATGTTCCATGTGCACTAAAGAAGAATGTATAAACAGCTGTTTTGGGATGGAAGGCTCTGTAAATGTCAATTATGTCCAGTTGGTCTAATGTGTCATTTAAGGATGTTCTTTCCTTATTGATATTCTGTTTGGATGATCTGTCCATATCTGACAGTGAGGTATTTAGATCCCCTACAATGATAGTGTTTTGGTCTGTTTCTCCCTTTAGTTCTGTTAGTAATTGCTTTATATATTTTGGGGCTCCTTGATTGGGAGCATAGATATTATTAAGTGTTATGTCTTCTTGGTGCATGATTCCCTTTATCATTATGAAGTGTCCCTCAGTATCTTCCTTTACATTTTTTATTTTGAAGTCCATTTCATCTGATATTAGTACCGCCACTCCCGCTTTTCTCCGAATGCCATTTGCTTGAAATATCATTTTCCACCCTTTCACTTTGAGTCTATACTTGTCTTTGGAACTGAGATGTGTCTCCTGGAGGCAGCATATGGCTGGGTTTTGTTTTTTGATCCAATCTGCAACTCTGTGCCTTTTCATTGGTGAGTTCAGTCCATTTACATTTAGGGTGATTATTGAAATACGAAGTCTTCTTATAGCCATTTTATCTTGCTTTCTGGTAGCTTGGTGTTTCCATTGCTTCCTTGTCCTTGTGTTTCTGTTTTCTTTATTTTGGTTGGCTTTTGTGAGTTTTCCCTCTGGTCCTTCATATATTTTTTTTTTTTTTTTTAATGCCTACAACATATCTGGTATTCCTAGGTGGTCTCCCATCCAAGTACTAACCAGGCCTGACCGTGCTTAGCTTCCAAGATCAGATGAGATCAAGCATGTTCAAGGTGGCATGGCTGTAGACACCCTCTGGTCCTTCTTGTTTTATGTTATATACTTCAGTTGTGAATCTTTGGCGTGTGGTTACCATTACAAATATGTAAAAGAGAGTTATATATATACAGTCATCCCTTTTCTTCTGCACATGCTTTATCTCCATTCCCCTTTGTGAATTTGGATCTTTGAATCCTCCCCTTTTCAGTCATTGTTGTCTCATTTTGTCCCTATGTATGCTGAGCGTTCATTACTATCTTGCTATAGCAAATCTCTTCTTATTTTTAAGCTTATAATGCCCTGGTCCTAGTAAAGGTTGTGTGCCTCTGCTTCTATCAGCCTGCTAGTCACCTTACTCCTAATTATGTATTTTTTTTGTCATTTTGTTTTAGGCGAGCTGATGCCTTTTAGCATTTCCTGTAGTGCAGCCCTCATAGTGGAGAATTCCCTCAATTTTTGTATGTTTGGAAATGTCTTTATTTCTCCTTCATATCTAAAGTAGAGCTTAGCTGGATACATTATTCTTGGTTGGTAGTTCCTTTCATTTAATGGTTTGAATATTTGATTCCACTCCTTTCTGGCTTGTAAGGTTTGTGCTGAGAAGTTCGACTATAATCTAGTGAGTTTTCCTTTATGGGTTACCATCTTCTGTTCCCTGGTTGCCCTGAGAATTCTGTCTTTGTCGTTGATTTATTTATTTTTTCTTTATTTTTAGGCGAGGCAACCCTTCGTTGACCTCACAGATTGCAAAGACCTTGTCAGCTTACAATCCCTTATTTTTTAGTTTTTACACCTACAGCCCTTTGTCTTCCTAGGTCGTCTCCCATGCAAGTACTAACCAGGCCCGACCATGCTTAGCTTCCGAGATCAGATGGGATGAGGCTCGTTCAGGGTAGCATGGCTGTAGACTATTGTTGATTTTTGATAATTTTAATACAATGTGTCTTGGTGAAGGCATTTTTGGGTTGAGATAATTGGGTGTTCTATTGACTTCTTGAATTTCAAGCTCCAGCTCATTCCTTAGATTTGGAAAATTCTTGTCAACTATTATTCTGAAAATGCTTTCTATTCCCTATTCCTTTTCCTCTCCTTCAATAATTCCTATTATTCTTATGTTTCCTCTCCTGATTGTATCAGCCAGTTCTTGTATTTCTCTTTTGTTATATTTCATTCTTTGGTTTCTCTCTTCTTCTTTCTGATTTATTTCTAGATTTCTATCTTTGATATCACTGATCCTTTCCTCCACTTGGTTGACTCTATTCCCCAAGTTTATTATTTCATTTTTCAACTCTTGCAGTGTGTTCTTTATCTCCAGAAGGTCTATTGTGTTCTTTTTGAGGGTTTCAATCTCCTTGCTAAAGAACTCATTCTGCTCATTTGTTTTTTCAATTTCTGAAATTGTTGATATGATTAGTTTCAGATCTCATCGAATTTTTTTTAGAAGTACCGTCCTGAATTCTCTGTCATTTAAGTCGTAAGCTTATTTTCTGGAGATTTTTCTCTTTCTTTCTGAGATGCCTTGTCACCTCGGTTGTTCATGGTGTTTAATGGACTATTTTTCTGCCTGGGCATTAATGAAAGTGTATTCTAAGGTTTTTTTTTTTTCCAGAAAGAAGATTTCTGGAAAATCTAATGGTCTATATAATGGTCCCTAGCCTGTTGCAAATAGGTGTTTTTCTTTTGGTTTCCAGTAGGCGGCGTCTAAGCCTCTTGGATCTCTGCTTTATATAAAGTCTTAATAATGTCTTTTTTTTTCCTTATAGATATTTAATCACGCTTGCTACCCTGTCTCGGTTCCTGTCAGTGTTAGTGATAGTTTCGATAGCGTTTGCTCAGATTGC
Organism: Pteropus medius; assembly: GCF_902729225.1. NCBI lineage: Eukaryota > Metazoa > Chordata > Mammalia > Chiroptera > Pteropodidae > Pteropus > Pteropus medius. Next base: position 17,448,534 of record NW_024340701.1, on the reverse strand, counting down.
CTTGGGGCTCTGCGTCATTCAGTCTTGGAGGGTATGTGGGGAGGGGCCCTCTGGGTTGGGGGATGGGGGCTGTGGTTCAGCGTAGGTTTTACAACCGCAGCTGGTAAAAATCAACTGTTTTTTCTCTGCCATCCCCGCTTTTCTGCTGTCCCCATTTCTCTGCCTTCTACCCTGATGACTGGGCCCTGCTGCTGGCCATGTGGAGCTCACAGTACTCCAAGGCTGGGCTGTTCAGGGAACTCACTACTCCTTCTCCCCTCCTGCTCCTCCTACAAATAGCTCTGGTGGTCGGGAGAGGCAACTTCTTTATTTCTCTCAGTCCAGCACCCAACACCCGGGGTTCTGACCTGTGGTAGCTCTTATGCGTGCGCAGATCCCATGCACAGATGATCTGGTGTGCAGTTTGGGTGGTTTTTTTTTTGTTGAATTTTAGATGTTCAAATTATTGTTGTTTCAAGGGGAGAGACTCTGGGACATCTCACTCTGCCATGTTTCTCTGATGGTGTTATGTTATATAACACAGTTGATCTTGAAAAAAGGAAATGATTGGGGAAGGGGGAACTAATGTAATCAAAGAGTCCTTAAAAGCAGAGAACTTTCTCTGGTTGGTGGCAGAAGAGAAAGGAGAAGGAAAAATCATAGAAATTCAAAGCATGAAGAAAACTTGATGTGCTCTGGCTGTCTTGAAGGTGGAAGGTGCTGGGTGAAAAATGTGAGGTGGAATTAGGTTCTGCCAACAACCTGAAGGTGCTTGGAGTAGATTCTCTGCCAGAGTTTCCAGAAAGGAATGTGATACCTTTATTTCAGCCTTGTGAGCTTCTAAGCAGAGAATCCTGCTGAGCCGCTCTGTGCTCGGGTTTCTGACCCATAGAAACTGTGAGCTAATAAATGGGTAGTGTTTGAAGCAGCTAAGTTTGTGGTAATTTGTTACACAGCAATAAAGAAAACAAACCAAAAACCTAATACAGGGGATTAGGCAACCTTCTGCCAAATACATAGTTGAGAATGAGGAAAGAGTGGTCTCCTAGTAGGGTTGCTAGATAAATAAAAATCCAAGATACTCAAAAAGATACTCAGTTAGATTTGAATTTTGGATAAATCATTAATGTTTTTTAGTATAAGTATATTCCTAGTTTGAATTTAAGATAAACAATAAACTTTTTTTTTAGTATAAGTATATCCTGTGTAATATTTGGTATATACTTATAATGAAAATTACTCATTAAACAATTGAACAAATAACAACTGAAATTCAAATTTCACAGTCTAAGTTACATGGAAAGTCCACATGTAGGCATTCTGGTCACAGCTGACTTCCCAGATAGATAGCCAGCACCAACTGCCAACCCATGCATTTACCATCTTGGATATCCAACCCAGTTGAGCCTTCAGAGGACTCCAGTGCCCAGCCAGCACCCGACTGCAACTACATGAGCCACCTGGAGCAAAAGCCACCTGAGCTCAGTCAATATACACAACATGAAAGGCAATCACAAATTTTTGTTTTACTTCACCACATTGTGGGGTGGTTTGTTATATAACAATAGATTATTGAAATAGGAGTGGTCTCTTAATGGATATAACACTTACTTTCAGGGGAACAAGACTTAGACTACCCATCTGTAATATGGGAATGATGAGCCAGCCCCCAAATCAGAGTGCTGTTGCGAGGATCACATGGAGGTATACAGTGCCTGACAAATTCTTAATAAATGTTAACTATTGTTATTATCAGTAATGACATCCAGCAATAATTTTCATAAACAACTTCTATCTAATTATTGGCAGAAGGAACTCTAGTTTAATTGTTCTGGATCCGAAGCCATGGTTTGTGGTAGGGATTCCCTAGCTTGTACCACTGCTTGGCTTATAACCTGGGCACTAATCATCTGGGTCACCTTGGGACACATTTGACACTAGTTGAGCTTGGAGGAGTCATTAGGAAGTCACACTATCGAAGATGAATGACTTTAAAAGAAATGATTTAGGTGGATATTCAGTTATAATTGTCTTAAATTAGAAAAAAATTCTCCTGGTAGAGATTATTGCAGCCCTGCTTGGTGGTCCAAACCATAGTGGCACTGGAATCATTCTGTCATCTCAAAGTTACCCTTCCTCACAAAGCTCCCCCAGCAAATCTCTGAGCAGGGGTGGGAGATCCTCAAGTGGGACCTGGTTCTGATCAGCTTGGTATCACAGGAGGATTCTAGTCCTACCATCAGTTCCATTCAATGCCACACCTACATTTCTACCCCTCATTGGAAACCTGAGAAGTTATGCACCAGGAGCCCAAGAGAAATGTTTATGATGTTTTGAAGTCTGCGATGCTTCTTTTCCTCCAGGCAGGTTCTTCACTTTTCTTACAGTCACTGACACCTTTGAGAATCTAGTGAAAGATTTGGAGCCATTCTCTGGAAAAAATTCACATGCCAAGGCATTCTGGACTCTCTGAATTCTGGTGCATGGCTTCTAGGCTATAGATCTTTGCTTTGGGTTCTTCAAAGTATGGTGCATGGGAAGCCACCCTAGTGTTAAAGCCCCTTTTGTACCCCACAGAATGATTTTCTTGGAATGGCATATAGAGATTCTCCATCAGCCTATTTTGAAGGAAGTTATGAGAAAGTCCATATGGTTGTGTAGAGGTGTACATTGTTCATCCTCATTGCTGTATAGTAGTATATGTATGTAGATAAGAAAGTCTTGTGTTCTGTGGCTGTGTGTAATGTGAAAATGTTGTTCATATTATATTTATGATAATCCATGGTGAAAACTTGCCTCCTTGATCTCCATGTTCGGAGTTTTGTACTTCCCCTGACTGTCAGCTTTGTTTTTATATCACCAGCTCTGTAAATCACACTGTAACCTGGCTTTCTTTTTCACATGGGTTGCTGGGGAACTCAGCCTAAGACTTGCATTCCACTTCTAGTGAGCATTGTGGATTTCATAGCAAATATTTTGTATAGTCACCTCAGTCTTGGCTTCATCTTACTTTCCTATCCTTGTTTCCCTTTTCTCTCATTTATTCTTTCTTTATTTGTAATTTATTTTATGCTGCTCTATTATATGCATCTCTGCAAACCTTAAATACATCTTTGGAACAAGGAAGATGTAAATCAATAAAAGTGCATAGTGGCCAATGGAAACTCTGGACAGCTTTCTCGTTGTGAAAACAATTGTCTCCGAATATATATATCTATATATATCTATATCTATATATCTATATATCTATATATCTATATATCTATATATCTATATATCTATATATCTATATATCTATATATATAATATATATATATTATATGCCCATTTCATGGGGTATTGAGGGCAATTGAAGAAGGAGGCGAGAGAAGGATTGAGGGGTCTCTAAGCAGAGGAGTGGGCACAACTAGGAAATCTATCCTTACTGGAATAGAAAGAAATACAGGGCAATGAATTTGTATATTTTCCCCTATCTTTTGATTAAAAGCAATCATATAAATCCTCCCCCATCCTCATGGGAGAAAACATGTATTAAAAAATAAGGTCACTTTAAAAAAGTTATTTTATTATGGAAAATTTCAAATTTAGACTAAACAATTTCTAAAGTAAATTAAACAGTATAATGCTCTCGCATATACGCCTCACTGAGCCTCAATAACCATCAACCCATGGCCAATCTTGCCCCATTCATATGCTTCTCCTGTGTGATGATGATTTTTAATTTTCAATCAAAGTATAATGTATGTACATATAAGCGCACATATAAGTAGACCCTGAACACATTTTCACACATTGGATACACCTGTGTAACCAGCTCCACTTGCACATAAACATTCTATGAAGTAAGGAACATGGCTTGGGGCTTACAGCAGTCCTAGGGAGAGTGGAGTGGAGGTTCTCTCTCTTCATCTCTGCTTCCACTCTCTTCTGGACAAAGAAAGCACTCCTCTAAGAAAACTGTCTCAGCCGACACCACTGTGATTCTCAATGACTCTTTCAAACAGGAAGAGGAAGGCACCGCTTTCCCTGCCCTGCTGGCCAAGAATCACTGGCTAGAAGACTGCTGTAGAAACAGCTCAGAGAAAATACTTCATTCAGTGGATTCAGTGGCATTCATTCTTCAAACATTGGTTTTTACTTATATTTTTTAAATTTATTTTTGAAACCTTGGTGATGTCTCACCTCATTATGATTTTTACTTAAAAAAAACTGAATTAATTGGGGTAACATTGGTCAATAACATTATATAATTTTCGGGTGTACAAGATTATAATTTGACATGTGCATACTCTATTGCGGGCTCACCATCTGAAGTCTAGTTTCCTTCCTTGGTGATGTGTTACTTCATTATGACTTTTACTTTTTTTAAAAAAATGTTTAATTATGGAATTTTTCAAACATACTCAAAGTAGAGAGAAGAGTGTAATGAACCTCTATGTATTCATTACTCAGCTTCAATAATCTCCTCAAACATTTATGAAGAAATGACTGTGTTTCAAGATTGCTGATTTATCATTTGCCTTCCCTCTTCAAACTCCATTGAAATAATAGAAAAGGAAAAATAAGTGTGTGAGGGGGTTTGCATGGAGGGGGAGTGAATATGACTACAGATGAACAAACTGATATTTGTTAAAGGTGCGTGATGGGTTCATGAGGGATTTATTATAATATTAAAAAAATATTTAATTGCAGTAGAATACACATAACATAAAATTCACCATCTGAACCATTTTTAAGTATATAGTTCAGCAGCACTAAGTATATTCACATTATTGTGCAACTAATCTCCAGAACTCTTTTTTGAAAAACTTGAAAACTTTTCATCCTGAAACTTTATACCTATTAAACACTAACATCCCATTCCTCCTTCCCCTCAGCCCCTGGCAACCACCACCTTTCTACTCTCTGTCTCTATGGTCTTGTTTAGATACCTCACATAAGTGTAATCATACAGTATTTGTCTTTTTGTGACTGGCTTATTTCACTTAGCATAATGTTCATCATAACATTTTATCTACTTTTGTAGATACTTGAAGTTTTTCATACTAAAATATTATATGAAACCAAAAGCCTAGCTGGGAAGCTGGAAAAGTTGTCATCAGTCGCTCAGAAAATACTTGAAGATGTAAGATAAGGGAGATAGCCTCAAAGCAGTGCTGAAGATCCCATAATTCTAGAAAAGCAAAAAAGAGCCTTTCCTTTCAAAGGTGAGTTTTATGGAAAACTCTGGAAGAATCCAAAGACCAGAGGCAGCAAGGGATTGAGGAGAGAGGATGGGGTGTGAGGCTATGAGTTAATGGCTCTGCCCCTGACCTCGATACTTGTCTTCAGGTTAAAGCCAGGAGAACAACTCTCCAACATGGAGGTTCTCATTCAGGATATACTATAGACAGTGGCTGGAAGAAGGGCATGGCCCCAGGTGGTAGTCACTGGGGGAAAGGGATTCCCCATGTTTGGAGAACAAGCTAGCAAACACCACCAAGGATCGGTGGCTTGATCTGAGGCCTTTCTCACCAAAACAGGAGAATTTGAACTTTTATAACCAGAACTGGCTTTCACTGTCATGAGAGCAGGCATTTTCCACTGGAGTTTAGAAAGTGCACACCAGCCTCCACTGTAAATGATAAGCCTGGACCTTCATCTCTAACAGGAATGGAGATTACAGAATTATCAAACATTTGAAGAAAACCAACATTGTGGAAGAGGCACCAACCTAAACAAACAAGAGAAATGATCCTCACGGAATTCTCCCAGGATATAGAAAGATATTTAAATTTAGTAAAACCGCTATCCATAAATAAAAAACTGGCTATTGTCAGAAGAATATGTCAGAGTTCTTGGAATGAAAAAAGTACAATTGCTAATGTAATAAGCTCATTGGATGAAGTAGCTGACTGGCTATGGCTGGTGATTGAATTGATGACTCGGCTGAAAGACTCTCTCAAAAAGTGCAAAAAGACAAGGAAATTTTTTTTTTAAAAGCATAAGAGAAAAATTAAGAGAAAAATTAAGAGATCAGGAGCTGAAATTCAAATGTTGACCTAATAAAAATTTTCAGAAGCAAAGAACAGAAAGCTTGTAGGAAAGAAAATTATCAAAGTAATATGAGAATAAACAGTTTCCCTGAGCTGGAGAAAAATTTCATTCAGTCTTTAGATTTAGAGAGTAGACCAAGTGCCAAACAGGAAAAATTATAAAAGACCCATTCTTAAAGACATCACAATTTTGAATTCTAAGGATAATTTAAGAACAAAAATCCAAATCTTCCAGAAAAATAAAAAATAGTAACCTGGTGTTAAACATCTCAGCTAGAAAGCTAGAAGATAGTGGTGCAATGTCTTCAAAATTCTGAGATTATTTTGAGATTTGAATTTCGTACCTGTATCACTCAGGGCCCAACCAAGAAAAGAGAACCCAGTAGTTTTATCCTCTTGGAGCTAGGAGCCTGAAAGTTCTCCCTTCCTCCTGCCTTCCCACCTCCTACCAGTGCCTCCTATTGGCAGAACTTATCAAAAAGGCAGCTGGGAAATGTTGTTTGTATTCTCCCAGCCCCAGTGGTATAGAGCGAGTTTAAAAGGCAGGTATAGTGTTGAGACAACAAGTCAATATTCAAATGTGAGGGCTAATTAAAGATGTTTCTGGATATAAAAGGATTAAGGACATCTAACACTTTCCAAAAGAATTCTTCAAGGTGTTCTCTGTCAGAGCAATAAAGTGAATAGATTGAAGAAAGAGGAAGACAGAGAACTGTCAGACTCAACAAAGATAGAGAAAAATGTCCTTTGTCTATGTCTATGACTTCATCTGTAGGGGAATCACTGTCATGGCACACAGGGAGACAGAACATCCCAATTCAACTGCAGGTTTGTTCCCTGTGAAGAAGCTTGGTAGGCAGGGGAAGAAGAACAGGGCAGTGAATGTGCGGGAATATGGTATCTGAACATGGTTTTATTGGCAGTGGAGATGGTATGCAAGTACAGGGTCTTCCCCAGGAAAACTTTTGATCCTGACCCCAGCACCCTAACACACACCCTTTTAGCAATAAGGATGGGTCCAGCAGTGTTCAAGGGACCCCTCTGCTGGTAGCAGTCCCACCTGGCCCTTCTGTGCCCTCATTCTGGCCTCTGGCTCTTTGGTACCCCCTTTCCAGCCATACCTCTGGCCCTCCCCCATGCTCTCCTAACATCACAACCTGGGCTGACCAGATCTAGATCAATTGGCATTTAATTTGTGTGTTCATAGGAGATAATAGATTATCCAAAGAATGAAACACTGACTTTAGACTTTCAAGCTATTTATGGCCAGGAGAAGGGAGGGAGGGCTATTTCAGTACTTTTCAAATCGTTCCAGAGAGTCCACAGTATTTATATAAGCATTTCTAGGGAGGAGAGTCATGCAAAGACAAGAGAGAAATAGAGGTTGGGGGAGACCTGGCTGGGGAAGGATAGGGATGATATATGTCCTCTGGATCCCATCTGATGAAAAGTACCTTAAAAAAGGAGCTTTTTAAAAGTATCTTAAAATACTTGAAATATGTCTTAAAAGCTCAGGTAATAAGGACAAGGTTTTCCTAAATGTGCCAAGTACTGGTAATTGCCTATCCATGACCATTAGTCTTTTCTTCCTTACTACCTGTCTTAGTCTGCTTGGGCTACCATAACAAAGTATTACAGTTCAGGTGGCTTAAACAACAGATGATTATTTTCTCACAGTTCTGGAGGTTAGAAGTCCAAGATCGGTGTGTGCGCACCTTGATAAGGTTGGTTTCTCCCTAGGCCTCTCTACTTGGCTTGTAGGTGACTGCCTTCACGTGATCTTTTCTCTCTGTGTTGTCTGTGTTCTAATTTCCTTTTCTTAGAAGGACACCAGTCCTATTGGATTAGAGCCCAGTCTAATGACCCCATTTTAACTTAATTACTTCTTTAAAGGCCCTATCTCCCATAGATATAGAGAACAAGTTGATGGTTGCCAAAGGGGAGAGGGAATGGATATGGGAATTAAAAAAAATAATAATAAAGGCCCTATCTTCAAATACAGTCAAATCTGAGATACTAGGGGTTAGGACTTCAACATTTGAATTGTAGGGAGACACAATGAAGCCCAAACACTGACAGAACTCCAATTTTATGCATGATGGCAATACATCGAACTAAAAACTTGGATTTCCCAGCTTCCCTTGCAGCTATTGGTCAAGAAGATGTAAGCTGAAGTTCTTGTGTGGGATTTTTGGAAAGCTCCATAGAATAGAGGCTAAATCAGCTCAGGAGGCCCTTTCTGCCCTTATTCTTTATTCTGCCTGGAATTCTGAGTTGATGGTTGGAGTTTCAATGACCATCTCAAGAGCATGGGGTGATGGTCACCTCCTAATAATGGAGGAGAAAAGGGCTGGGTCCTTGGTGGCCTTATGGAGCAGCCATAATAGCCCTGAATGGCCTGCTTCTGGACTGATATTACAGGAGAGAAAAACAAATCCCTCTCTTGTTTAAGTCATCAGTTTTCAGGTTTGAACATAATATCTAATTGTCAGAGCAATAAGTACTTTGATTTTCCAGCCCTAGAAACATGTTCCCAGCAGCCTGACAGGGCAATCTGTAGGGTGGGGCCAGGCTGGAGGAGGACTGGGCTGGGGAAACTGTGTCTTTAGCACTGATGGAAAAGAGGCAGAGGGAGATGCTCTGCGCTGATGATTCTGTAGCTGAGAAATTGGCAGGCGGCGTTAGCCCCTCTGAGAATCTAGAAACAGACGGTGTTTGAAGTGGGGTGGGGATGCCATCCTGCGCTTTCTAAGAAGCACCTTAGGATAAAAGCTCTGGAAGCTGAGGTGTCTGTAAAAGTGACATGCCGAGAATCACTAAATGGCTGTGAAGGCTCCTCGGGTCCTTTATGTTCCCTTTGCGTGGAGCAGAAGGCTTCTTTGCTTAGGCAGACATTGTCCTACTCTCGAGGGGTCAGTGTGAGTGGCGTTTGTCTGGTGGGGTGTCACCAATGGGGAGGGAGGGCTGTCGAGGCAAAGAGCATGTGGGCAAGGCTTTCGGCGGCATCCTCTCCCCGGGCACGCACTCAACATACCAAATGAACCTGAAGCCGGGATTCATACATGACAGCAGGGAGATAAGCAGGGAAGAAAAGGCGCACAAGGGGTTGATGAATATTCTATTTGTGACATTTTTCCTGTATTCAGTCAAATAGAAGAAAGTGTTCAAATAACGAGCAGTCACTTTGGTGGCTAGCGTGGCAGTTCCTTAGTAACGCAGCACTTAACTTGCTCTCTTCTGAGGAGGGGCAACATTTCATAGGGTGCTGGGGGGCAGATGAGGGGGTATGGGAGTGGGAACACGATAGACATTCTGGGAGAATGTTCCACGCCCAAGTCTGCCCCTGCTCTTTCTCTCATAGAAGAAATGTGAAGGAAGCTGTTCCCTGGTGGATGGGAGGAGCCAAATAGGGCCCCAGGGGTGAGTGATTTATAAATCCTAGTGAAGCATACAAGAGTGCCCAGTGCTGGGTCTGCCTCCCCTCTCTACCCCCTGTGCCAGGGCTTGTTCTTGCTCTGTCACTAAGGCACAGTGGTGAGAAGGCACAAATGTTGGCTACGAGTTGTGTTGAGGTGTCTGTCTCAGGTTGGCTGAAGGAGTTGATTTGCAATGGAAGTAGGTATGAGAGGAAAAGAAAGGAAGTCAACACTAAATGTGGTAATAAGCAGATTAGCACTGTGGGCCACTGGGGCTCATTCCACCAAAGACCTCTAAGAGACCATGTAAAGCATGCTCACAGGGTAAAGAAGCTGGAGTATTAGCTACCAACTCTTGTCCATTGTTGGTTGAGGGCTACTCCCAGGGACGCCAACTCTGCAGCTTTTCAAGCCTACCCAGCACTCAGCCCAAGCGTGCTCTTGTGAGCAGGAAGAACCATCATGTAGAGCTGTAGGTGTGTCCATTGTGGCGTGGCATCATTCGGTGCCAAGGGATATAGGTGGGGGACTGGGATTGACTGCTACTGTGTTTGGGAAGTTTTTCGCCTGGGTATGTGTACAGGTCTGGACCAAGTAAATGCTGTCATATTCACCTGTTTGCTCCTAGACTCATCCCTGCCTTTTCTATCTTGCTCTGTCTCACAGGGAACTGCATTTTTCTGCTCCCGTGTTCTCTCATTTCCTGCTTCGTTTGGCCAAAGGGAGATACTGATGGAAGTCCTGGGGCGGAAAGAGGGAAGAAGCCAGGGGCATTTCCCATTTTCTGCGTTGTATAGCATCTCTGTAGCAGTTAGGTCTCCTCCATAGCTTCAGTTCCATCTGATAGACTGTGGTCACATCTTTGTCAGGTCCTGGCCTCTGGGCTATACTTCTACCATCTCCTCCTTGTGTATTTCTAACTGGAAATGTAGTTGCATGGTTGGACTTGCCCTTTCAAACCTCTTTCATTGCCATGAGAAGCGCTTTCTCCTGGTAGCTGCTGACCCATCCACCTAGGACCTAGTCAGACTTGACCCCAGTCTGTGATGAAGAGCCATGCCCAGGTAGACTAGCAGCCAGAAGCAGAGATGCCTAGGCAAGCCCAACTGAGATGAGGTGAACTAGAGATGTAAAAGCAAGCGTAAATGAGTGTTGTTTTAAGCTACTAAGTTTGAGGTGGCTTGTTATACAGCAAAAGCTAACTGATACACTACCGACTCCCAGATTCTTTTATAACAAACATTACAGTATCTTTAGGGAAAGCTGAAGCATGAGAGAATCATCCAGGGTAGTGAGAGTTAGGGGAAAAGGAATAGGAAACACCATTTTGTTGAGGGGCTATTATGTTCCAGGCACTGTGCAAGATGCTGTGTGAGTTACCTTATTGAATTCTCACGAAAACCTTGGGAGATATATACTGCTTTCACCATTTTACAAATGAGGAAGGTGAGGTTGAGCTGCCTTCATTCTCATCACTTTGAAGGTAGGTCATAAGCCCTTCTGCTCTGCTTACCACTCAGATATTCAGTTGTTCTTTGGTCCAGGTCTGTGGTCACACCCATTCTCTGTAGCCAGGTCCCGAGAACCAGGGAGCACCCTCTATCCTTCATCCTCTGTGAGTGGGGGATACCCATGGAACCGGCTCCATTAAACTGTCTCCTGGAGAGCTGCCAGATTAAAACTGCTTCCCAGGGATTCAGACATTTCTGGGAAACTTTGAATGAGTTATTTCACTAGGATAAACTCATTGTCTCTCTCTTTCAGGACATTTCCTATGAGGATCAGATTAGGTCCACTGAGCACTAATCATATCCAGTAATGTCTGTTTGACAGCAAGACTGTAGCTTTGTTTGATGCTTCAAGTTTATTGATAACTTAAATTAATTAATTTGACAAATAATTACTGGTCACCCACTTTGAGGCAAGTACCATGTGAGGAGCCAGGAACACAAAGATGCATATGTTATGGTCTAACTGAAATTTGAATTTTAGTAATATCATTTTTTTTGGTATGGCTACCTAAAATATTCTTATAGTTTTTAGTTTCCTCTGAAGAACTAAAATCAAGTGGCATGTTGGGGCCACTCATGTCTCTTTTGGGAATAATAAAGAAAAGGAAGAGTCTTATGCAGATGGACGATGTTAAAAGGCATTTTATCCATCTCGACTCTCATGCGTGGTCCTCTGAATAATCAATAACTGTTGGATGCCTTTCCTGAAAGTTCTGCTTAACATGTAAGAATAGTTTGTCATTTGTTTCCTCTGTTGTTTTTTCAAATATATGATGAGGAAAATTCTGTTATGGACAAGTCTATCCTTATTCCAGTTAAGCCTCTCAGGCCATCATTGAGTTCTAAAATTTGGAGCCGCGGTAGCTAGGACAATCTTCTGACTCTGAAAAAACACCTCACTGCCACTGTGGAGTAACACCGTTGAAGCAGTAGTCCATAAACTGTGGTCCATCAAAAGCCTGCTTCTGAATCATATGGGGGCTTGGCAGAGTAGAGGTACTTCAGCCACACTGAAGATTTATTGAATTCAAATCTTTGGGGCTGGAGTCAAAAGAGCAGCAGTTTAAATATGTCCCCAATGTCCCACCTCCCCCGCCAAAGAATCTCAGGCACACTAACCTTTGAGATCTACTTTCATGCTTCATGCAGCTTGCATCTTACCCTGAAATTTTCTACTTAGTTTCTGATTCCTGGAAAAATAAATCTAGAATTTTCCTTTAAAATCTAAAAACACAGGCTATGAAAGGGATATTGTTGTATTCATCTATTGCTGCCAAACAAACCATCCCAAAGCATAGTGGCAGTAAACAGCAGCTTATTATTATCTCTCATGATTCTGTGGGTTGACAGAGCTCAGCTGGGTGGTTTTTGCCTGGGGTCAATCATGAGGTTCAGTTAGAAAGCAACTTGGGCTGGAGTCGTCCAAAGGCTCAACTGGGCTAGATCTTAAAGGTGGCTTCTTTACTCACACATCTGGCGTCCTAGTGCTCTTGCACATCATGGCCTCTCTCTCTAGTAGAGTAGCCTGGACTTCTTTGATGGTGCTTCAGGGCTCCAAGAGGCAGTTAGTGGAAACTTCCAGTCTTCTTAAAGGTGAAGTGTGCAACCAACAAAGCTCACTTCTACAGAATTCCACTGGTCAAAACAGTTACAAGCCAGACTAGATTCAAGAGGTGGAGGAATAGACTCCATCCTTCAGTGGGGAGTAGCATGCACAAGGCTGGCTCCACAATTTGTGAGACCTAGTGCTAAATGAAAATGCAAGGCCCCTTGTTTAAAAACCAGGGAAAAAAGTGCTGTTAAGGTACTAAAATATAAAGCTTTCCCCTTTCTCCTATGGTCTCTCTCTTCACTTGTCATAGTGTTTTCTTATTTACTATTTAACGTGGTTCTAAGTAAAGAAAAATTAAAAATTTAAACTATTAACACGAATTTACCATTCATCTATGCAATGTCAGTTTTAAATGTAAATATAAAATCATTTAACTCTTAGAATTGTCAGAATCACACAATTTGTGTTTCATAGCTTGTATACACATATACATTTTGTTCTTAGCAGAACAGTGGGAACACTGTACAAAACTAACTCGACTGTTTTATTTGACTTCTTGATATGCACATATTCTGCCAACAGTACTTTCAGCTTACTGATGAGTAAGGAAGGACAAGAAGGAAAAAGAACTATGGATTGCCCTACTTTCTCCTTTTCTCTATATCACCCTATTCAGTGTGAGTGGTTGACTAACAAAGGGAAATAACACAAGAAAAAATATGATAGGGTTCTTTGGTTGTTCATGTTTCTTCAAACATCATTACTTTCTTCCTGCATTTGGATTAAGTATTGTTTCAAATGGAAAACATGGACTCTTAGGGTTGTCAGCTCCCCACTTACTCAGTCATAGATATCACACACTTACTTTGTACTTGCTTTCAGTCTTGTTAACTCCCATGCATTGTGGGTTCAACAGAATTCTGTGCTCAAGGGGCATTATGAACACCAATGCCACTGGGACAACAAGAAATGGTGTACATATCACATTGTATGCATGTCCTCTACTTATACTCATGCTCTGCTGTACCATAGACTTTATTAACAAAACACAAGCCCAAACATAAAATTATTAAGAATTTTGAGGTGATGACAGTAGAGCAATAAACTAAGCACAATACTATTCTGATCATAGGGCCCTGTGTTCAGAGTGCATGCCCATGAACTTGGCTCTGGGCATATATATACACAGTGATATGCTGGTAAATGTTTAAAAACCCTATGTCTGGGGGAAAAAACTGATAAGTAGCATTTACCACCATGGCCGGTTTCAAGCTATCAGCATGATGTCACTGAATGCAGAGTTGGGAAGAGATATTCACGATCAGCTCTGGAGAGCTGGTATGAGCTGGTTCCAGAATATGGGGAGTTGGGTAGGAGTCTTCAGAACAGAGTGGAAGGGTTTGATTGTGGCCATTTTTGGAGGCAAGCTAGGACATGCACCATGACCCTTGAGAGAGAGAGAGAGGGAGAGAAGTGTGTGTGTGTGTGTATAGAATAAAAAAAAGACTGAAAGGATATATACTAAAATGTTAACAGTGATTATTTCATGGCCATAGGATTAGAGGTGATAATAATAAAATAATTATTTTTGCTTATCTATAGTATCCACATTTTCTAAAATAGATATGCATTACCTTTGTAATAATAATAATAAAAAAAAACGATAAAAAGCATCCACAGAATGTTTCAAAAAAAGTTAGTACAATCTTTAAAGCATAGGTTTTGCTAGTGCAAGTCTGTAATGGTTCCTACATGCCATGAATAATTTACAAATTAAATTGATTTTAAAGCACAGCTAAAATAAATTTGATAAGATGGGGCACAGTTATGTTCTTTCTTATCATTCACATTTGTACATTTTATAGTCAATGAAGAGTGACAGCCACTATTTAGAATTCCAGCAAAGAGCAACCATAACTGTTTATCACTTGCTCAGCATCTAAACAATGGCCTGACCGGTCAGCTGCCTGGCTTGGGCAAGAGCAAGGGGAACCAGATTCCACACTAAACAACCAAGTTTATGATTGCTGAAGCAGAAATGAGGGCCTCTTTGGAGAACCGATGAGAACAGTAAGGAGGGTTGAAATATGTCAGTAAGACATAAGGGGAGGGGAGAATGAAGGGGGGTGTCAACGTGTATCAAAATTTCACACCAAGGCCATAAAATAGAATTTCATAAAGACTAGGAGACAGGAAAACATTTCAGGCCAGGAGCAGGGGAAGGAGCAACAAAACAAGGAGGATTAGAGGGAGGGGATTCAAATGACAAATCCCAGAGGGATCTCTGAGGGTAACAAGGTCTGTAACGGGTCTGCATGCTGCATTCATATGAATGTTGGCTGATCGCAGGACTGGTCAAAGAGATTCGTAATTATCTTGGGGGTAGGTGAGTGGGGAACTGCAACATTCTATTAAATGAACTGTGATCAACAAGAAGCCTAGCTGTATGTGGCTAGGTTTCTCTTTCCAAAGAAAAGTTCCCAGAAGAAGCCCCTTAGCAGGGGAGGGGCTCACCTCTGATTTGTTGGAAGGGAGGAGAACTAAGAGTTTGCCTCCTCTGCATTGCATTCGGTGAAACACCAGGGACTCTGCCCAGCTTCTCGAACTCTAATGAGCACACTGGTGAAGTGTGTTAAATGCGTTAACTGGTTAATGTGCTGGTTAAAATGCAGATCTGAATTCAGCAGAGCTGGGGAGGAGAGGGATAATTTGCATTTCTAAAAGTTTCTCAGGCTGCGCTAATGTTGGCGGTGCCTGGATTACTGTTAGCAACTGGATCACAGTGTCTGGAGAGGACAGTTTCCTACCCTATGGTCTAATGAACAGCGAGTCAGCAGAGTGTCCTACTTGGGGCTGTTGGATTTTGCAGTGGGCCCTGCAGTGGGCCCTGCCGTCTGCAGTTGGGAGGAAAGAGCCATGGCAATTTCTCCTATCCTTTCTTCCTGTTTGGGTATTCGGTTTCCTTCCCCGCCTGCTCTCAGCTTTGCCTCCTTCTATCTCTTTCCTTCTCTGCATGCCTTCCTCTTTGCACAGCTTCGTCATTATTGCAGGCGATTTATTTTTAGAGTCAAGGCCACAGAGTTGCAGATTCGGCAAGCCCTAAAACAAATCGACGAACGGAAAGTGTTTGTCTTTGAAGCGGTGTGAATGAGGGACCTGCTAGCTGAGCATGTCAAGAAGCTCTTATCTTGGTTTGTTTTCCAAGTCGGCTTGTTTTCTGAGTTGCCCACATGGGCTGCCCTCTTCCTCTCTCCCAGATCTGAAAGGAGGTTGAAACACAAGAAGCAACTGAAATCTCATAATCTTTCCCCTGTGAGATCTTGCCGAATCCGCTTTTAGCTGACCACTACTACAGAGGTGGCAGGTTCCAGAAAAGGAGCAAAAAGGAACAAGATAAAGTTGGGCCATGGCTGGCCCCCAAATCCCATGTGAACGGATCAGGGTCAAGAAGTAATGTTCATAAAAATAAGTAAGTACAAGGTATTGGGGTTGGAGATGGAAATGATGGAGGTTGTGAAAATTGTCTTTCATTTTCATCAAGCTCTTAAGTGGGGACTCAGTGAAGTATGTGGAAGAAATTGCTCTGCTGGGCGATAGCAATTGTCTAAGAGCCTTTCTAAGTCCAACCACTGGGAATTGCAAAGTGAAGGAGACACAACGATGGCTCAGCCGACTCTTGTTCATCCTCCGAGAGGCCCCACCAATAAAGTTAGCTCTAATTCCTTACTCAGAGCTCTGCGGTTCTGGGCCTCAGGGCTCTTTGGGCTTCTGGGGTCTCCCTAGCCTTAATGCTCATTGATATTTGTTGAATTAATTAATAAAGCAAAGAAAAAGGGTCAAGAACCCTGGGGTCCCATAGAATGGGAAGCTATTGATGATCTCCACTTCATCATCTAAGCCCTTCCTGAATCTTCTTGTTAATTTTCCTTTGGATTCTGTGAAGTACCCAGCATCCTTTTGGTCATCTTCATCCAACATTTTCCTCTCCTATTTAAACTGGTTTGTGGCATACAACCAAAAGAACTTTAACTAAGATAATAGTATAACATTAAAGACTATGGCAATGCCAACACGCATTTCCTTGTCTACCTGAGTCTACAGCTAGACTACATTTCCCAACCTTCCTTGAAGTTAGGTTAGGGCAATGTAACTAAGTTCTAGCCTATGGAAAGTAGATAGAATTGATGTGCCTGAATTATAAAAATTTCCTGCTCGGGATTGCCCATTTTCTCTTCCTGTTGTACTTTGACCTTAGAAGGCACATATTGAAGTTGGTAGTGCTATTTTTAACAAGATGGAGAAAACTAGGATCCCTGAATCACCATGTGGAAAGCTGCCCCTGAAATGCCTGATTAGAATTGATGTGAGCGATAAGTAACCTTTTACACATTCTGTTGAACCATAGAGATTTGGGGAGCGTTTGTTATAGCTCCTTGCCTGTCTGGACTAACTGAAGGACCTTGTTTCTCAGGCATGGCTGTTTATCTTAAAGGCAATGGGAAAAATTCCTTGGTCAACAGAGTAACCTTCAAACCAGAAGCATCTTGCAGGCATTGTCAGTGATACTGACGAAAACTGGGAGGCCTCCACTCTTTACCCTATACTTCTAGAATCCCTGAATGGGTCTTTGAAAATAAAAACAAACAAGAATACTGCACAGACCCTCCAGTTGTGCCAGTTACAGAGAATATACCATGAACAGAGCTCCCGGAAGAGAGCATCAACAGTGGCTCCAATTCCCCCCGTTTAGTCAAATGGTGATTTTGAACAGGGACGGGTTTGCAGTTTTATTTTTCACTGACCTAGACAGATGGTTATGATGCTAAAATCTTACATTATTTATGAGCCTGTACAATGATGAGGAAGGGGCTGGCCTGGTAGTTCCAGGTATGTGCCACATGGGCAGGTTGCTGCCTTTCCTAGCTTATGTCCTGTTTTGTAAAGTGAATGGTGGGAGGATGTGTGGAATAGATAGTTTTTTTTTTCAGGTGCTTTCCAGGGTTAATAGCCTAGAATTCAACATCTGCATACCTAAAGGAAGGAAGATAGCATTTTGAAAATAAAATGAAAACAGCAAGGTGAGCCTGATGAAGGTGATTTGGCCTGTGCTCTCTGATTGAAATCTCCAGGTTGTCCTTTTCCCCTGCCCTGAGGCTGATAAACAGGCATCCAGATGCAGCAGGAAGGTATCCAATGAAGCCTGCCTTTCAGGTTCTTGGAAGCCAGCACAGCAGAAGGGAAGGGTTGCCATCAGAGAGTGAAGAATGCTAGAGGCAAACATGGAGCTGCTGTGTCTGTGACCCAGACTGACCATTGCTGTGGAAGGCCAAACTAGGGAGGCTTGGCACAGGGCCAGAGCTGTCACTGTCTGGACATCTGAGTCCAGGCAGCTCCCAAGGTCAGCTGTCTCTCCAGAGTGGAGAACAGCCAATTTACACTGTCTTAGCTGCCAGTTGCTGCCAAGCCACAACAAAGAATACAAGGTGACAAAGGTGGCCTGTGTGTCCAAAATCTGCTCCTTTGACTGAAGCCGAGGCCAAGAGGACTTGCCATTAGCAAATGTTGGCAGGGGGTTATAACCTTTTTTTTTTGACCATGCACCCTTTGGGCATCTGGTGAAACCTATGGACCCATTCTCAAGATAATGTATTTCAATGTATAAAATAGAAATACAAAGGTAACCAATTTTATTGAAATGCAGTATCCAAATATTTAAAAACAATTTTTTGATGTACCTCTTTATGCATTCAACAACAAGATTTGGTGGCAAGTCTAATAACTGCTATCATTTCATCCTAGTGAGGAGTATAAGTGATCTTTAGAGATATCTGCAGCAACTCTGATGTACTGTAAACATAGCTGTGGTTTCTACTGGTGACAGTCACAGGACTGCTGATACTACTATGGTTTGTTGCCTACATTCATAATGGAAGGAAATGCTTGATTTCAGTTAGAGGTTAGTAAAACTGAAGATATAATATGTTGGTTTTTTTTTTTTACCAAGTTCATGGGTGCTTGAATAATAGGCACAGATCCCTTGGCCTGGTAGGGAGTGACTGCTAGGGGACTGGACTATGCTGGGGTGTAGTTTGGGACCCAGACAGGGCTGTGGAGCAGTGTTTTCCTCATCTGTCTCTGGGGCAGGTAGAACTAGATCGGAGCTGGCTAATCGGAGCAAAGTGCTGCCTTCCTGCTCCCTGCCCAATGGTAAGCATGACTAATTGATGGTGGCTGACTCCCCACAGAGTTCAGAGACAGGCAGACTGCTTCTCAGCCCAGCGCTTCAGACAGCTATCACTAAATGATTGTTGCTGGCACCAAAATGAAACCCATTTGCCATCCCAGGGTTGGAAGCTCTCTAAGGCCTGTTTCAGCTCTGACGCAATATGATTACCCAAGATTAAAATATGGTCCCTGCCCTCAAGGAACTTCTGAACTGGTGAGCATCTTAAAGGTCTGTGCTGAGCAAGGGGAGTGGGGGACATCTCTACATAGTTCTTCACCAGGCATTCAGTCATTTCACAGTCAGGGCATCGATTTTACTTTTCGACTTGTAATTTCTACCTCCTGGATTCCATTATCACTTGTTCAATATCCGACGACTCACCATTTCTCTGGCCACCGTTCTGAGACTCATGCATTGCTGAGCATAAGCAGAAGACATTGCCTAAAATGCATTACTACCTGGAAGTAAGGATTATGTTTTACACAGCCAAGACCTTGATGGTTCTGTATATAAGCAATCATTTCGCCTTCTTCCTTCTCAGTCATGTAGATTCCCCAGAAGGAACTCAGAATTAACCCATTGTGCTCAAGCCCCAACCCAAGATACCCCAGCCTCTCTCATCCAAGCTCCTTCCCTTATGTGTGAAATATCCTGCAGGTGGAGATTGCTGCTCCTGCCTTATATTTCAATTCTACCGCCATTAACAGATTCTTTGGAAAACACCCAAATCTGTCCACCCATAGCTGCTGGAAGCATTTCTTTATTAACACAATGAGGAAATATGATGCAGCGGCAGAAGTTTTAGGCCAGCAGTTTTCCTAGTGTGGTCCCCCACCCTGCAGCATCAGCATCACCTGGAAGCTTGTTAGAAAAGCAAATTATCTTTGAGACACTGATTTCATTTCTTCTGGATGATTGTGGTGATTATTTCACAATGTAAATGGCTATTGAAACATCAAGTTGAACACCTGAAATATATACAATTTTTTTGTTTCTCAATTATACCTCAGTAAAGATGAGTAAAGAAAGAAAAACTAATTTTTGGCTCCAGGATAGACCCACTAAATGAGAAACTCTGGGGGTGTGGTTGCACCTGGGGCCTCCAGGGTATTTGCAGTAAAGATGGAGAACTGCTGCTTTGGGCTAAGACTTAGAACCCTTGGATTGAGACCCATCTTAACCACACCAGGACCTAAATGTTAACCTTTTGGGAGCTCAGTCACCTCTTCTGCAAAGTGGGAGCAATAATTTTCTCTTCCCTCACCTCACAAGAGTAATGACTCAAACAGTGAATGTGAGGACCATTTGCAAAGCTAAGGCCAGAACATCTATTATTATTATTATTAGCCACTCTGCTGCAGGATATTTGTGGGTAGTGGGGGAGTTAGGAATGAAGGTGGAGATCATTTTAAGTCAAGGGCCCTGAACTCCAATCCAGTTGGAGGAACAAAGGGATAGTAGTCTTTCATAGCCGGGATAGTCTGGAGCTCAGCACCAGAGCTGGTCTGGCTGAGGCCTGTCACCAACCCCTAGTGACTGGCTTCCTGGGGACTTGACATCCCCACCTGAAAGTCACAGGCGTTTGAATCCCCCTCAGGCCTTTCTCAAGTGACGCTTGTTAACAAAGTTTCTAATTTCAGGTCAATTAAAATTCCTGGGTCTGAGCTGCCCTGGGGAGAGGGAGATGACACGGAGGCAGCCCTGGCAGTGGAGACCAAGTGACAACAAGTAGGGCTGTTTTCATCTGCAACCGCCCCCTCAGGGTGTAAAAAAGTCAGCAATGAGGATGAAGTTGGGGCAGGTAAACCAGCAGATAGGATAAACTTACACCCCAGTTTAGCGGGCCAGGTGGACTGTCGACTTCAGATTGAACAAAACAGAAGTTAGGAGAAGGAAAAGCTGGCAGAGAAGCTTCCTTAGAGCTTTAGTGGGCTGTCTTCTTCCGTCGCAAAAGTACCCCCCTCCCCCCTCAATGAACCAGGTTGGGAATCATTCGTAAGTCTTCTCTCTTTTGTTCAGGACCAGAAAGAATACACATCTCATCCTTCAATTTCACTTGCCATGGGATATCTGAGGTCCTGGCCAGATCCAAGAGCTTTCCTTAGCTAAACTTAGATATAATCAATGTACCATTTAATCTTCTCAACAGTCCTATGAAGTGGGTACTCTCTATTTTGCAGATGAGGAAGTTGAGGCACAGAGAATGAAATAACTTGCCCACGTGGCAGAGCTGGGATTTAAACCCAGCCATCTGGCTTCACAGCCCAAGCTCTGAACTGTAATGCTAAATGGTCCCTCCTTGCTGGAAGGACCTCAGGGACGGGAGGAAACCAATGTCATCTAACCCATCAGAGGGATTTTGTGATTTCTTAGGAGGTACAACAGTTTCCTCTGAAGAATCTCATTTTAAAACAATGTTCTGCCCCTAGGGAAGGACTTTTTAAGTTTAGATGTGATGAGAGGAATCAGAAAATACAAAATATAAACTCATAGATATAGAGAATATTTTGAGGGATACTAGATGGGAGGGGGGTTGGGGTAAAAGAGGGCAAAGGTATGGAGAGATGCAGGTGGATGGTTGCATAGTAGACATGGTGATGTAGAGTATAGCATGGGGAAGATGGTTAATAATGTTGGAATGAATCTGTGGTGGGGAGGAGGGGTACTAGATTTGGTGAGGTGATCGCTTTGTGAGTTATGTGGATCTCTGATCAATATGCTGTACAGCTGAGACTGGTGTGTTGTATGCCAACTATAACTGAACAAAAAAACTCATTGAATTGTACAGTGTAAATGCAGGCAACTAGTTGTCTATTATATTTCAATAAAGATAGAAAAAAAGAAAATACATAATAAATGTTAACTGCACAGAAAGTCAAAAATACTTAACACAAAGACAAAAAATCCTATACCACATTACAATCGAATTATAAAGAAAAACCAGATTGAAGCCAAAAATATTTTATGAAAGAGCTCATCTAACTAGATAAAAATATTTAAAAATGAGCAAAATACATAGATAACTAAAAAGGGAAATGTAATAGATAAATTCAATTTATATCTTATGTGAAAATAATGTAAAGATATAAAAATTTTATGCACAATTACCAAAAATATTAAAAATGTTGTAATGATAACCAATGCTTGAGAGGTAAAAATGGGAAAACCACACACACATGTGGCTTGTGGTGGTTTATAAAGGCGCAGCAATAATAACTTCTGCCCTCTTTGTCCTGGGATCTTAATCCTGGGAATTTATCCAAAAGATGGAAAAAGATAAATTAGCTGATATGATCTGCTCCTCCTCTTTTGTCTGTGGGCTACCAACAGCAGCCGCTGCTCCTGGCCACTGTGCTGTCCCTACACTCCAGGTCCTTGAAACTGTATGGTAGTTCTGATGTCTGGACCAAGGGGATGAAGGCCCAGGGCATTCTGGAATTCCCTCTCCTATTGACTTCAGTCCACTCTTGTGTATTGGTTTAATCCCAGGGTAATAATGGCTGGCTATGATTGACATCTTAAAAAATATATATGGGCCAATAAGCACATGAAAAGATGCTCAACATCATTAGTCATTAGGGAAATACAAATCAAGACCACAATGTGATACCACTTTATACCATAGGATGGCTATAATTTTTTTAAAAAAGGAAAATACCAAGTGTTGGTGAGGATATGGAGAAATTGAAACCCTCCTACATTGTTTGTGGGAATGTAAACAGTATAGCAGCTGAGGAAAAGAGCTGGGCAGTTCCTCACAAAGTTAAACATAGAGTTCCCGTATGACTAGCAATTCTATTCTTAGGTATCTATCCAAGGAAATTGAAAACAGACGCCCACACAAAAACTAGTCCTCGCACCCACCCTCAACAAATGTTCACAGCAGTACTATTCATAATAGCCAAAAAGTGGAAACAATCCAAATGTCCATCAACTGATGAATGGATAAACAGAATGCAGTTTATCTACATAGTGGAATAGTATTCCGTCATAAAAAAGAATGAAGTGCTGACACATGGTATGACATGGAAGAACTTTGAAAACATTATACTGAATGAAAGAAGCTGGATACGAAAGCCCACATGTTGTGTGATCCCCTTTATATGAAATGTCCAGAATAGGCACATCTATAGAGACAGAAAGTAGATTAGTGGTTGCCAGAACCTTGGGCGGTGAGAGAATAGGAAGTGGCTGCTTACTGGGTATAGGATTTCTTTTTGGGTGATAAAATATTCTAGAATTAGATAGTGGTGATGGTTGTACAACATTGTAAATATACTTAATGTCACTGAATCGTACACTTTAACATGCTTCAAATGATGTTAGGTGAATTTTACCTCAAAAAATATGGTCAACTATCCCTGTTATGAAGCAGGTACTGTGGCAGGAAGGCCACCCTATTACTTCTAATTTTTAGACCAAGCCTTTGGGCATTAAGAAAGGTATTAATATGCTCATTATGCATGCCCTGAGGTATCCAGCAACCTGTCCCCTGCCCAAGGTCACACAGTGGTAAATTTGGGTATGGGGCCCAGGTTTTCACTCCCAAGGTATGAGGCCCTTCTGAGAGGATTCCCACCTACTTACTCTGTGCAGTATTAAAGATTCTCAAGGGCTTCCCATTTTGAAGCCAGCACAAAAGCCCAACTCCATTCAAGTGGCATGCATTGGAGGTGGCTATTTCTACCCCAGAGTCCTCTCACCCATCCCCAACTCCTGACAGGCTGACTTCATCACAGACTAGCTGGAGAGCCTTGAAGATTCCAGTCTTAGGTGCCAGGTAAAGGGCAGCTAGTGCAGAGAAGCCAGTAAGACTCTGAGTTCACATAGAACTGTGATCACTTCTGTAGCAGATGTCCCGGGTCCCCAAATTCTCTTGGCACTCACCAGTCCAGAACATTCTCTGAGGGCATGACACCCCCATCTGGGGGCTTCGAGGCAATGCTCCTGGGAGCATCTCCCAAGGAATAATGAATGACTGGTAGTGGAAAAATACCACAGCTTCCCCACTTCTCAGGTGGGATAACACTGAGGTGTCTTTTATATGTGTCTCAGAGAAGCCCAGTGGCATTGACCTCTGGTGTCTCACTCTGGTGACTGGCTCAATAACATCCCCCTTACTGGATGCTTCCCTTCTCTGCCTCACTTCTTTACTCCCAAATCAATCACTTGGCCCCAAATCCTTGTCTCAGGTGTAACTTCTGGAAAAGCCCAGACCTAGACACCTTCTTCCTTTGGTCACTCTTGCTGTATGACCTTGGGCAAGTCCTTCAACCTCTTAGAGGCTTTCAGAGGTGAACAGGTTGACCCAGGGGAGGAGCTCAATTACATCTAGATTATTAATCTGAGCAGGCAAGATTTAAGAGGAGGATTAGTTATTTTCTATTCTATTCTTATATCTCCAAGTGATCCAATACAAGTCAGATTGCAATAGTAGTGGGAAATTTTCCAACTCAAATCTGATCACATAGTGGCAGGAGTCTGTTGTCGTCTAGAAAATTTAGCTGGAAGCTATGTCTCCTTTCCACCCCTGTCCCAGCCCTCAGGGCAACTTCTGGTCAGTCCACAGGGTTGGTGAGGGGGTATGGTATGGGTGGCTGAGTATCATCAGTATTTGGAGGGACAGAGCCCATATTTTGGAATCTCAAGTGTCCCTGTGGCCAAAACCATCCAAATGAAGGTAACTTTGGGTTGGTCCTGCCTGGGCTCCCGCTGGGCTGTCCAGAATGCTCCAGAACAAAGATGACAGGTCTAGGGGCTGTGGCTGGACCTCCAGTGTGGCAGATGGCCTCCCTTGGCTGGGTTTGCACAAGCTGGCCTTGGGGCTGGAGCACCTCTTTGCCACCTGTCTTTCTTTATCTCCAGGCCCACTGCAGGCCTGGCTGTGGGCTTGCTCATTTTCAGACCTGTGAGCTTGTTCTTCCTATACACAGCTGATTCTCTTCCTGATCCTCTTTTCTCAGTGTGTGTGTGTGTGTGTATCTGTGTGTGTGTGTGTGTGTGGCAGGTGTGTGTGTGTGTGTGTGTATGGCTTGTCTGTAAATGAGAAAGAAGCAAATAAAATACCTCAGGAGGGTGGGTTCCTGTTCTGTGTGCTTAGGCTGCCAGTCTGGCACTGGCTGTGAGGACTCTGGGCAATGTCCTGGCACATGGAAGAGCAGGGCCGTCTGGAAGGTGAGAGTGGAGGGTGTCTCTGAGTCTGTGACCTGGGCCTCTAGGTCTTTGAGTGACTCTCCTGAGTGTCTGGCAGGTTTTGGCGTGCTCTGTTGCTGTGAGGCTGCCTGGGCTGCCTGGGACCGCAGCCTCCCGCCTCTCTGCCACATTATTTTTCTCAGACAAACAGATTCCTTTGCTCACTGGAACAGCCGAGCAGGAGGAGCAGCTGTGAAAACAAACACAGGCAGCTGACTGGAGGGCTGAGGCCTGTTTTCTGGGGTCTGCTTGGGCCCAGCACTCCCTAGCCACAGTGAGTACCCTGGCTTGAACCCAGGAAGGAGAGAGTGGGCTTGTCCCTTTGCTGCCTGTGAGTACTCCAGCCCTGCTCCCTGGGTTTTCCTCACAAAGGCAGCCCTCAGGTGGCTTCTGGCAGGCCCAGCTTGCTTTTCAAGTCCCCTGACCTACTGTGAGGGTCTCCAGCCAAATCTGGAGGGAAAATATTTAGAGAAAGTTATGTTAAGCAGAATCAGCTCTTGGGGCATTGGAAGTGATCCTGAGCCTTCCTCCTGAGACACCCTGGGGTGCCTTGAGTGGGCAAAGTGAGCCATGGTAGGGTTACAGATACTCCTTATGTCTGTGGGCTGTGAGAACAGCTTATGTCTCTTATTATATTCCACAGTGAGAGATGAAGCACATACATGCATACTAGAACTGAGAAAGAGTCCTCAGAGGTAAGGAAACAGAATCAGACAGTGGCAGCGGCCTGTCAGAACATTCTCTCTTCTCCCCTTCTTGGTGCGAGACATCTAGGCCTGGGTATGCATAGTCTGGGGTTGTTAAACACAATGTCAAGGTTCCAGCCAATAGCTCTCAGCTCTGCAATCAGCACACAGCTTCTCCGCCCTTGCAGCCCTCTCAGAGCCTGGCTTGTGGTAAGTTGTAGCCTTGTCCGGCACAGAGCCCAGCATACCAGCAATGAATACTCAGCCAGGACCCCCTTGGCAGTGCGTGGGCCTCCCAATATAGACGAAGCCTTCCAGCATTAGGTTTGGTACTGTTTGTACATTTAATCGACCAGTGTATTAGTCTGCTCTGGCTGTCATAACAAGGACCACAGACTAGCTTAAACAACCGAATGTACTGCCTGACAGTTCTGGAGGCGGGAAGTCCAAAATCAAGGGGTCAGTAGGATTAGCTTCTTCTGAGGCCTCTCTCCTTGGCTTGTAGATGGCTGTCACCTCTCTATATCCTCACATCCTCTCCCCTCTGTGCATGTCTCTGTCTTAATCTCTTCTTCTTATAAGGATACCAATCAGATTGGATTAGGGCCCATCCCAATGATGTCAATTTACCTGAATCATCTCTGTAAAGGCCCTATCTCAAATATAGTCACATTCTGAAGTCCTGGGGTGGGGGCCAGGCAGTGGTAAGGCTTCAATGTATGATTTTTTGGGGGACACAATTCAGCCCATTAACAACCAGACTCCCTTTGGCCTATCTAAAAAAGAGAGGGCAATCTCCTCTGGTGAATTCTGCTCTACTTTCTCGGCTGTCTGGGTCACATCTGTGAGGCTGAGGGCCACGAACACAGCCTAGTGAGAAGCTGGAAGGTCTTAGAGGCTACCTGATCCACAGATGCACATCCCCCATCTGATAGATGAGGTGTCAGGCTGAGAGAGAGGACAGATCTGTTCAGTGTCACCCATCCCAGCCTGGATGGGAAGAAACTCAAGTCTCTCAATGGCCAGGTCAGTGCTCCTTCCTGCACTACGCCACCTTTCCCTACTGAGTCTCTTCTTCCCACTCCAGCCTACAGGTCTGTCTCCCAACCTGATTCTTGCCTCTCTTGCAGTTTCTCCAGTCCAGATCTCCCAGGTTCTGGCCTGGCAGATGCTGTTCCCACAGCTTTCCTCTGAGGAAAGTAGAGGTAGCAGAGGCCAGCATTCCTGGAGGGGGCAGCTTCCACTTCTGCTGGCAGCTGTGCTGGAAGGGGTAGAGTGTGCCTCAGGTCCAGCCCCACTCTTTCTCAGAATGGGCCCAAGGAGAGTTATTGGCTGCTTTTCCATCTTCTCAGCTCCCCAACTCCCAGGCACTGGGGGTGATAAGGGTGAGGTTCTCTGAGAAACAGACTCTGAGTTGGAGTTCAGCATGTGGGATATTTATGAAGAAGGGTCCTTGGGATCCACACCTGAGGAAGGGAGAAGAAGGAAGCAGGAGTGGGCAGAAGGAGGAGCCGAGATGGGATCCAGCCTTGGCCAAACCCATAGGGAACTCTGGAGCTCAGTGGCCCATCAGAATGGTCTATAGGTCACAACCCTGAAGCTATCAGTTATTGGGTGTAGGCTGCCCCAGGAAGGTGCATCCTGGCCAGGGAGCTCTCAGCAAGTAAGGTAGACCTTGAAAGGCTTGAAGCTGAGAGCTGGGTGATGTGAGGGAGATCCCTGAAGGGGGACCTAGAAGGTGTGTCACAGTGCCCACCATAGGAGATGATGATGCCATAACCCTTGTGGAGTGCTTTGAAAACAGGACCTTGACTGCCTAGTTCCCCAGTCCTACACAGGTGCCTGGCATCTAGTAGGTGCTCATTAATTACATGTAGGGTTGTAGCATCATGTGAGGTCCCTGTCACTGGTTACCTCAGGAAGTATGCTCCATTTCCAAGTTGCCAGGAGAATGGCCCTTTTGCAGATTCTTGTGGCTAGCGAGAGAGAGGCCTTCATTTCCCAGGAAGCAGGGATCATTTGGGGAGTATTTGCATGTGAATTTCCAGCAGATCTCAGGGTTTCCAGAGCACCAGAGAAAAGCAGCTACTGCTCACCAAGGAAGCCATTGCTCAGCTGTAGTCAAATTAGACTGTGTTTCAACCCACAGGGAGGAAATCATGGTGGAAATCAGGTGGAAGTTAGGCATTATCTAGAGAGAAAAGGATTTCCTATATTCCTTTAGTTCCTACTTTATGTTGAGAGGGAAGTCCCAATCAGACAGGAAGGGGAATGTGGAGAGACTATTGTTCCCTCTACTTTGGGAAAATGATGGGAAGATGGGGCTGGAGCTGGGGGGAAGTAATCTGACGGAGTTCTAGTTTCTCATTCTGGAATTTGGCCAGAGGGAGGGATATTTGAGAAGTTAGGGGCATGTCCTGGGCAGTGACATGTCTGCCCATGGTTGTATTAAGAACTCTGGGAGGCAGTTTGGAGAATACACTCCACACTCATCTGGTAGACTCCATATTAAAGAAAACTCAGAAGGTGGCACCATATGGTAAGCAGAGCTGCCCTTGGCTCCTCTCAGTGGAAGGTAGATGTGTTCTGGGCCAGTGGTTCTAGGCCGGGGTCAAGATGGGGAATATCACAGAGTCTTCAGGTTTCCACAGGGCAAATGACAACTCAGGGGAGACAGAGCTGGCCAGGATGATGGGATTATGGCTATCTCCTGAGAGTTAAGCCAGGAGTTCTCCAGACTCAATCAGAGAGGAAGGGTTCTCTGCACCTCAGCAACCACCATTCCAAGGGCAGCCAAGACTAGCCACTCCACTGCAGAGAGCTGGAAGTTTCCAGGGGGATGTCCTAGGACCTGATTCTTCTCCTTGCATGAGGCTTCATAAGTCCCTCATCTTTCATAAGCTATTCAAAGTGTGGCCTCAGGACCAGCAGCCTCAGCATTACCTGGGAGCTTGGTAGGAACACCTAGTCTCAGGCTCCACTCTAGATCTGCTGAGTCAGCATCTGCAGTTTAACAATCTCCCCAGGAGATCTGTATGCACAGTAAAGTGTGAGAAGCACTGACATAAGTTCTGCTCTCCTCTCTCATATGCCCAAACACCATCCTGGTGAAGAGGGGCTAAGGGTAGAAATATAAGAGAACCTGAGCATTTGCCTAAAGGGCCATTTACACAATGGTATTACACTCAATCTACTACTTAAAACAAAAGCCTCATTGCACCACCCCGTCTGGCTATGTCGAGAAAGAAGGGTACAGCTACAGACAAAGAAAATAACTGGCATCTTTCTTTGCTCATCTGCCATTTGAGATGATTCATGACTCTGCTATGTGCAAATGAAAGTGGTAGCTCAAGAGGAAGCCACACACAGCCAGTTAGTGACAGAGGTGGCCTTAGAACTCCCATGTTTTGACCTTGACATTTTGCCACTCAGTGTGCCAGTCTACAAACTGGCATCTGTGAGCTAAGGACTGATAGCAACTGGACAGAGCATGTTTTTGTCTGTTAACTCTAACATAAAAGTTTGAGTTTGTGTCTTGTAGCTTGTGTCTCTTTTTCATTTCATTTTTCTAGCAAATCTTTTTTACTGTACTTGACAAAAGTATCTGGCCATGATGGATTGAAATTAATTAATAAACAAACAAATAAACAAACACAAACAAGGTTGCTCCTATGTCCTTAGATAGTTTGAGAAACCTTGCTTGCTGCCATGCCATTTCAAGTCAAGAAGAGAGATTCTGAAAAATAGGGAAACATCACAGGTTTGCTCCAGCTTGGTGTTAGAACTCAAGCCTGAGGGGCCAGGCTACCTTAGAAGGTGTGGGTCATCATTGCTTTATGTCCCCCAAGGTTCCTAGAGGCCTTGCTACCATACGGAAGAGGGAGACAGGTATCAGTGGGGACCTCTGGCTGTCATTCCATCTCCCAATGCCCTAGTTTCCTCACCTGCAACTGGGTCACCTGCAAGTGGGGCAGCAGCACAGTCCTTCCCTGACATGGCTGTCTCCTGCCCTGAAGAAGCAGCAGATCTGCAGGATGACACTGTTTTGGGCGTGAATGTCTGGGAACCAGCAGCGCCCTTCTCTCCTCACCGAACCTGGCGCGTTCTTGTCTGGCAGAGGAACAAGCGCTTTCTTTTTATGAGCCTGCAAACCTTCAGTTTCTCAGCTTCCCAGCTGGCCAGGAGCCAGGGGCTGGGCCTGACACGGGCCGACATCAGCACCCAGACCCAAGGCTCTGGCTGCTCCTGATTCTGGAGTGTCTGAGTCACCACTCCTTGGCCAGCTCCATGAAAGACTTTGAAAGAATAAAGGAACAGGCTTTCCTAGGGCCCTGCTGATAGCAATCTATCACCATGTCCACACTTGGGTCTCTTTTTCTGCAATCCATGAATGCTTGTAATCCAGCAAAGTGGGCTGTGGGTGTCAAATTATGAACTGCTAAACAGGGGAGGGAGGTCCAGCAAATGTGGGGTGTGTATGCCTCCCCTCTTCTGTCCCCTCAGCATTGTTTGCTTCTGTGCATGATAAAGGAAGGCGTGAGAAGCAGATTTTTCTGTCTTCAGCAGCCGCCAGCACATTTGTCCAGAATCATCAGACTACCCAGCATCCTGAGACATGCTCAGGACCCAGGTGCACCATTCACCTGCGGGAACCGGGCATCTGGAGACTGCTGGCAGATTAGCCCCGCGGCTGGCCCTTGTTTAACGAGTGTGGCACCTGGTGTGCAGCTAAACCCCTGCTTGTTTAGACAGCCTTGCTGGCTGTGCCATGCCACGTGTCACCTGCACCAGGAAGGGAGGCGCAGGACCCTGGAGATGGCTATTCCTTTATTTTTTCAGAACTGAGCCCTGGTCAAGTCAAAAGGATCTTGGAAAGGGCCTGCTAGGGTCCAGAGAGTCTTATTTCTTGGGGGCCTGAGGCCGGCCAAGGGTGCCAAAGGCAGTCAATGATATTTGGAGATAGAGGTGACCAGGCAGCAGGAGCTGCAGCCAGTTTCTCCCTTCCATGACAAGATTCTCAGAGTTGAGTGCCAGCCATGCTGCTCTGACCCCCCTGGGCTTTCACATTTGATTGCTTTAAAGTGTGGATGAGAAGGAAAGTGGCAGGAGCCATTTGGTGGACACTGGCTGGGCCCCCTGTTAGTGGAACTGTGGGGGCAAGTGACTTTCCCAAGGTTATGATTTCTGAATCAGGTCTGAAAGCCTTGGCCCTTGTCCTCTCTGAGCAGAGCATCCTAGACCATGGGCAGGGGCCTTCAGCCTTGGCCCTGCTTCCTTCCTGCTGCCTCTTTCCCTAATGTTTATACTCCATCTGGCAGCCAGAGTGAACTTTTTCACTTTTATAAACTTTGATTTTGAAATAATTTCAGACTTGAAAAGTTACAAAAATAGTACCAAGAGTAGCTGTATCCTGCTTACCCAGATTCCCGGAATGTTAACATTTTATCAGTCTGGGAGCGTGCATTCTCTCTCTCTCTCTCTCACAAACACACACACACACACACACTTTTACTCCCCTCCCCACTCTGTTGAGATCATGTTACGGACATGATGCTCCTTTGCCCCTAAATATTTCAGGATGTATTCCCTGAAAAAGCCAAAACAAAATAAAGACTTTCTCTTAAAATAATCACAGTGCAGTTTATCAAAATCAGGAAATTAACGTTGGTACTATACTATTACCTGATGGATAGATCTTATTCAAATCTCATTAGTGTTCCACTAATATACTTTATAACAAGAGAAGAAAATATTTTTCCTGACCCAGGATCCAATCTAGAACTGCCCACTGTATTCAGTTACTGTGTCTCCTTAATCTTCTTTAACCTGGCATGGTCCCTTGGTCTATCTTTGTCTTTTATGACATGAACACTTCTAGAGAGTACAGGCTGGTTGTTTTGTAGACTGTACCTTAGCATGGCTTTCTCTGATGTTTCCGGTGACTAGATTCGGGTTCTGCATGTTTGGCAGGAACTCCACTGAGGTGATCTGTGTCCTTTTTAGTGCGTCATATCGGGAAGCATGTGATGTCCGTTTGATCTATTACTAGCGATGTTCACTTTGATCATTTAGTTAAGGTGGTGTCTACCAAGTTTCTCTACTGTGCTACTGTTTTTCCCCTTGTAATTAGTAGTTATCTTATGGGCAGTACACTCTTAAAAACTAGAAATCTGATCAGGCCATCTCCCTTTCTTAACTCCAGTTGAAATCCCAATTTATTATCTTGATGTCATCTCCTATCACTTTTCTAGGAACTCCAGGCACACTGACTTTCCTGCTATTCCTAGAACACACCAAGTTCATTCCCGTCTAAGGACCTTTGTACTAGCTATTTCTTCTGACTGGAATGCTCTTCTGTCCAGTTGCTACATGCCTGCTTCTTTCTGTTTTTCACATCTCAGCTTATAGTTCCCCTGAGGGAGGCCTTCCCTCCCCACCCACCTGAAGAAGCTCCCCAGTAGCTCCACCACAGCAAACTGTTTTGGTTCTCAGTATAGGAGTTACTACCATCTATGATTTGCTCATTTATTTGCTTGTTGTATGTTGTGCTCAGAAGCAGAAAGCAGGAACCAATGTACTTTGCTCAGGTCCATGCCAATGCACCTAGCACAGGGCCTGGTCCACAGCTCTGAGTTGAATATTGATGAAGAATTTCCTGAATGAATGTACAATGAATGACTGCTCAGTAATGCGTTGCAAGCTGGGGTTCTAACACGGAAGTCTTGAAGTTCTGCCAGGTTGTTTATGTTGGCCATAGTGCAGCTCTGCTGAGCTTGTACACGTAGGGCAGATGCAGCAGGGTAGCTTAGCGCTCTTGCATGGTGCCCTTAATGTGGACCTAGAGGAAACAACAAGAAGGCATGAGGAAGTAGGGTAGACAGGTAGAGAAATCTTTGAGCCCTGTGGTACAGATTCTTTCCTCC
>NW_024340701.1:17370800-17415878 GCF_902729225.1 Pteropus medius | reverse complement strand
CCTTCCTTCCTTCCTTCCTTCCTTCCTTCCTTCCTTCCTTCTTTCCTTCCTTCTTTCATCTTCTTTCTCTCCCTCCCTCCCTTACTTCTTTCCTTCTTTTCACTTATAGTGTTGGGGGTGGAGGGTCAGAGATGGAGAATCTGATATAAGTACACTTACATCCAAAGCACGAAGGCAGCCCAGAGGGAAGGCCTACAGATGTTGGCAGCTTCAGAGCAGCAGGAATTGCCAGGCCAGCCAGCAGCTGGAACAGAGGCAGGCGGGCTTGTTGTGAGTTGAAGAAAGGCTGCCAGTTTACCAACTCTGGGAAACATACAGGGAAGTCAGGCAGTTGTCTTCAGATATCATCTCCCCTGTGCCCTGGCCAGAGGATTCTCCCAGCTTCCCATAGCTCCTGTTGCATGGCTGGTAAACATAAGTTTGTGTTTGACTGAAAAATTGTGGGGAGAGGGCAATGCTTAAAACTAGGGGTGATTTTGGGGGAGAGATGTAAGGATGGGGCTTTCACATGTTGCCTGCAGGAGATCCCTGTATGGGATTGTGCTGCCAAGGATGACCCGGGACAAAATTATCCCCTGAGTCTCCAAGAGGGAACCCATTATGACCCAAGGTGTTGTCTCTTTCATACTCCCGCCTCTTTGTTTCTCTCAAGGAGTGTATTTATCTGCTTTGGCTGCCATAAAACACCACAGACTGGGTGGCTTAAACAATAGACATTCATTTTCTCATGGTTCTGGAGGCTAGAAGCCCCAGATAAAGGTGCCAGTAGGGTAGGTTTCTCTTGAGTCCTCTCACCTTAGGTCGTAGATGGCTGTCTCTTCCCAGTGTACTCACATGGCCTTTCCTGTGTTTGCATGCAGAAAGAGTAAGCTCTCTGGTGCCTCTTCTTATAAGGACACTAATCCTATTGGATTAAGGCCCCACTCCCATGACCTCATTTAATCTTAATTACAGTCACATGGGGGTTAGGGCTTCCATATGTGAATTTGGGGGAGGGCGCAATTTAGCTCATAGCATAGAGGAGCCTTTGACTCTTAGCAGAGAGCTGTGGAGATTCTACTATTGAGTAAGTCTCTTGGGAGGTGTCTCATCCCTCTCTTAATGCTGCTGGGACCCAGGAATTCATTTTGAGAAATCTTCATAGAAATGTCAGGATCCTCCACTTAGGTAATGCTGCTGGCCTTAGTGAAATGAAACCTAGGTTTTATCCAGTGAGCCCTGGAAAGAGAAGCTTCAGGTGGCAAGATGGGGAATGAGTAGTGCTGCATTTAGACTCTAGGGTTAGGTTCTGGCCTGAGGTTCATCTTTTCTCATGTTTATGTGTGTATTGAGTGCATGTGTGTGTGCACATGAACATGCACACACTCACTGGTTAGAACTGCCAGGCAGGGAGCCACTGCTGGCTCCCTCTGCACTGACCTCCCCCACTTTGGACACTTGACACCACCAACCTGTGCTCTCTTTGGCCCTCCAGCCTAGGTATGGCTTCAGGACCCCTGCTTTCCTTTTAGGAGCCCACTGAAACGAGGTTGGAATTTTCCAGAAGCCTCTGTGGTAGTAGGAGACTCACACACAATGACATGCAGGCTTGTGGGGGCAGAGTGGGTGGCCATTGTAATTATCTCTCGCTATATAACAAAGCATCCCAAAACTTAGTAGCTTAAAATAATAATATTAATTTTGCTCACCAATACACAGTTTTGGCAGGGCTCAGCAGGAACACTTTATCTCTTCTCCACTTGGTATCAGCTAAGATAACTCTAAGCTGAGGGTTGGATTATCTGAAGGCTTGCTCACATGTATGTCTGGTGTTAATGCTGGCTGCAGGCTGAGATGTCAGAATGCTTAATCGTGGCCTCTCCAAGTAGTTCTTGGCTTCCTCACAACATAGCAGCTGGGTTCCAAGGATGAGTACCTCCAGAGAGAGAACCAGGTGGAAGCTGTTGCACCTTTTATGACCCAGACTTGGAAGTCACCCAATGTCACTTCCACCAGATTCTATTTGTTAGAAGTTCATCACTAAGGCCGACCCACATTCAAGGGGAAGGAGTTAGATTCCACCTCTTGATAGGAAGAAGGTCAAAGAATTTGTAGCTATGTTTGAAAATCACCACAGTGGTTTACGGCTTCTTTCCCATTCACACAGGTCTTGCGAGCTTTCCCTTCTCAATGCCCTTCTCAATGTCTCTCTCTTCACAGGGTCACTGTTATAACACCTGCCACCCAGCAGCGCCTTTCATGGAAGCCAGACCAGGAGGGAACCATGCTTTCTCTAATCAAGGCCAGACTAAGACTTAAAGCACTCTGCATGGGAGAATAATTTGAAGACCCTTCACACAGGGAAAAGAATGGATTTCCTATCAGAACAGCATTTGGCTGTAAGTCACAGAAATGTAAAACAAAGCAGAGGTGTATTTCCCTCTCATCAACAGTCTACACCTGACATAGAAGTTCTGCTCTATGAAGTCCTTAGGAATCCACACTCCTTTTATCCCACTGCTCTGCCATGCATGACTTCCTATCCCCAGGTCACCTCATGGTCCAAGATGACTGCTGAAGCTGCATTCTGACTAGCAAAAAGGAGGAAAAGATCGAGAAGCAGCAGCAGAGGGTTCCCAGAACTGTCATGTGATATTTCTGATTATATTTTATTGGCCAGAGCTTATCCACGTGGTCACTCCTAGCTGTGAGAGTCTGGGAAATAGTCTTAATTTGGGGTGGCCATGTGCCCAGCTGCAATTGTTGATTCTCTTAGCATGAAAACAGGGAGAAAAGATACTGTGTATTAAGAAGCAGACTCTGCCAAACTCATTAATTAAAACATTTTATGCACAGATTTACTCACTAATTCCCCACCTACACCCCCCAGATGTAGAAAAATTAATGGTCTAGAACATGGCAAACTATCATACTTTTCGTAGTTTTTTTTTTTTTCAACTCACATCAGTTTTCTTTGGCAATTTCTCAAGTCAGATACTTTGGTGGGGAAGACTGTTGAAGAGTTTACAAACTATATAATAAAATGGATCATTGTTTTTGGTAAGTAGAAAAATTACACCATGCTTTATTTGGTTTCAGAATTTCAGCTGATTGCAACTATATGTGTGTATTGCAAAAATACCCAAAGAGAGGGGTCAGCGCCAGCCAGAGATGTTCTTTAAATTTCCATATAAGGCTGCTATTTACTTTGGTAGGAGCTTGTGGAAACTTGTGTCGACTTGCATGGGTATTTCTATTTATTCCAGTGGTATTTTGGACCCTCTAACAGACTGGTGCCCTGGAAAACTGCCTGGCTGGCTTGCCCAGCTAGCTTGGTGTCTAAAGACACTAGGGAAAACTTTACAATTTAGAGAAGACCTGGGCTCTGCCCGAAAGGTATGGCCTTGGCCTTATGATCTTCAATAGGTGAGCTGTGCCTCTGCATACTACACTGACTCTAATATTTACCTAAGGGACTGGATTAATTTCCTGGGGCTACTGTAACCTAGTGCCACAAACTGAGTGGCTTAAACAACAGAAATTTATTGTCTCACATTTCTAGAGGCTAGAAGTCCTAGATCAAAGTGTCAGTTGGCTTATGCTCCCTCTGTGCATGTCTGTGTCCAAATTCCTCCTTTTTTAGGGACACTGGTCATGTTGGATTAGGGTCCACCTTACTCCAGTCTGACTTTTTAATTAATTACATTTACAAATACCCTATTTCATAATGCAATTGCATTTTGAGGTACTGGGAATTAAGACTACAACATATAAATTTTTTTGGAGGGGGACACTATTCAACCTATAACAAAGACATCCACATATGGAATAATTGTGTGTGTGTATTGTCTTTGTCCACTCTGACCTAAACCTTCCTGATTTGGGGGGGAATGGAGGGTGGTTTTCACCAGTGAGAGCAAGATGGCTGATGGGAAAGTGTTTAATTGATAGATCTTTTGTTCTTTACCAAAAAGACAGGGTGACTGGAATCTAGCAAGAGTCTGAAATTGGACAACCACATGCAATATCTAGAGCAGGGACCATCTATTGGAACATGCATCTATCTGGAGGTAGTTTTAGTTTTAGTTAGTTATAGTGTATCAGGATGTTTGCAGCTATAGCCAATGCTTTCAGTTCTAACAACAAAAAGCCTACTCCAAATGATGTAGACAATTGGGAAGTTGTCATCTGTAACCCAGAAGCCCAGAGGCATGACAATTCCTGGGTTGGTTAATTTGGTGCTCATTGATGTTATCGAAGACCCAGATTCCTCCCATTATTTTGCTCTGCTACCCTCAGCACGTTGGTGGTGGTCTTTTATCTTGCCACCTTGTGTTCACAAGAGATTTGGACTGGCTCCAGGGGTCAGCCCAAAGGCTCGAAGAGAGAATGCGCCTTCCTTGAATCCTTTTAGAAGAGCCCTAGCACACTTCCTTTCACCTCATTGGTCAGAATTGTGTCACTGGGACAGGAAATAGAGTTGCCATAACTGGCTTTGACTTATTAAACTTCACTTTTTAGAGTTGGGAGAGGCTAGTCACATTTAACACATATCAATTGCCCTTTCCCTGAACAAAATTGGGGTTATGCTGGCAGGGAAGAAGATGGTAGGCCTACTGCGAAGGCAACTCATAAAATCTACCACACAGGCCCTGATTCAAATGAAGGGACAGGAGGAGGCTTTCTCTGACAGAGGTGGGGGTGGGAAAGAGTGGCAGAGATGGGGGGAGAGAGGGAATGCCACAGAGAGTGGTTAGTCGATACCTTCTAAGAATAACAGTTCTCATCAGGCACCGAGTCTGACTTTAAGCTGACAAATGATTTTCCTTCACAATAAAAGTACAAACAGAATCTTAATTAATGAATTTGCCAATAGCTGTTACTTATTTTATGGGCCTCAGCCCAGATTCAGTCTGTGGACAGGATGAGTGACTGTGTGTGTGTGGATGTGGCTATAAATCACCCAGGGCCCAGGACAAGGACAGTCTGGTTGGGATCTTTTTAAGCTGAAAGAGCTGAAATTGCCATGACATCCATGACAGCCGCGAAAGCCACAGGAGCTGGGATATCTATAGCACCCATGGGAGACCCACGACAGCATAGACTGGCCCCAGCTTGCTGCTGCTGCTTCTTGTGGCTGGGAGGACTAACATTTTCCTCAAGAGATCATTGTCCCAATATCACACTACCCGTGGGTGGATATTTCTCCTTTTACTATTTCCACCTAGGGAGAGGCCATGATGATTTTAGTAATCTACCTGCTTTTGAGGAAATGCTTGGAAGTGGGTTGGGTTGGGGATATGTCTGTGTCATGCATTCAACAACCATGTGTCTGACTATGTGCTGGGGTTCAGGAGGGACATTGATGCAGGAGGAGGTCTTGATCTTGTTCTTGGGGGCTCAACAATCTCACCTGTGTGGTGGTTAGAGTTACAATGGGGAAGGAAAAACCTTCTGCCAGCCCTTGGTTTTTCATGGAAGCCAGTAGAAGGGGGAGGTACTCTCAGAACATGAAAATGGCAGTAAATACCATATGTTGACAAGAGGGTAGGACAACAGATGTCAAATACCAAAGTTAGCATGAGATAGACATCCTGAAAGATTTGCTAAAGTTAGAGGTAGCATAGGTCACCTGTGTTTTGAAATAGCTCCCCAGGTAATTCTGATATAATCACTCTTCCCTCTTTACTCAGCCTTACCTCACACACTGCCTCAGTAATAATCACTAAATCACAAGAAAATAACTAATAATCTCTCACATACTTAAAGGCAGTTGAGCATCTCTTCTTTCTATAGCTTTCTCAACTCCATTTCCTTCCATCTGCCTGTGCAGGTCTGTTTTCCAAGTATTGTTAATGATTAATAATTTGTTTAATGTTAACTGAGCTTTTCAGTGTTTTTGGTTCATATTTTCCCAGTCATTTGCTACAATTCTTCAAAATGAATTCTTTGCCTTCACATGGCATCAATAAATTAATTTCCTTTATTTTTGTCCTTGATGTGGCTGAGAAAGCCTGGTGTTCCATTTGCAATACCTGGTCCTTCGGTACTTCTCTTGTTTTCTCAGGATTGAGATAAACTGTGTGCAGTTTAAGCACCCAATTAGACAGCTCCGAGATGATTCCCCCCCAACAAAAAAAAGTGAACTTATTCTGGTGAGGTTCTTCTCATCTTCAGGAGCAGAAGCTGTTGAATAGGTTTCCCATCTCTGTCTATATCAGTGCCATTTAAACACTTCATTTCCTTCAGAATCTTAGAATGACTATCACTCAGTCCTGCCAACTTAACAATAGTAGGGTTTCTACATTTTTTTTTTAACTAACTTTGTCTTTCGTGACAAGTTATTACTCAGGGAGTTAAACATAGCTACCATTACCACTCTTGCAAGAGTTCTCTGTCTGCCTTCATTTCCTCTTGCTACAGTGGCCTCTTGGGGCTGGAGGTTTCTGAGTCTCACAGATATCCCACAGATGACATTGTTCTATGTATTCTGGTCCCTTTGGCAAAATGAGCCTCAGTGACCTACCACTTATAGCTGTTAGTTACTGCTCTGGAACTCTGTTTCTTGTGAAGATGAAAACGATGATATTTGTAAGTATCTAGGGGTGCGTCTGGCATATAACAGGGACTGAAAACATACCATTTCCATTCTATTTCATGCATGGCTACCCACTTCCAACAGCCAGAATCTGCATCTCCTTACTTGAGGGCCTTCTTCAACCACCAGGACTCTGTGTGCACAGTGCCTGGAAATGCCAAGGAATAAGGGATCCCTAGAACAGCCTACAAACGAGACTGATGGGAGTCAGTGTGTAAGGATCCTGCTCTCTCTGCCCTCAGGTAGGAGAAATATGAGGCATGAGTTTGATAGTGCCCCCCAGAGGTCACCAGTAGGATTGAACTCCAATTGCCTGCAGTGCTAATTTGCTCGAAAACTCATCCTTTATTGATCAATTCCTTCTCTATCTCACTTCCCCACTCTACTCACAGTATTTCTGGAGATAATTTCC
The DNA here is from genome assembly GCF_902729225.1 of Pteropus medius. Lineage (NCBI taxonomy): Eukaryota > Metazoa > Chordata > Mammalia > Chiroptera > Pteropodidae > Pteropus > Pteropus medius. The sequence goes on along the minus strand of NW_024340701.1, from coordinate 17,408,889 downwards.
CCATAAATCACTAACACATGAATCTTCCTTAGAGTCTAATTCTGGGGAAACCCAAACTAGGACATTTTCTATAGCTGTTCTCCCCAGTTCTGACGCTCATCTCCAAATTGCTTTTTGGACAACCTGAGCTCACATCAAACTCGACACATATAACATTATACTTACTCTCCTCTTCATCAAACTAGCCCATTCTCTTATTTTCTTCACATCTCTTAGTAGTCTTACCATTTTCCCCAGTCATTCAAGGCAGAAATTTGGACATTGTTCCAACATATCCAGTCATTATCGTCAATAAATATTTCTTGAGCTCCTTTAGTGGGAGAGCTGGTCTGTCCTGGCCCCCAGCCATGACTATCTTTGCTTAGCGGTATTCCTTCTCTCATCCTTCATGCCCTCCTCAACTTATACCAGTCTACTGACCTGCCTGAAGACATCTTCCAGAAGAAACTTCTAATGACTATCATTCCCTATCTTTGCTCAAAACCCACCGACATCTCCCCACTTATTGCTGGATAAAGTTGGAGCTCCACAGCTGGGTAGGGCAGAGCCTTGTACCACTCCCTGTCTCACTATTAACACCCTGACTTAGCTCAACTCTCCTGTTCCTGCTCCACCCTTCGCTTCTCCCTAGAGTCATTACAACTTCTCATGGCCATGTCTTTGTTCATATTAAATTCTATTCATATCTTAGGGTTCAGATTAAATCTCACTTCTTTCATTGTATCCCATCACTGCTGGGAAGGAGGTCGTCTTCTGATTCTTGCAGCATGATTAGAAACACTCAGCCATGATTATTCAATAAAGCACTATATCCTAGGCACCTTGCTCATTATCAGTGGGAATATATTGATGAACAAAAGGAGCATGGTCCCTGTCTTCATGAAGCTCACAGGACAGTGGGAGAGGAGACAGAACTCAAATAATTACAGAGATGTAAAATTTTAAATCGTGTTAAGGACTATGAAGAATCGACAAGGAAGCTAATTTAGATGGGAGGTGCTGGTTGCTCAGATGAGATCCTCTCACTATGCAGTATACATAGGAATTAGCTAGAATAAGGGTAAAAAATAGTCCAGGTAGGATGACTATCTTATGAGAAGACTATAAACATTTGAGGCATTAAAAAAGGCCAGTGGGAATAGAATTTGGTGAACAAAAGGTCAGTATAAAGGGACATAAAGCTGAAATGGTTGTCAATGACCAGATCACTCAGGGTCTCATAGACTGTACCAGTCAGGTTTCTGCTGCAATACTGCTGCTTATCAAACAGGCCTCAAATTTCTGTAGCTTGCAACATCAAGCATTTATTTTCCACTCATAGGTCTTTCAATTGTCTGGAGTTCAGTGGGGCTCAGCTGTGACTTTACAGGCCAAGACTGGACTCCTGACTTTGGGGTGGGCTCAGGACAGCTCCATATTTTTCTCATTCTGGGACCAACATTGAAAGAGAAGCAGCTACGTGAGACAGGCTCTTCTCATGGTTGAGGGTAAGTCAAGAGGGCAATTGGAAATAATACCTCTTAAGGTCAAAGTCTGAAACGGGCATTGTCACTCCTGTTCACACTTCACTAGTCAAAGCCAGCCGTATGGCCTAAGTCAGCAGACAAGGAAACATCCTGTACTGTATCTGGTTTGCTAGAAGGCATGCAGTCAGATGGCAAAGGATGTGAGAGTGTGATTCATTCTCAGGTAGAGGGAAAGTTGGGCACAATAATGCAGCCTACCACATTGACCATGTTGACAGCTGTGCTTTTTATTCTAACACCAACTAGAAATCATTGTACCTTTATTTCTTTCTTCCCTCCCACTGTCCCACCCATTCTTACTTTTTCTTTTCTATTTTTAATTACCCAACTAACTACAGTACTTTTCCACTGTAAATTATTCAAGCTACTTGAATAAAGCCTACGTCCATTTTGTTATTCCCTGTGGCCCCCAATGCAAGTTCCTTTCCCAGACACAACCAATATTATCTTCTTGGATGCTTCTTCTTTAAGACTTTAAAAATATATATTTCCATACACATATATGTACACAGAAACCTAGATTTTTTGTGAATGTTTTAATACAAATAATATTGTATTTAATGTATTGTTTTGTAGCTGCCTTGAATTTTTTTACCTTATATTAAATTTTATTTATTTATTTTTAAAATAATTTAAATTATAGTTGGCATATGATATTATATTAGTTTCAGGTGTACAAAATAGTGATTGGACATTCATATAACTTACAAAGTGGACACCTTGATAAATCTAGTACCCATCTGATACCATATATAGTTATTATAATACAACTGACCATATTCCCTATGCTCTACTCTATGACCCATGACTATTTTATAACTATCAATTTGTACCTCTTAATCCCCTCCCCCTTTACACCGGCTCCTCTCACCCAACCTCTTCTCATCTGGCAACCATCAAAATATTTGCTATGAGTTTGTTTCTGTTTTGTTCGTTCGTTTATTTAGTTTTTAGATTCCACTAATAAGTGAAATTATACAGCATTTGTCTTTCTCTGTCTGATTTAGTACATTCAGCACAATACCCTCTAGGTCCATCCATGTTTTTGCAGCTAGTAAGACTTCATTCTTTTTTATGGATGAGTAATATTCCATTGTGTGTGTATATATATATCACCTCTTTTTTATCCATGTATTTATTGATAGACATCCAGGTTGCCTCCATACCTTGACCATTGTAAATAATGCTGCAATGAACATATGTATTCACATGTTCCTTTGAAGAAGTGTTTGGGTTTCTTCGGATAAATACCTGGAAGTGGGATTACTGAGTCCTTTTTTGTCTCTTTTTATAGCCTTTGTTTTAAAGTGTAGTTTGTATGGTATAAGTATTGCTACCATATCTTTTTGTTTGTTTGTTTGTTTCCATTTTCATGAAACATCTTTTTCCATCTTCTTACTTTCAGTCTGTATGTGTCTTTCAATCTGAAATGAGTCTCTTGTAGGCAGTATATGTAAAGGTCTTGTTTTCTTAGCCATTTAGCCACCCTATTTTTTAATTGGATAAATTAATCCATTTACATTTAAAGTAATTGTTGATAGAGATATAGTTATTGCCATTTTATTATTCATATTTTTATTTTTTTTTCTTTTTCTTAAGTAAAATAAGAATTACTTGAACACCGGCGCTGGAATACTGCAACAGTCTGTCTGATAACCAAGATGGCTACTAAGTGACTAACAGTCGGAGAGCATATACAGTGTGAAGATGCTGGACAAAGTGATGAGTCATGCCCTGGGCAGGATGGCATGAGATTTCATCACACACCTCAGAATGGCACACACACTTAAAACTTATAAATTGTTTATTAAATCGTTTACTTCCATAATTTTCCATTTAATATATTTGGACCACAGTTGATCTCAGGTAACAGAAACTGTGGAAAGCGAAACCATGGATAAGGGGAGACTACTGTATAGGCTGGCCTCTTAAAAAAGTCTCTCCAACATTTCTTGTAATACTGGCTTGGTGGTGATGAACTCCTTTAGCTTTTTCTTGTCTGGGAAGCTCTCTCTCTGCCCTTTAATTCTAAATGATAGCTTTGCTGTGTAGAGTAATCTTGGTTGTAGATCATTCTTGTCCATTGCTTTGAATATTTCCTGCCAATCCCTTCTGGCCAGCAAAGTTTCTGTTGAGAAATCAGCTGATAGTCTTATGGGAGCTCCCTTGTAGGTAACTAACTGCTTTTCTCTTGCTGCTTTTAAGATTCTCTCTTTGTCTTTAAACTTTGGCATTCGAATTATGATTTGTATTGCTGTGGGCCTCTTTAGGTTCATCTTATTTGGGACGCTGTACTTCCTGGGCTTGTATGTCTATTTCCTTCTCCAGGTTAGGGAAGTTTTCCATTGTTATTTCTTGAAATAGATTTTCAATTCCTTGCTCTCTCTCTTCTCCTTCTGGTATACCTATAATACAAATGTTGGTACACTTAATGTTGTCCCAGAGGCCCCTTAAACTATTCTCATTTTTTTTTGGATTCTTTTTTCTTGTTGCTGTTCTGATTGGGTGGTTTTTTTGCTACCTTATCTTCTAAATCTCTGATTTGATCCTCTGCTTCATCTAATCTACTGTTTATTCCTCCTAAAGTGGTCTTCATTTCAGTTATTATATTCTTCATTTCTGTTTTTAAAATGTTTTAATCATCATTTTTATGTTTTCTATCTCTTCGTTGATCTACTCTTCCCCTAAGTTCATTGAGCATCCTTATAACCAGTGTTTTGAACTCTGCATCTGGTAGATTGCCTGTCTCCATTTTGTTTAGTTTGTTTTCTGGAGCCCTGTTCTTTTCTTTCATCTGGGACACGTTTCTTTGTCTCCCCATTTTGGCTGCCTTTCTGTGTTTGTTTCTATGTATTAGGTAGGGCTACTATGTCTCCCGGTCTTAGTAGAGTGGCCTTACGTAATGGGTGTCTTATGTAGTAGGTGACCAGTGGTGCATTCTCCCTGGTCACCTGAGCTGGGTGCTCCAGGTGTGTCCCTTGTGTGGATTGTGTGTGCCTTCCTCTTGTAGTTGAGCCTTGGTTATTTGCAAGTCAGTGGGAGAGACTGACCCTCTGGCTGATTGATTGTGAGGACTGGCCGGTGACTACAGTGGAGGAGCTGTTGTGCTGGGACTGACCCTACAGAGTAGGATTCACTTTAGCAGGACTCTGGTGCTTGCTCATTGTGTCCTTTGTGAGTGTCATCCTCACATGTGGCCCTGAAAGTTCAAGGCTGGCTGCCAGGCATGCCAGCACTGGGGTTTCCTGGGAGGGACCCGCCACTGGCCAAGTTCAACTGCAGCTTGTGCCCTGGGTGGGGCCACCTGGCATAAACCACCAAGCAATCCACAGGTGGCCACCACCCATGCTGGTCTTGGATGTGCCTTGAGAGGCCAAGCCTCAAACTGAGGCCAGCTATTGCTAGTGCCAGACTTGGAGCTGCTTAGCAAGAGGTATGGGGTATGCTGAGGCCAGATACTGCTCGTTTAGGTTTTGTAAACTTTTTGAGAGATTTTAGGAAAGCATGAGCCAAGATAGCCCATTCGTATGGAAAAGCCTCTAGAAGTGGCTTGGGTGGGCCTACAAGTTGGATGGGGCTGGATCTCGGGAAATCAGCAGGGCAGGGCCAGCTGGGTTAGCCAGGTTGATGGACACTCAGATATGGCATGGCGGCCACCTGCGTCTGCATATCAGGCGGGGGAGGGCTCAACGAAAGAACAATGCCCTCTGCCAGCACTTCTGTCTGGGAGAAAGCTATCCCTTCAGTCCTTACCCTGAATTCAGATAACTCAGTTCCTCCTCGTATGTCTCTGGCGCCTTTTGAGCTGCTGCTCCAGCGCTGGAGCTCAGAACAAGTGAATCTGTCAGTGAGTAAGTCAGTGTGCCGGCCCTTTAAGAAGAACACTCGTGACTCCCACAGCCCTCCATCTCACTCAGCCACAATCTCCACTGGTTTTCACAGCCAGAAGTTGTGAGGACTTCTCTTTCTGGCACTGGAACCTTGGGTTGCGGAGTCCGGTGTGGGACCGGGTCCTCTTGCTTCTTCAGTGAGACCTCCGCAGCCAAGATATTCCTCCCGATTCTTAACTGCCATATGCAGGTGAGAGACCAGCCCATTCCGCTTCTTTGCCCCTCCTACCAGTCTTGGAGTTGCCTTTTTTGTGTATCCCCAGTTGTAGTACTTCTGTTCAGATAGACTTTTCAGGCGATTCCCAATTATGGCTGTTTTGTAGTTTAGTTGTAATTTTTATGTGGTTGTGAGAGGAGGCAAGCACAACATTTATCTACTCTGCCATTTTGACTGGAAGCCAAATTTTATTTCTTTAACAAATAATTTCTTGGGCTCCAAGGCAGTACCTGGAAAGGTCATGCCATAACATTTTCAGTGCTGAGGGTCTCCAAAGGTTTACTTTGGCTTTGGTTGGAAGGTGCTAGTGTGGTCTCAACAACAAGTTCTGTATAGCCACAATATTTTGAGTCCCACATGCTCTTCCAGAACCTTGACATCAAGAGATAAAATCTATGTCTTCTCCACTTGAACCTGGGTGGGTCTTTGTGACTGCCTTGACTAAAAGAGAATTGGCACTATGTGACTACTGGTCCATGAAAAGCGATTCAGCTCCTACCTGGCTCTCTCGTAGAACACTCACCCATGGGACATAGCCACCATGCTGTGAGGAAGTCCAGGTTATGAGCAGAGGCTCACGTGCAGAGGAACCAAGGCCCCTGGTCCTGAGTTTTGGCTGAGCTCCAAACTAAATACCGGCTCCAACTTGCTAGCTATGTGAGCTAGCCATGTGGGAGGTGACTTCTGCAGTCTCCAGGTGAACTGTTCCAGATGATGCCATGTTGTACAGAGACCTGCCCAAAGTGGAGATTCATGAGCAAAATGAATGATTGTCACGTTTTAAGCCTCTAAGTTTAGAGGTGGCTAATTATACAGCAAGAGCTGCCTGGAGCCCCTACTTACTGGAACTGGGTTCCAAGTGGAAAAGGAGGCTGTGGCAAGGCTGAGTCCCCACACTATGAATTTAGGAGGCCCTGGATTTCCCCCAAGGAGGTGCCCATCTCTATACAGCCTAGGGCTAGGCTGAGCCTGAGATTGGGGCTGCAGTGACCCCAGCTGTGAACATTGGGGGTCCTCGGTGCAGCAAGCCTGGCTTAGTAGGGTACAAGGAATATGAGGCAGTCCCTGGGGAATGTGATGGGTTTGATTGTAAACAGAGGGTGTGAAGGTTCAGGGAAGGGCTGAAGTCAGTGGAAAGAGCATTGAATGAGGAGGCTGGGGCTCTGGGTCCAGACTTACTCCTCTGACAAAACGCTAGTGTGACGTCATGTGTTGCTATACTTCCTCAGGCCCTAGTGGTAGGAGCACCAGATAAAATATAGGCCACCCAATTAAAGTTAAACTTCCAACAATCAAACAAATATATCCTAATATTGCATGGGACATACTTATATTAAAAAAATCGTGCATTACTTATCTGAATTTGAGCTTGAACTGGGTGACCTATATATATATTTTTTGCTGAATCAGGCAACCCTGTCCAGTAGCCACACTTTTAAAATTGGGGGCTTAGACAGCATGGCCTCTAAGGCAGGGACGCTTCTAGACAAAGCTGACTGGATCACGCCCTACCTGAGTGTGATCCCAGCTCTGCCATGGGTCATGGTGTGGGCTTGGACAAGCTCCAAGCTTCATCTGTAAAATGGGAATGATAATGGCCCTTCCCTCACCGGGTGGTCATGTATATTCAGTGAGATTGTGTTTATACAGCACTTATACGTGCCAGATACACAGCAGTGTAAAATCAAAATGAGATATAATTATTGCTCTTTCCAGTGCCATAGTGCTATGGTCCATAGGCAACCATTACTAAGTAACAGACTTCTTTGTGCCTTTGTGGGTAAGGCTCTGTGTGTGTAAAGGTAAGGAAGCTGCTGGCCTTGTCCTTCAGGTCTGGCCACCCAGTGTCCAGCCAGCAGTTGTGGTTGGGTCCCACTACCTAATGCTCTCAACTCTCACAGCTAATAACATTGCAAAATGAGGGTTGTAGATACATTCTTCCTTGCGTGGCATCTTTGCGGGCAGGTTTTTAATTTTAAGCAGAAGAAAACTCATCAGGTATTTGAGGCTCCCGGGTGGGGGGCAGTTAATGCTTCCTGTCAAATGCTCACCCTGGGGTGCTTTGTTACTCTGATACCTCCTGAACTCAGAGTCAGCGGCAAATTGCAGGACAAAATTCTTATGCTGCAAGTTTATTGCATATTCATAGAATTTAGGCCATTAGGCAACTTAGCTTTTTTTTTTTTAAACTTTTTATTGAAGTCTAACCTACATTCACAGAAGTGCACATATCCTAAGTGTACAACTGGATAAATTCTTACAAACTGAAAGCTCTAGTGTACGATCCCCAGGTGGGGACAACAAGCCCTCATCATGCCCTCCCTAGTCAATGCTTTCCCTAAGGGAGGTATCCTGATTTTGCATAGATATCTTGCCTTTCTTTGAACCTTACATGAATGGATCACACAGTATGTTGTCTTTTGGGTCTGACTTCTTTTGCTCAACATTATGATTGTGAGATGTATCCATTTTGTTTCGTGTAGCTGCAATTTACTTGTTCTCGTTGTGATGTTTGCATTCCATTGTGTGACAAATCCACCATTTACTTATCCATTCCTCTGTAGATGGGCTTTGGGGTGGGTTAGCCTTGCTGTAGACATTCCAATGCATGCCTCTGGGTGGATACATGTGACACCTACTGTGGGTGTACACCTAGGAATGGAACTAAAGGTATATTTAAATTCAGCGTTAGTTGATAAGGCCAAACTGCTTTTCGTAACGTAAACTTTTCATTCTTAAGGCTGAACATGTCAAAGAAAGGAAAAAAAATATAGTTAAACATTTTTCGGATACTATTCTAATAAATCGTTGTGGAAGAAATTAGTAAAGTGGCAATGAGAAAAGAAAATTTCTATTTTAACCTGTGCGTTGAGAAACTTTGGAAGTGCTTTTTAAAAAGTAATCTGTTCCATCTTCTTTGTGTGCTCACTTTGCCAGAAGCTTCCCTTGGCTCTTCCCAGTGGAAACAGGTGCCTAAAGCACAGACTTTACTGTGCACATCAGTCCTTTGTGGATCTTGTTCAAATGCAGATTCTGATTCAAGAATTCCAGTGGAACCTGTGTTTAGGTACAAGTTCCTGAGTGATGTGGATGCTGCTGATCCAAGGATCATATTTTGAGTAGCAAGAGCCACCCATTCCGTGGGTTACAGTCTCTGACTGTTTGTGGTCAGACTGTCTTTCCCCTACCTGTTCCAGCCACTTCACAAGCAGGGATGGTGCTTCCACTGGCAGGCACTGGGGATAGAGAAATGGGGGAAGACCTTCCAGCAGCATCACAGTGTGGAGAGAAAGCGGTGAAAACACTGGACTCTGGAATCTAAAAGAATTAATTTAGCTTTAATGGTCGTGTGACCTTGGGCAGGATCCCTAAGCATCCTAAGTCTCATTTTCTTCATTTGCGAAATGGAGTAATCGTACCCCCTGCACTGCAGGCGTGTTGTGGGGAATACCTATTTGGTGCTGGGCACACACTGGGCTGCTGATAAATGCTGGTTATCATTACTCCTAATATGATCTTGAGCAATTTTTTTAGGTAGGTAAGACAAAAATACATACAACCATGCAAATATATGTGCATACAAAACGTTATAGTCTATATCAAGGAGCTCAGAGTCTAGTAATTCATGCCAAAGACAAATTCTTCCGATAAATATAATAATTGCCACTAGTGATGTGTGTGTGTGAGATATTGTGGGGGAAACAGAAGAGTGGGCAAGAACCTTTCTCTGGAAAGAATCAGAGAAGGCCTTATAGAGGCAAGAAAAATGGGTTTTGAAGGGTGAGCAGGAGCCTGTCAGCTAGATAAGGATGAGAAAATGTTGGGGAAAGGGATGGTCATTCCATTCAGGGGAATGGAGTGTGCAAAGGCGCAGAGGTAGGAGAGTGGCCTGATTGTTCTAGTGCTGAGTCCAGAGGGGCTGGAAGGTGACTAATATGGCAGAGAGAGGCTGGCTGCTTGGATGGGAGAGCCAACAGGGGCCCTAACTCAGAGGGCCTTGACTGCTACACCAAAGTGCTCAGATCATTATCCCAGCAAAAGTATAAAAATGGCTATGGGCTCCTGGCCGTTCTTTCTGGGCTTTTTTTCTTCCTTCAAACAAATCTCACCCCTCTTTCTATCTTTGGTGTGTCTAACATGGTGATGGTCTTCCTCACCCCTGACAAAGCATGCAATTAGGAAACTATCTGCGAGGTACTCCTGTGACTCCACTAGCAGTCCCTGCCTTCTGGTCAGGGACAACAAAATTGGATTTAGAATTGGAGGCTCAGAGTGTGAGTGGGGCCTGGTTGCTTATACCAGTTCCTGAAGGTCCCAAGATGGGCTCAGGCAGGCCCCATACCTTTACTGCTCTTTGCTGCCCATCCACCCCAGCAGAACAAGTTGCCTATTGAGACACCCCAGGCCTGAGCCCAGAATCTGACTCTCAGCCACCCTGTGGGGACCACCAGTGAGACATCCTTCTGGTGCACCCAAGCTCAGGCAGAACAGTGTTCTTTCTACCCACTGATCACCTCCTCTGCCAAGAAATATGCTGGCATAAGCCAGGAGGCTAAGGGGACTGTTGGGTTTGGCTCCTGCAGGTGGGCCTTGGGCCAAGGCATTTTGTCCAGCCAGTCCTTGCTGGAGGATAAACTGTGACACTAATGGCCCAGTGGCCACTCAGGGAGGAGGATCAGTAAGGAGTCTGGATTCTATGTCAGGTCCAAACCAGCTCCCTCTGCCTGTCCTCAGTGCCTTCCAGGACAGAGGACACTTGGTGAGAGAGGGGTGGCAGGAGACCCTTTAATCAGGGGTTTTATGCATTCTCGAGTTTGGAGTGGTAGAACCCTTTTGCTAAACAAAAATCATATTTGTCTGTTACCACAGTCCTCAAATTGGCTAATGATAGACCAGCTCTGAAAGAAGTAAGGTAGAGGCCCACACTCCACCTTGGCCTCCACCAGCCAGCTACCCACCCTTGGGTCCCCCAACACAGCTCTCCAAACCACCATCTTGGCCAACACCTTACTCTTTAGTTGAGAAAACTGATGGCCAGAAGGGGGTTGGGAAGAGGCAGAGGTGGCACAAACCCAGGTTAGCTGTCTCTTGGGGCTGGCCTCAATGGATAGGAAAGCTCCTCAGCCCAGCACTCTGTGAAGAATGGAGGCAGGTTCTTTGAACCCAAGAAAGCCCTGGGTCCTGAAGGAGTGAGCATCAGAGCCAAAGACTGGTTGGCCACTGGCTGCACTGCAGGGGCTCTGCTGGGCAGGAGGGCCATGGCCAAGGGGATGCTGGGTTGTGGTCCTTGGGGGACCTTCATCCTCTCAGAGCTCATACTGGCTCTGTGCCTCTCTCTGTTGGGTACAGAGACCCCTCCATCTCCTGGGGGCTCCTGAATGACAGGCCCCCTTTCTTCCAGTGTCCCCTCTTTTTGCAGGCCTTTGCTTCCCCTCCTTCTTCTTTAGCCATTAGACAGGAAACTGCTATATTAATGTCCCTTCTCCATTCTGAGCAGGCCAGTGGTATCACTGCCAGGTTTTTCCCTTCCTAATGATTTGTCCTGGCAGCAGAAATATTACAGTGATGATTTCATGTAGAATTTCATTTACTGGTTTTTAAAAATCTCTTGAAGAAGGGGCTGAGCGATTAATGGGTCTTTGAGAGATCAAAGCTCTATGTGGCAAAGAATGAATAATAATCGTAGCTAACATTGATTGAGAACTTTGCATACGCTTGGCACTGTCTCACCACTGCAACAACTCTTTGTGGTAGGCACTGTTATTCCCATTATTGAGACACATTTGGGCCATGCTGTGGCCATTGGTCATACAACCTGAGTAGTGGTACCAGATTTGGAAGCCAAGGTGAGGTGGCTCTAGTGTTCTTTATTACCTGGCTATGCTCTCTTGTGAAGGTGTGGAGAGTCCTGGATTGGGAGTCCAGGAAACTGAACAAAATTAGCTCTCAGGCCCCTGCTCACCCTTTGAGCTGCAACTTATCAGACCAAATTCCGACCCCCAAGGAGCCTGAAGGGTTCTGTTTCCTCAAGCCTGCTGGGTGGGGACCAGGCACAGTTAACATTACCCTTAGTGGTGCCTTGGCACAGCTCATGGGCTCATCACTCTTTTATTCTCTGAGCAGGTCACTTTGTGCCTCGATTTCCCCATCTCCTTTTACAAGAGATAATAATGGCTATCATTTGTGCTGAGAGCTTTACATAAAATATTTCTACTCTACTCCTCATGATGACTCTGAAAGGTATGTATTATTAGTAACCTTTTTATAGATGGGAATCCACTATCTTGGCTCAAGGCCACACAATGAGTTGTTGAGCAGTTTCCAACCCAGACTAGTTTAGATGCCAAAGCCTAGGCTCTTTTCTACTACTGCTAGCTCACTTTCTTAAAAAGAAAATGTCTGCCACATGTCAGGCACTTCTTGAGAGTGATACCTTTCCTTGAAACTCTCAGAGAGGTCATGATTATGATCCTCATTTTACAGATGATGAAACAGGTTCAGAGAGGTTTTGAGGTTGCCTAAAGTCACATGGCTCAGTGACGTTAGGTCTGGTTTACAAACCTGGGTCTGTCTCCCTCTTTCCATGATGTCATATGTGTGGAATAGTAGTTAACTAAATGTGACTGCTTCTTACAGGAGGTCACCTGGCTGTTTGTTGTCTTCTGAGGATCAGAAAAGGGAGTGTTTTAAAGCCATAATAGAGAGAAAGTAAGCAAAACACTTGGAAAAACCTCATGATTGTAACAGTTGTAAGGCTCCAGAGCAAGAAGCTAGCCAGGGCTGGGGGACTTGGTTCATCTGTCTAGCCAACCATCCATCCATCCATCCATCCATCCATCCATCCATCCACCATCCATCTGTCCATTCATCCACACATTCAGTGATTATCCATCCTTCCATCTCTGATCTTTGAGGTGAGGTAAAGAGCCCTGGGCTGTTCTGTTTGCCTGTCAGCTGGGCAAGTCTGTGTCACCTGTCCTGGGTGTGACTTCAGGGATTAGATGTGCCTCTGAGCTCAAGGAGTAATTATGCAGGGGAGGCTCAGACCCCATCAATGGTGGGAGGCTTTTCTCATTGTGCCCTCCCCACAATGGAGCAGAAGGAAGATCCTATGCAACATTGTAGGAGTTGGGATATCTGGAAACTTTCAGCTCAGGGAGTGATCTGAGGCTGGAGAACCTGGAGTGAAGAGACAGGTTGGCAATTCACTGGGGTGACTCTGAGATACCCCCACAATTCTGGGTCTAGGATTTACACTGGAGGGAGCCCCTACTTCATATCTTCCTCTCATACTCCTATCTATGTGGCAGAGGCGAATTAGAGTGTGGTGGAGGGAAGGAACAGGAGCAGAAGATAGTTCATTCAGGAACCTCACTTGGCTTCTGTGGCTGTTGGTTCCACTTCAATGATCAGATTTTCTTCAAATCAAAAGCCTTGGATGATTGATCTGAAAGATGCTAGGGGAATTTTGGAGATTCATCTTGCAGAATCCTACCCATGACCTCTGCCCTCTTCTGATTCTGGTCTCAACCTCCATGGCGTTCTGCACCCTGCAGCATGAGCTTTTAAAACTTTGTTCTCCCATTTCCTAAACTCTCTCCATACCGCTGGCCCCCAAGTTCCTTTGAGAATCTTCTGCGGCCCTTGAAGCTTTATATCCACTACCTCTTCAACTCTGCTTGACAGTGAGGCCTCTGTGATAGCAGCTGGTGTAATTCAGTTCAGCAAATATTTACTGGGCCTGACCCATGCCAGGCACCACTTCAGGCCTGGGAGGCAAAAGTGGCTCATAGCCAGCGGCCTGGGTCTGAAGCCTGATTTTCCTGTTACTGGCCAAGCAACTCTGGCCCAAGAAACTTCTTTCTGCTTGTTTACATCACCTACAAGGAAAGTGCCCTGTGTGTCCCTTTCATGTGTGCTAACTCAGTCATTATAAGACTTCATTAAGGTAGAGTTAATACCTGTTTTACAGATGACAAAACCAAGGCTTTGAGAATTTCTCAATTATCCTAGTTCACCCAGCTTGTGTGGCAGAGTTGAGATTTACACTCACATAAATTTCAGTTCAAAATCTATTTTTCTACAATACTCAATTGCCTCATTTCCCAGAGCCTCAGTTTCCTCAGATGTGAAATGGGGACAATTTTATAATCTATCTTAAATGAAGGTTGTGAGAATCACATGGAGGTTTTGGAAAATGCTACCCCGTGTCGCTTTCTTATTATGATTGTGAAGTGGGGTCTCTAGGCGTCCTGGGAAGCTGCTCTTTTCCGTGGAGTGGTAACTGATCAGGTGACCTTGTTGCAACCCCATGAAAGCCTTTGCTGAGTAGGCCCTTGTAAGCTTTGCTGGAAGCAGTGCTTGCAGGCCCCTTCTCCCCATCGACATCGTATTATGCGCCCATAACTGGACATTACTTCGATTCCTTAGAACTCTACGTGGGTGTTCTGGGGAGGAGGAGGATCAGAAATATCCCAGAATGTTCAAAGAGACCCTTGAAGACGATCTTATGAAAATCCAACTCCATCGTGACATACACGTGGAAGTTGAGGCTTAGAGAGGGGCAGGGACTTGTTCAAGGTCACACAGCTAGTTAGCAGCAGAGCTAGAGTGACCAGAAGCTGTTAGAAATCTCCTCATGGGACTGGAATTTATTGATCAAGTTTACTTCTCAGCTTCTCCTGTATGAAAGAAATGGGAAAGGCCCCTCAGAAAGATGCCTACAGGGGGTTGGGGAGAAAAGTCAGGAGGGCTTGGGGAGTAGGGCAGAAATTACCTTCTGAAAACCTTTGAATACTGGAACTGATATAATCTGGGGATGCCCAAACTGGCCAGGTGTCCCAGGACGCCCACCTGTAGTGAGTCAGGAGTCTGGCACTGGAATCTGTTTGTAAATGAGCTCCCTGGGTTCTTCAAGAGCTCATTTTGGCCTAAACCCTTCCTTTGACAGAGGAGCTCTTCTAGGAGGCTCAGGTCAGTGTTCCCAGTAATGGGGTCTGTCCCATCCCCTTCCCCCACTTCCATGTCTTCAGTTGACCAGAATCATCGTTGCCCATAGACACTGTGGACCCCAAAACAAACTTATGGGGCCCAGGCCTAGAAGATCTATTAGTGCCACTCCTGTCACCGCCTGCAGAGCAGGAGGAGAGGCAGCCAAATGCTGTGCTAATTATTCTAGCTTCCAGCAGGGTCTCGGAGGTCCCAGCCATGGTAAATCTTAACTTTCATGCTATGGTGCACCGGGATGCAATTTACTTCAAAGAGAGCATAAATCCCCACTGTGGAGTGTATCAGAGGAGTGTTACATAAAAGTGGCCCATGTGCTTCCCACCCTGGCTGCCTTCGCTCTCTCCTCCCCTCTCCTCCCTCCCTCGCTCTTTCCTTGTAAGTTTAAAAAAGCTAGCCCGCGGTTGGCTACACATCTCGCACTCAAAAACATTTACACACACGTCTGCTCCCAGCCTTATAAATCACCAGGCTTGGTGACTTGGCAGTGGGAATACAGGAAAGCTCTATTTTTACCAGCACAGTCCACAGACAACCTCCCTCCGCCCCCCCCCCCCACACAATGCCCTCCTTTCCTTACAGTGACACCTACTGGTGCCAGCTTTGGTCAAAAGCAATCTTTCTACTTTGGACCCATTTCTCAGGCTTGGAGATGGCAACTTACCCAGGCCTCCTCCTTCTCTCCATTTGCCTCTCTAACCCCCTCCAGTCTCTGGGGAATTCTTCCAGCAACAAATATCCCCCAGGAAGCCCCGCCTCACTGCCATCGCCCCCACACAGGCTGGCCAGAGGGCAAGCGGGCATCGCTGACATAATAATTATCTTCCATGGGGGCCAGTGCAGCTTATTAGGATGTCAAAGGATCATGGGAACTGGGGAAAGACTGCCTACCAGGTCACCCCCACCAAGACCCCAAAGCAAGGCTCCCTCCTTCTAATGCAACCTCCTGGGAGGTTGTCCAGTTGTGTTTCAAGCAATTACATTCCTGTGAAAGGCATCTGTTATCTTTGCTGACACACATGAGACTGGTGGCTGACGTGGTTTCGGCAAGGGGTTTGTGAATCCTGGCATTGTCATCACAAGCCCGGCTGGGGATAAAGAGGGTAGAGTGAGACAGAGATGAGTCTGTCTCCTGTCCCCTGGCCCTCGCCTCGGCCTCCTCCCAGCGACCTCTCCGGAGGCAGCCGTGCCAGGTCTAATGCTCCTAATGTCATCTTTGCAAATCCATTTGTGATTCCTTGATGCTGTAATTACCATGGCTTCACGCCTTTCACAGCCGTTGCCATTAGCCAGGCAGACCGCAGGCTGCAGTGACGTGGCCCTGATAGCCTGGGGGGCATCTGTGGGTTGCTGGGGGTAGGCAGGACCCACCAGGCAGGCCCAGAGTGGCCCAGAGGCCCAGAGCAGCTTTATGGAGCCGGCTAAACACTGGTGATTAGTGCCTTTTCCCTGACTGTCACCCCTGGTGGTCAGTCAGCTGTAGAAAATATCCCTGAGCAGAGGGCACCGTGATGCATAGTTCTAACTCAGCCACTGACACACTGGTGACCCTGAGCAAGTCACAGCCCCTCTGAGCCTTGGTTCCCTCAGCCATGAAAAGGATAGGAGTGGACTCCCTGGGCCAGAAGTTCCCTTCCAGCCAGATTTAAGATCCCTCTTCTGTAACCTATCTCAACACCTAGATGGGTCTGTAAAAATGTTGGGTGCTGTTTTACAGGCCCAGGCATTCTTGGGAGCACAGTGGAAAACAAACACCCCAGCACCCTGCTTTGCAAGGAACTCTGGCCATAATTTCAGATACTTTATTGCTTTCTATTTTCACATTTCCCTTCTCAGGACAGAAGCCCTGAGATGGCGTCTTGAGCTAATCCAGCCCACGTTCAGGCTTTGAGGGTAGGAAGAGAGGAGGAAGAAAGTGAGATAGATAGCTCTTACCTCCAACTTGACCAAGGCCCCTCCCATCTAGATCATCCAACCCCTGGCCCACCGAGAAACCTGCTTCGTCCAGGCAGGTCTTCTGCTTCTCTCTCCTTGTGCTCTGTACAATGGCAGCCACATTTTCTGTACTCGGAATGTGGCTCATCCTTTTCCATATACTTTGAAACAAAATAGTAAGGAGGAAGGTCTGAGGGACCTTTATAGATTCTCAGAAATGAAAGAAAAGAATTAGACACTGAAAAAAGACAGATCAAAGTTTTGCACTTCACCCTCCACTCTACCATTCTCCTCCACATCTCGAGCATTGTTCTAATGCTACTGATCTTGATGAAAAAATGTCCTCATATTTAAGTGACATTGAACACCTGGCTGCAGGTGAAAGTGGACACTGTACAGAAGTCGGCCTCACTGTGATTTTGAAACATGGCAGCCAATTCTTTGTCATTCTTCCAGTCGAGAGGTGGGATCCATGACCTCTCCCCTGGATTCTGAGTGGGCTTGTGACAACTTCAACCAAAGGAACACTACAAAAGTGATGCTATGTGACTTGCAAGACTAAGTCATAAAGGCTAAGCAATTTCTGCCTTCTTTGCTGGAACATTCACTCTTGGAACAACAAGCTGCTTTGGGAAAAGTCTGACTACTGGCTGCTATGCTATGAGGAAGCACAATCCACATGAGGAGGCTACATGTGGGTGGGCTGATCAACCGTCCCAGCTGAGCCCAGCTTTCAAGTCCTTTTAGCCCAAGCACCAGACATGTGAGTGAAGGAGCCTCCAGATGATTCTGGCCCCCAGCCATTGAGTCACCCCTCAGCCATTCAAGTCTTCCTAGCTGAGGCTCCAGACATCATGGAGCAGAGTCAAGCAACCTCAGCTGTGCCCTGTCTGAAATGTGGACCCACTGATCTCAGGAGCATACTAAAATGGTTGTTTATACCACTAAGGTTGGGTGGCTTGTTAAACAGCAAGAGATAATAGGAACAACGCCTCAGCCCAGGGTCCTGCCTGATGTCCAGCCTAATGCATGAAGACATGGACACCTGTTTTCCATAAAGAAAGTGGGACATTTTCTAGAAGGCTGAGAATGGCACTGGGCCAAAGGGTCTGCTGTGTGGGCTGCACATTTAATCTCCAGCTATAGAATTCTGTCTGGTTGCAGAGGGAAGATGAATTCTGGGCAGGCCCGTCATTGTTACCTTGGGGTTAGCATCAGTGTTTGAGTGAAACCAGGGAGTCTGGCTTTCTTGGAGCTGTTCAAGTCTCATTTCATTTCCTATGTGGCCCAGAAGCCTTCTAGCTGACATTGGGAGAAGAAATGAAAGATGTCCTGACCCTATTATTCTCTACCAGTTTGTAACCCAATTAGGGGGCCCTGGGGACAGCTTTCAAGGGGAGGGGGGAATTGAGAGAGAGTGAGAGAACAAGAACAAGCTCACATCTTTCTGTGGTTTACCTGTCAAAGGACAGAGGACAAATTCCGCCCGGGCTCCAAGAATGTCATCTGGCGTTGTGATGTACAGGGACTTAGCTGCCACTTTATAGTTTCATGAACTGGTGGGGTTGGGGCACATTTGCCTGTCTGTAACCAGAATCAGCTTGCTGGTCTGTGACTCCTACAATTTACAAGGAAATCAGATCTGCTTTCTCCATCCTTTGGAACCATCAAAAGTCTGACTGTGCATTCCATACTTAAGTGTATCCTGGGCTATTCCATGACACATTTAAATGTTTGCTGGAATTTATAATCAGGGAATGACATAATCATGGCTCAGCTTTATGCCTCAAATTCAATGAATGACAAATTCCTATTTGCTACCTGGAATTTGACGATACTGTGTTAGAATGCTGTTTTTGATCCCTAAAGTGTTCGGGAGCTTACATTGATAAACTGTTTGCCACAAAGTGAAAGAATGCAACCCTGAAATGACAATAGAAATCTTCTTAAGCTTTTTTTGACTTGCTGGCCAATGTAACTTAGCAAGTCTCATCTTTGAAGGGACACATTTTGGCTAAGTGGTAAACTCGACTGTGAGCAAGACCCAATAATCCACTAAATTTTGATTAGTTGGGATAAAGATTTAGAAATGAAGCTTCAGAGAGGCAGAGAGGCAAAATTCAACTTCTGAAAAGAAGGTACTGCAAGGACTTGGGGAGGAGGAGAAGCCTAAGTAAACATGTTTCTGTCTTGGTGGCCCAATGGAAGTAGGGGGGCGGGGGCGGTGTTTAAGCCTGATGTCTTTCTGGTGCCCATCCTCCTCCTTCACGTTTTAGGCAGTAGTCACCTGTATTCCAGCTGTCTGGGACCGTCTGCTGGGGCAAATGACATCACAGTGACCAGAAATCACCTCCCCTTTGTCTGGAGCAGCTATGATGTCATTCCCTCTGGCAGAGAAGCAGGATGTTGGCAGCTGGGATTCCTCCGGGTCCTCCTGAAGTGATAATTGCCTTAGATTTTGTTATAAAGTGCAGCTGCTAATTATCTTGTTAAATCACAGCCATATACTTTTTGGATTTTTTTTTTTTTGCAATCTATTTAAACAGTCTGGGAGATTAAATAAAACCACATACCCTAAACAAAAACAAAAACACAACCCAGACACACACATAAAAAGCTCTTCTTCTTTCAAATACTATAAAAATATTTTTTTTAAGTGAAAAGGGTGCAGATATGGCATAATTAGATTGCTTCCATTAAAAAGTCATCATTTCAACATCTTCATATAAATATCTGCATCCCATTGCATATTTTAAGCAATTGCATAATAAGCCCCCAAGTGAAAAACAGAGCAAAACTCATTTCCTGACCACAAAAGGAGAAAGGAATCACTATGTGCTCTGAGTTTCAAGAACTGGATTACATTCCTCCCACACAGTCTGGAGGGAGATGGAGTTCATTGCTCCAGGGGAGAGAATTATGACAACACTTAGCAGCCGTGACCTGCGCTGCTCCACACCTCTCCCACCATTGGCCATTAGAAGTGTGCAGCTCCCATTGAGGTCGGAGGTAGGAGGAGGAGAAGGACCTGACCCCCCCACCCTTTTTAGAAACCTGCTCTGAATTCCAGCATCAACAGGTGAACAAATGTCAGGCGGAGCCCAAGTATCTCTGGCATTTTTCCTGATTGGCTATTTTCAGGCTTTTGATTTTTGTGGGCCTGTTGGAAGTTTGCCAAACAGGGGCAGAGGAAGGAGTCAGGTGTAGGTATCACCTATGAGCAGAGGTTCCCAGGGAGGCAGGGTTGTACAGCCCAGACCTGGGTTTCTAAATGAACTTAGCCAGGAGTATCTTGCCCGATACTCGTCGCTAAGTACCTTTCCTTGTCTGTAAAAGGGAATCGTGCTACTTCCTACCTCATAACATGGTTCTGAGGGTTAAGTGGGCTCATGTTGGAAAAGCCCATATGCAAAGTTGGCACTTAATCAGCAGTTGTGGGTATGGTGTAAGGGGGCCCACCAATTATGAAGGACAGCCTTCAGGGTGGATCTTGTTTGCCAGAGAGAGCAAGATCAGGGCTGTGTTGGACCTCTGCTCAGGGCCAGCCCCTCCCTTGGTTGTCCTGGGTGGTGACCACCTTTGGCTAGCTAACCTCCTCTTCTCCATTGCTCTGCTCCTCCCACCAGAACTCCAACCTGCTCAGCCAATCCCTCTTGCCCACTTCCTTTAGGGGCAGGCCCACTGCCTACATCTGCACCTGATCTGCTTCCCTGGCTGGGAAGTAAGAGGCAGGCAAGGTCCTTCATGTAGAGAGGGACCTCCCTGCTAGTTGGAATTCCCTTGTAACTTCTTTTTCAATGGCTAGAGGTTCCTCCAGGAACAAACTATAGCTCGGAGACAGCTAGCAGGGAGCTCTGTGGGCCCAGCCAGTTGCGCTACCAGTCCTGGGCCAGCCTCCCTACAGATCAGCCCAGTCTGCCCTGGCCTTTGGTTGGGGATGGGTGGAGGGGGATAGGGGAGGCTACCAAGGTCAGTCTCCTCTGGGATCAAACTGCACTCCCTCCAATACAAAATGCATATTTAGAGGCATACCCCCTGGTCCAGAATGCATCCATTTGTGTATAGAAGGCACATGTGGGAAGGGCAGAAAGTGGTCTACAGATTGGCTTGTCTATCTACACAGTCTCTTTGTGGAGAAAGATAGAACCCCAGTACAACTGGCTGCCACAGAAAGATGACCTGGTAGTAACCTTTAACAATGATCGAAACTCTGGATCCAGAGTTTTTTTTTTTTCATTCACTCTGTTTTTGAGTTGAGTTTCTGTTCTTTAAAACTGAAGAGGTCATAACTGCATACATATTTACACGAAGCTGAGTTAGGATGAAAGGAAATATCTGAAACAGGACAGAGCAGAAAGAGTGACAAACAAAGCCTCCTAGGAGGTTCTCTGTAAGTCCCACTTTTCCCCTCAAGGATATGAAAATTGTATGCATTCAAACCTTGGATTTTCTTGCTTCTTTGCTTAGCAGTGGCCACCAGCCCCTCTGAACCACTGCCCAGCTGTCTGGTCTGGTTAAAGCAGGGTCCCCATCCACTTGACCAAGCCCATTTGCTGGCTTTCCTTCTCCCTTCATCTCTTTGGCTGACATCTTAGTTATCTTGAATTTGGGCCATTGAGAATATATTACTTCCTTGCATTATGAGAAAGAGGCAGCTAGAAGAGCCTGGACAAGAAATGAGAAGACCTGGGCCCAAGCTTTCCTTTGCCATGTGACCTTGGGCAAGTCCTTCCAGGCCTTCATTTTGACATTCAATTTTCTTTTCTTAAAAAGAGGCTCTATCATACCTTCTCTGAACTTCTTGATAATAACGATCTTGTTTGTTTCCCCGCCCCCTCTCTCCCTCTTTCCCTGCCTCTCCTCTTGTTTTTCTGTCCTTTGGCCTTCAAATGCAGTTAATTGAGTCAATTATACACCTCTGATCATGTCACATTGCCATGCTCATTGATCCAGGCATAGACCCCTCTTGTTTTATTTATTTTCTTATTTTTCCTCTACATCTCCAACTTCAATTCTATGCTTCTCTCCCCATCCTACCCCCAGGTCCAGGTTCTACTCTAATGTATCTCCTTTGAAAGATATATGGTGGTCTTTTTGTGCTTTATATGATAGATGGTATACATGTGCTTTTAATTTATAAGAATAGTAATTTAATATAAAGCCATAGATCTTTCTTTTTTCAGTCAACACTACGTCTTAAAGATCTGTCCATGTGCTGCCTGTAAATCTGGTCCATTGATTCTGATTGCTACAAGGAATTCTGTAGTATGTCTCTATATCCATCATATGTATCTATGTCATATGAAGCTACCACTATTTTACCTCTCCTTTCCCTTTGTGAGGGATGCCCAGGTTGTCCCCCATTCTCTCTGGCACACCTATGATGGACAGCCTCAATCATGATCTGTCATGACTCTGTTCAAGAATTTCTCTGGGGTGAAGTCCTGGGTCATAGGGTCTGGACAGACTTCATTTCTCTATAATGCTCCAGAATAACAGTATTACTTTGCAGTGCCACCAGCAGTGCACAAGAGTTCCCATTTTCTCACATCTTCTACAATATTTGGTTTTATTTAATTTTGTAAGTTTTGCCAATGTCTTAGGTATGAAGAGATGCTGTTTAATTCGCATAATAACTTATGGGGGCTGTTTATCTTTTCATTTTCTTGTTAGTCATTAGAAATTTCCTTTCTATGAATTGCTTACCTGTATCATGAAACTTTTTCCCACTGTTTTTCCCCGTTTTAGTTTTAAAAATAACCTCTAAGATTTCTCTATTTATTTTGGTGACAACGGACGCAGACAAATACCTAATGAAGATCACACGTGAAATCAACTTATGGCAATATGCAACTTAAATATCATTTATTTGTTTCCCTTAAAAGCTCGGTTCACTTTTTACTTTTTGAAAAAAAAAATTCAAGCAGAATGGTTTTGAAACAAATGAGCACTCCCCTCCCAAAAAAGAGAGTGTACTTTTAGTTCCTTTACCACTTCTGGCTTATGCATTATTCTCTAGTTTTGTCAGAGACAGGAGGAAAATGAAGAGATTGAAGAATGAAAAGAAAGGTTAAAAGAATGGAAAGAAAAAAAACCCCAAAAATATAAAAGAAGAATTCAGAAAGGGAAAGAGATGATGATCAGGGGAGGAGCCAGACAGATAGAAGAGGAGAAAAGGAGTGAGGAGGAGGAGAAAAGGGGGGAGGGGGACGAGAGAAAGAACTATAGAAAAAGAGAAAATGAAATAGAGGCACAAAGACAGCTGGAAAGAGAAAAAATTGAATGAGTTTTCTGCCTGTTCTGAACCCCTCTGCCCCACTGACTTATCTCACCATCTCCTCAGCCTTTGACTCCTTCTAGATTTTCTCTCAATGTCCTTTGGTTTGATGAACCCAGAAGAACTCATTTCTCACACAGTAGCTAGTGAGGAGTGGATCTAACTTTGTTGACACAATGTTCAGGGCTCTAATGTCACTGTTTCCAATTCCTTCAGTCCCCTGCCTAGTGCTTTGCCACTTCTGGTCTGTGCATTATTCTCTAGTGGGTGTTGGGAAGGAACTTGCTCCCTCACTGGATTGCGAACTTCCTGTAGGTAGAGCCCACCTCTTGGTTTGGCATCCTTCCTCTCCCTGGGGCTTGTGCCTCAGTACACAGTCCATAAATTTTTGTTGAGTGGATGAACAAAAGTGAGGGTTCCCACTGCATCCACCTTCTCAGCACATATCACACTGCGATGACCTGCTGCAGCCAACTTCTCAATGGATTATTTCTCGTGAAATGGCTTGTTAGAGTGCTAGCCTTTCGGATAAGTATGAAAGGCCCAATTGTCTCCCCATATTGAATCTGTAGAATGCTGATGGAAAGGCAAATGCTATGGTTCATGTTTAATATGGATGCATTTCAAACCTTGCAAATGATCCGAGCAGAGGAGAGTGTAATCCCTGTGAGCAAGCGTGGCATGTATTTGGAAGGCAGTCCACATTCCAGCAGAGCATTTGTTCTGGAGTTATGTCATAGGTACCTCTGCCAAGGGAAATAAGCTACTTTTATTCTTTTGATAAGAAGTGCACCGGATGCCTGTTGGGAGCCCCCAGAAAAGGGCAGGACACTTCCTTGGTGTTTGTTGGATGCCACACTGTTTCTCCCAAACGATGGGATTACTATTCATGAGGACACATTCCAGAAACCGTGGGGGTGAGTGGGAGAGAGAGACTCCATAGAGCTCACAGGGGCAGCCCCTGTTGCTTCCTAAATTAAGTTCTTTTTTTTTCTTTTTCTTAACACCTACAGCACCTGGTATTCCTAGGTGGTCTCCCGTCAAAGTACTAACCAGACCCAACCCTGTTTAGCTTCCGTCAAGTTCCTTTCTTACATAACTCTAACAATATATTGGAAATATCAGGTTGGCCTTGTTAATGAGCATTAGATGATAGTTGAGACACTTAACGGTAGGTAACACCAATTCTAGTGAGTTCTAATATGATGCCTTTTCCTGCTACTTAAGAACTGAATGAACAAGAAATGAAAGAGGGTGTTTAGGGTTTGCTTCATGTTGCCCCATGGAGTGAAGTAAGGTGGTAAGGCATGATAGCTCAGCAAGCCCGATTGTGGCAGTGGGGGTAGTATTATTTTCTTTTTAATTAAATTGCACTAGGCTCTACTCCCTCATTTTGAACTCAGGAGAGTTTAATAGTCTACTTCTTTTCCCCTTTGCTCCCCACCTTCTGTTTTTTTTTTCCCAGAAAAGAGCTAGAATGACATCTAACTACAGGGACAAGGTTTTTGTCTTAGGAGAGGCTAGAGGAAGGGCAGGACCCTGCAAGGAGTGGTAACTCTATCCATCCGCCAGTTGCTAAGTGCCAGTGAGCGCCTTGCCCTGTCCCTGGTGCCATGGGCAGGGGTTGGTGTCATCTAAGATATACCTTCTGACCTCCAAGATCTGGAAGTCTAGGAGGGAGGCCTTCACTTCAGAGGGCCACAGTGGAAAGAAGGCAAGAAAGGACACTACATTATCTGTTTTAGAACACCCAAAACAGTGGCTGTGGGAGTTGACTGGCATGCAGAAAGATTAGAAAGGCTTCCTGCAGGAGGTGTGCAGGCAGAGCTTGCCTTAAAAGGTAGATATAGGTAGCAGGGACAGTGGAGCTGTCTGACAGAGGAGCCCCATTGTGGGAAGGAATATAATGCATTTTCAAAGTGTGCCTGAGCACCCATGTAAATATCACCTCATTAGAGGGAGGCTTGACAACCAAGAGTCCTGAGCCCACTCCAACCTTACCATGGTAGATTGTTTGCAAAGATGGCTACAACAAATCTTACCATTCCCCAGCCCCCTTTGCAAAGTGAGTTTGACTCTCTTCCCATGAAGACATGGAGTTTATTTCCCCTCCCTTTGTGACTTGCTTTGACCAGTGGAATGTGGAAGATGTGATGCTGGGTGACTTCTGAGACTAAGCCTTCGGAGACATGGCTTAAATTTTCACCCTCTTTTGGACCTCTGAGACCACCATTCTACCAGTCTAGCCAACTGGATGGTGAGAAGCCATGTGGAGGGGAGCAGAGACACTGCAGGAAACAGTCAGAACCAAGTTCTAGACATGTGAATGAAGTACTTTTGGACCCTTAAGTTCCACTGAACCATCATGTGGCAGCAGCAGCATAAATGAGCCCAGGCAAGACTAGCAGATGAACCATGAGAAGTAAGAAATTGTTGCTGTAAAGCCACTAAGTTCTGGGTGGTTTATTACATAGCAAGATCTAATAGCAACACTTATTGAATGAGAATTTTTAAGAGTGCCGGGTATCCACCAGTTCTCTCTTTGTCCTGAAATAATATGCTAATTTCCTCTGGAGAACTGACCCTCCTCCACTCTAAGGGATCTCAATGGGACCAACAACCATTGTGTTCCCCAGGCCTCTGTCTTCCTAGCCAGTCACCTAGAACAGTCTATGTAGAGTCATAGTAATTAGTTCAGGGATGCATGGATGGGGCAAACTGGGCCAATTGGCATTTTCCATGAGATTTGTTACGTGAATGCTGCAGGAGACTCTCACTTCCATTGAGATCTCAAGCTTTAAAGATTACGAAATCCTCAGACTGACAAGTCCAACTTCCTGCTGCATAAAACAACAGAATAGAAAGATGAAGAGAGAGTGACAGAACCCTGACAACCTCATTTGAGCCTTTAGAAACATTCAAACTAGAATTCAAGAAATCCCAGATTTCTCGGTTATGTAGGAAAAGGGAATTTGAGTTGAATTTCTGTCTCTCACCTAATAAATATATTAGTCACACCCTGTTTCCTAGAGTAACTATTAGTGCTTGTATAGCCCACATTATTCTCCTTTCTTGGCCTTGCCCATGGCACTCATAGTAGGTTACATTCTTGCTCCCAAGTCTTTATTCCATCCTGATAACAGAATTATAGGACCACACCAATGTGACTTTGCAGGCCATCCTGCTAGAGTAGGCAAAGTATAGTACCTTGTGCCATTAATGATGCTTGGCTACATGACTTGTTTTGGCCAATGGGAAGTCAGTAGAAGTGACATTAATAGAGGCTTTAAATACATTTGTGTGGTTTGTATTGGCCTCTTGATTTCCTGTTAGTTGCTGCGAGAAGGACATGTGCTGGTAGCTGCTGGTCTAAGAAAGCAGCGTTATATGAAGCAGCCCTGAAACCAACCTGCTGCCTAAAGCCAAGCTTAACTGAAGAAAAACAAATGGTTGTTATCATAAGCCATGAAGACGTGGAAATTGTTTCTTATGCAGCAACATTAGCAGAAGCCTGACTGATGCAAGGTGTGAGCCAGAGAAGCTAACAATATTAACTAGATTCTCTGCTTCTCCCTTTTCCTCAGATCTCTATTTTCCCATACTTGGTATAGGAGTCTTTCCTGACACTAACTATGGTGTATGTGGTTAGTTGTGTCTCTGTCCAGCTCTTTAGGTAGCCCACAAGATCCTTAAGGGCCTGGCACAGTACTTGGCACACAGTTGATGCTTAACCTAGACTTGATCAATAACTGATTGACTAACTGAATATGTGTCACAGTTGGTCCTTTTCCTTGTTGATGGAGCTGGGGGTGGGGTCCCTCTCCCCAAGTGACATTTTTATTTACCTTAACATAAAGGCCAACTTCGAAGGGAGAAGTAAAACAGCAGTGAGCATAGACATTTGATTCTGAATATAAAATTTAGTGCCACGTTTCCACCTCTTGGGCAAGTTACTTAACCCTTCTTGAATATGTTTTCTTATCTATAAATTAGTTCTACATTGTAGGACTATAGAGAGGAATTAATAATAATAATAATAATAATAAATAGCAAACATCTATATCTCTTACTATGTACTGTGCAGTTTATACATATTAACTCCTTTAATCTTGGCAACCTTCCTATAAGGTAAGTATCTCATTATTAATATTATTTCTGGTTTAACAAGGAGGGAACTGAGGGACAGACAGGTCGAGTAACTTGACCAAAGTTACACAGCAGTAAGTGGCAGGGTTGGGATTTGGACCCAGGAAGTCTGGCTTCAGTCTTTGCTCTCAAATATCATATGTAAAAGTACCTCATACAGCAGTAATAGATTTATCAGAAATAAGACCTACATGCTGGTCACTAAAGGCTATTTTCAAATATCCTGATGTAATATCACGAAGGTTTAATCAACTCATATCTGTATGATGAAAAACATGGGCTTGAAAAATGGTGCCTGTGATATATCTGGCTGTCGTAATGATGGAGCTGAATCTCCTGCACAGCTGATCTGATTGTCTCTAGAAATCATCACTCATTAAGGCATTGAGAGAAAAATGAATCGACTCCAGAGGCCACATGGAGAGGCAGCTCTCAAGTGAGTGGCTCTAGGACCAAGAAGAACTAGGCCCCAGGCAGCTAGGGAAGCTAAAGAGAATTACATTTAACATGACACATAAGCACCATCTAAAAGGTGGGTGGTGCAAAAATACATAAATTTGATCATTGTCTGGTGAGTCAGAAATCCAGTGGCCTTAGATCGAGATCCACATACTTTTAACTCCACAGCATTTCAGATGAAATAGAGTTCTTCCTTATAGAAAGCTGCAAGAATGGCAAAAAGTTAATGGTAATATATCAGCAATAGGGACATCCAGAGGGTAGAGGGTGATAACATCATAGTGGGGAGCCATGTCTGTTCGATTCTGTGAACATGGCCACACGACAAGTTCTGGGCTCTCAGAGCACAGCCAGAAACATACAACAAGTAGCTGTGCTGTGGCTGCCTGCCCATCCAGGCCACAATGATAAAGCTGCAGGTACTTGTCATTTCCCTTTTGCGAGTTCCTGAGTTTCCCAGGAACAAAATATTTACATGTGGATTAGGCAGGAAGCAAGCACAGCCCTCCCCATTTAAACAGATGCAGAAGTGTTCACACGGAGAGAAGCCAATCTCTACCCAAGGTCACATGGCCACAGGATGAGCTGGCAGTTGGGGCATTCAGTCCTTGGCCCAAATTTCTAGGAATGGCAGGTCCCCATTGGTCATCCAAGCCTGTAGCAATGCTTTTTGAAAGTGCAGGCTCTGCTCCAGCTTGCCAGATCACCACCTCTGGGGAAGTACTTTGGGATTGTTGGTGTTTTACAAAGGAGACTTCGTGGTTTTAATCTCTTGAGGTCTTGGTTTCAATCTCTGCAGGTCATAAAGAGTTCCCTCCTCAATCCAGGGCTGGGCAGAGAATCAGGCCACCCAGTCCCTCTCAGCCTAATCTAAGAGAATTTCCAGAATCCCCTCACAAGAGCGTGAGTCTGACTTGGGAGCACATTTTGCACAGTTCAGTCTGTCGGTCAGAGAACATTGAGCATATGACATGAATTAGTTACCATAGTGCACAATGTCAGTGTTCCCCAGATCTCCTTGCACACAGTTTTACCATTTTTTTTTCGCATCTTCTCACCCCTGCAGTGTGCTTTCTCCAGCCAGGACTGAGGGCTCTTTTTTGGAGCATTGCCCTCAGGCTACTATAGCCACCCTGCCTACCCAGAAAGCTGGAGGAGTCCTGGGGCATGTATCACCACCTGCTCCCCCAGACCAGAGACCTATCTTAACCAATGACTGGCAGTGGGGGAGTGTGAAAGACAAGGTA
Source organism: Pteropus medius (assembly GCF_902729225.1). Lineage (NCBI taxonomy): Eukaryota > Metazoa > Chordata > Mammalia > Chiroptera > Pteropodidae > Pteropus > Pteropus medius. Next base: position 17,380,186 of record NW_024340701.1, on the reverse strand, counting down.
CCCTCTGCAGGGACTTTGGCTGAAGTTGTACCTTACTCAACACCACCCGCTTTCCTTTCTTTCTTCCCCACTCCCTCTTTGACCTCCCCTGGGAGCTGGTTCTTAATCAGTCATTTGCACATAAATCCTCATCTCAAGGTGTGCTTCTGGGGATCTTGGTCCAAAACAGTCTCCATTCTGGATAAGAGAGATGTGGCAAGGTCCCCGTCCTCATGAAGGCCTTGTGGCTGGGCATATTTTCAGTCTAGACCATGGAAGCCAAAGTGGATGTGATGGTAAGGTCCTCGCTGACATGCGGGATGAATAGCTTAATATGTTCATTTAAAGTTGTGCTGATCACACCTTTTAATATTTTCTATTTTTGTGCATATTTTATCATGAAGATAATATTAGGACAGTGATATACATTAAACTTAAATAATTTTAACTCAATTATGGAGTGAGTGCTCAATATGTTTTTGTTAATAAGAAATTGAGATAAAAAGAAGTTTGAATACAGTGGTGGCTGACCTGGTGATAGAAGTTAATGTGTCCCCAGTGGAACTGCAGATCCTATGCTGCCATTTTCTAGCATGAGACTACTTCGAGGACTGTAATTAAGGCACCCTCAAGGTCTTTTCCATTTAAAGCAAGCCCAACTCTCTAGCTTTTTCTACCAGCTTTATCTTTCTGCCCCTTCATCATTTCTGTTGCTTTTCTTTGGGCTTTCTCCAAGTTCCACAGTCCTGGCATTAATTGTAAGACCCAATATTCCTATAATTTCAGGGTAAGTATTTTTGTGCAGATCATAAACCTGACCTCCTTTGTTATTTAGTTTGAGCTGGATTCTCTGTGGACAGAGTAAGAGGCATGAAATGAATAAATATTTAATTCAAGAGAAGCCTGAGGCTTCAAAATGTTTTTCCATTTGCGTGGCACTGGCCCACATATAGATGTTGCTTTCGTGGAGCTCTGGGTTGGGCCCTGTGATGAAGGACTGGCTACCCCCAGGAACTCTGAGCTCCCCTCGGCAACACCTTGAAGAGGGCTCTGAGTGCGTGGGCCAATGGGAGCCCAGGAAATGACTACAGCAAATTGAAATCAATGAACAGAAATAAATGCCTCGACATTTGCAGGTAATCTTCACAGACACATTAATGATGCTGCCATAAACAACTCCTGAAAATTCCACTCTCGAAGCTGCCAGTGGGAGATGCTGGGCCAGAGAGGAGACTCATGGGGTGGGGCAGGTGCTGAGGTTAAGGATTGAGATAGGAAAGGAGGGCCAGGGAGGGCAGTTGACAGACAGGAGGGTCATCAGGCAAGTGAGGGTGTTCAGAGCCTGGAGGTAGAATTAAGATGGTGGTAAGGGAAATTGTGGGCATCAGAGAGGTAGGGAGTGGGTAAGTAAGAGGCGATATTCAAAGGAAGCTGGTGTTTGGGAAAACATTCTGCCCCTGATCTGCGATGCTGCGGGCAGTCACCTTCATCTGGATGCGCTCAATGTGTGAGTTTTCTGGCCACCATGTCCTCTTTATGACCAGTGGCTCCAATCTGAGAATGAGCTAGCTGGGGCTCCAATGTATTCTGTCATTATGGTGCAGAGAAGCTGTTTTCTGAAACCATCTGGTTCACCTGGCCCTCAGCTGTAACATGCCTGCACCAATCGACACCTTAGCATTTAGACTACAAAAAAATAGAAATTAATGAGACTGAGAAATGACATATAACCAAAGGTATGAATACAGTTGCAATTTAAAGACTGCATTAACATTCTATTATACTGTAAGGTCTTAGATGTCACTTTTAAAAAAATGCGTTCTGTTAGTTAATAGATAATGGAGGAAGCTCCAAAATTTTATTAAATGATAGCAATGATATTAAAGATATTTGAGCACTTAGCAGTATACGCAATAATTTAAAGAACTTTAGATGAAGTCCTTATTCAATAGGATTATTTCCAAGCAAAAGTGCCTCTATTCTGTACAGGCTTACACTTCCGCAAATTCTAAGAAGTGAATATTTAGCCATCCATCCATCCATCCATCCATCCATCCATCCATCCATCCATCCATCCATCCATCCATGTAACATGTGCCAGGCACTGTGCAAGCCATTGGAGATGCACAGAAGAGTAAGGTGTTCTTGCACTCAGGGAGTTCAGGGTGTAGTGGAACAACTTTGCATTATGCCTTCATTTCGAACCCAAGAAAATTTTGATTGCATACAAGAATTACATGCTTAAACTTAACCCAGTGCTGAGTACTCTAATGGATGAAAGAAGACTTTAGGAAAAACAACTCTAGGCAAGAAGAGCCACCTGTGTTGCCTGATTTTCTCTCCTTCAATTTCTGCCTTCTCCCAGTAATGCTTTTACACTCATTTCCATGATGGTGCCTGGACTCCAGAAGTTCACTATTCCTCTTTTTTCTCAGGCCTATTGTGGACACAGATCTTTCTCTTTCACCCCTTGGCAAAGCGGGCAGGCAAGCACAAAAGCTAAGGAAAAAAGAAATCCTAAAATGTTAATATTGAAAAAGTTATAAAACTATCCACTAATGAAATAAGAATTCCTTATCTCCAGAATTCTAGTAGGATACTCTGAGCTTCTCAGCACAAGCATCTCTTTATTCTAAGATCATATCACTCTAGGTGCTTTCTGGATGGTCACTGCTGATAGGTGGGTTGCCTGTATTTCTTCCCTTCCAGCTCCTGGTCTTTTTGTCTTTATAATCTCTTGGCTTGGTTACATGTATCAGTCAGCTCTTGATGTATAAGAAGCAACCACACAATCTCAGTGGCATGATCATAAGCATTTATTTCTCCCACATTTGTGAGCTGGCTAGTGTGCCTTTGTTAATCTAGACTGGATCAGCTGGGCTAAGCAATATCTGCAAATTTGGTCTAGATTTACTCTACATGTTATTCATGTTCCTTGGACCAGTGGGACATTTGGGGGCATATTCTTCCAATGGTAATGACAGAGGCACAAGGAGGCAAGCAGACACAAGTGAGGCTTCTTAAGGTCTAGGCTCAGAACCAACACAGTTATTTCCAGCTATATTCCATTGACCAAAGCAAGTCATATCGTCAGGCCCAAAGTCAAGTTAAGGGAAGGATGGATTGCAAAGTTACATGACAAATGGTGTGAAGGTAAAAGGGAAGAATTTGGTCTAATAATTTAATTTACCACAAGAGGAAACAGAAGATTTCAAAAGTGAATATATAATATATAGATTTTTCTAATGTCACAGTAATTCCATGTGTAGGTGATTAGTATGTTCTATTTTATTTTTCATGTTTACTGAGATATAATTGACAAATAAGATTAGAAGATATTTAAAGTATACAATGTGATGATTTGTTATACGTATACATTGCAAAAAAATTCCCCCCACTGAGTTAATTAACTAGTATGTCCAAATTTAAAAAGCAACCACCAAGATGTAAGCAACTAGGTGACTTGGCCAAATTCCCCCAATCTATCCACATGGCTGTCTTTCCTTGGCACAGTATCACGGTCCAGGAGTGAGTCCCCTGTCCACTGTACCTCCTTCTTAAAACAAGTCCAGACCTCGCTTTCCCATTTCAAATGGCCTCACTCCACAGGGCATTTCCTGTTTTCAGCCTGGGAGTGATCCAGCTTCTAGTCTCATTTGCATAGCTGAATTGCTTAACCCAATTGTTGAACCCAATGAGAGCTTGGCCCTGCAGGCCTCAGTTGCTTTGCTCCATTCTCTCTTAAAGAATTTTTGTGTAGCTACCCCAAGAAGAATGGTTTGCAAAGTTCCAACATTATTATCCATAATATATAAAGCCCTCAAACATATGTTGACTGACATTAATACAACATGTAGTAAAATGGAGGGTCATTCTCTCACATGAGTGGGAATATTCTGGGTATAAATTACCTTTATAACTATCAGGCAAACACTCGTTAACATTATGTGGCCTTTCATCAGCCTCCAGGCTATGTAGCTTGTAGTCTTCACTTCCGTTTGAGGCCTTTTCATTTTATCTACATGTATTTGTATAAATGTTGCCTTTTAAGTTACTTTTACTTGTTTATTAGTGAGGGAAAAACACAACTTTTAGCACTGGCTTTGGGTTGTCAATGAGAGATTATATTGTTGTATCAGAGAACTATTATACCTTCCTTTCAAAATACTAGTTTTTATTTTTGTCATACTATACATATATATAAATTAAACAGTGAAATAGTTCTACAAGTTTTTTATTAACAAACAGAAAACCTTACTCCTGCCCTTGAACCTCCTTTGACTATTTCTTTGGGTATTTACCTTTGTAATTCTAGCACATTTATACTGCTACTTCGTGATTTTTAGTTTTAGGCATTATCTTTTAATTCCTACTGACTTCCCAGGATGGAAAATGAGTATTTAGTTCTCTTTCAGCACCATCACCTATACTCACTCTTCATTGCTTCTCTCTCAAAATTGTAGTTTAGGTTAGATCAATACTAAGCATTCACATTATTATGACTATGTAAACAATATTCATAGTTGATCGATGTAATATACTATTACATTTTCTCACTTTCTTACAGTGGTAGATTATTTGCAAAGATAGCTGCAATAATTTCTCCCTGAACACACACCCTTTTGCAATATGATCTTGCTGCTTCTCTGCCTCTTGGTTGGTTTCTCTATTTCTTTAATCTTTGCCCAGATTTAGATATTAAATTTCTTATTTCTTAGATCCCATGTCTTTCTCTTTCTTGGTTTACTCCCTTGTTTTGGTGGAGCACATTCTCCATTAGCTTCTTGAGAAAGGGTGCATAGAATGTAAATTTTTAAGGATCTTCATGGTTGCAAATGTCTATACTTTCTTATATTTACTTTATATATTTTCTTTTGAGTATAGTATGCTGAGCTGGAAATCATTTACTTTTACCATTTTGAAGGCATTTCTCCATCATCTTTTAGCTTTGAGTTGCTATTGAGAACTCCAACACAATTCTGGCTCTTCAACTTTTTAATACAATCCATGTTTTTTCTGTTTGGAAGCCTTTTGGGCCTTCTCTTTGTTCTGAGTTCTAAAATTTCACAATGGTGTGCTTTCATGCATATCCATTTCTATTAGGTTAGATACTTAAGAACCCCTTTCAATCTGAAAATTTATATTTTTCGGTTCTAAGAAATTTTCTTGAATCTTTTTCTTTGATGATATCATCTCCTTTGTTTTCTCTCCTCTTTTTCTGGAAGGGTTATTATTCATGTGTTGGACCTCCTGGACTGATTCTTTAATTATCTTATTGCTACTCTCTTAATTTACATCTCTGTCTTTTTTGCTCTACTTTTTGGAAACTTTCTTCATGTTTATCCATCAATAGTCCCATTGACTTTTTAATTTATTCTATAGTATTTTCAATTCTCAAGAGTTTTATTTTGGGGTTTTCCAAATATTCCTTTTAATGTCATCTTGTTCTTGCTTCAGGGATGCAAAATTGTTTGATAGTTAGAGTGCAGACTCTGAGGCCAGATTACTTGAGTAACCTAGTAATTGCATCAACATAAGTAAAGACATTAAGCTCTTTGGGCCTTGGTTTTCCCAGCTTTAAAATGGGGACAATAATTATAACTACCTTAGAGGGTTAGTGCAAAGATTAAATGAGTTAATTCATATAAAGTGCTTAGAAGAGTATTTACATATAACAGACCTTTAATAAATTTTTGCTATTACCCCGTATTATTTCTCTGACAATATTAACAATATTGTCATAGTGTTTGATCCTGCCAAGGCTTTAGTGATTGACTTTGACATCTCTCTTTCAAGTCAGAGACTTCCAGCAAGTATTTGCTGACCCTTGGCTATCAGTTCATGTTTAAGAGTGGGTCTCAGTATTTTCTTCTTGGGCTGGCCGTAATCCTCAGAATAAGATACAACAGTTTTCTACCTGGTGGGTGGAGAGTCTGCCTGTCATCATTTTGAAAGCTAATGACGAAGAGAACATATTCAGAATATGTTCTGAATATTCAGAATGGTGACTTCACTTAACCTCTTTTCCAGATGGTCCCCACAGCTTCAACTCTAATCTACCTAGTAAATTCCTGTCTAGAGAACTTCATTTTTGTGATTTTTAGGGACTATGCATTCCATGGAAACATCAGTGGCCTGTCTGTAAAAAGTAGAGTGGGGAACCTAGAGTGGTCTTCTAAACGGACTTTCAACCAATTCTTCTATCTTCAGAGCCACATTTACCTTTATTTCTAGAGGCATCTGGTGTCACCCATTTCTGGGTATTTGGGCAGTTCTATGGTACACATGAGGTTCTAGGCTCTCTCCAATCCCACTGCCTGTTTAGTATTTACTTTTTCAAGTTTGATAAGTTAGTTACTTCCCATTCAGTGGCTTTGTAAAATTTATTTCCCATTATTTCTGCCTTTGTAGGTTTGTCTTTAAAAAAATTATTTCCTGTTGTTTAGTGGTTTCAAGAGGAGGCAGAGATAAACGTGTGTGTGTTCAGTCCACCATCTTTAAACAGAAGTCTCCATTGAACTTATATTTTAGATGCAAAGGTATATTTAGAAATGAACCCTTGAATACCTTTAGCCAATTTGCACCTCTGTCTAGTTGTCTTACCTCCATTAGATAGTAAATCTTTTTCATTCTCTAATTTAGTTATTGCCATCTGGAGGCAGTGCATTGCTACTGGTCTTGAAAGTACTCATGTAGAAATTAATGTAAGAATGAAAGGAAAGAAGGAAGGAAGGAAGGTGAAAAAGGAAGAAGGAAGAAAAGAAGACTATAAGATCCTAAATTGGGAAAAATTATGCCAAATAAGAGAAATGGTGACTATTTGATGAATTAGTTGGGCCTCGAGCGGTGCACTGATGCCTTACTTTTCACAATTCTGAGTGGCCAGAACATTAAGAGAGTCAGATATCCCACCAAATCCCACTTTTACCTCCTTGATTTCTGATGGTTTGCTAGGGAGCAAATTTCTCCAAAGCCTAGCTTCCTATGGCTATATTAATGTGAAATGTAATAATACATAACTGTAAACTAGTTTATGTGATTCCCAAATGAATGAGTAGGGGGAGGTAATTTATTATCAATTTGCATCAAATTTTAGTTAATGTAAAAAATTCAAAGTTTATTTTAATATACTTATTTCTGGGAAAGGCTTTCCATTAAATCAAGTGTCAAGTCGGGGTAACGATTTGCCTGGGGAAGAGTCTTTATGGTTTTGATGTCTGGGCTCCCTGGGAGAAACCACAGGCTTTTCAGGCCCCAGGTTCAATGCACAGTGGAAAGTTGAGTTTTTCAACTTCCTTGCTTGCTGGTTAAAATATGATGGATGGTGACAATAGGGCCAGTGGTCTCTTCATGGATGACACGAGAACCAGGGCAAGGACTAACAGAAGGAGTCAGGCTTGGGAGGAGTTATAATATGTAACCTTGATCTACAGTAGAGGCCAGCAAACAATGGCCCAAGGGTCAAATCATGCTTACTAGTTGTTTTTATAAGTTACATTTTATTGGAGCATGGCCACACCCATCTTTTTATTTATTGTCTATGACTGCTTTCATGTTGCAATGAGAGAGCTGGGTAATTGCAACAGAAGCTGTATGGCCTGCAAAGCCAAAAACACTATATGAATCTTTAAAAGAGAAAGTTTGCAGACCTCTGGTTTACAAGATGGCTCTGAACCAATCTGAATGTTGTTCAGCTGCAAGTGACAGAGTGTTCCCATAACCTATTGATATATAAAAAATCACCCCAAAACTTGGTGGCTCAAAATAATAATAATCATTTGTTTATCTCATAATTTGCAATTTGAGCAGAGCTTGGTGGGAAAAGCTTGTCTCTGCTCCCCATGGCATCAGTTGGGGCTGCTCTGCTTGGAACTGGATGATCCACTTTCAAGGTAGCTCACTCAAATGGCTGGTAAGTTAATGCTGACTGCAAGCTGGAGCTCAGAAAGCCTGGGGACCAGGGCTCCTGTTTCTTATTCATGTGGGCCTTTCTACAGGCTATTCATATTTCCTCACAACCTCAAGTCTATGTTCTAAGGGCAAGTGTCCCAGGAGACAGGAGTGAGATGGCCTGTTTCTTAAAAGCTGGGCCTAGAAACTGCCACAGACTTCCACCATATTCTTTTGGTCAAGTAGTCACAGAGCCCAGATTCAAGAGGAGACATAGACCCTGCTTCTTGATGGAGGTGATGTCAAAAAATTGGGGGAGAGGTGTGCATACATGTTTTAAAACTGCCATATAGAATAACTATTTAACAATGGCCTAAGCAACACAAACTTTTATTTAATCTCCCATGTCAAGAAATATGGAGCTAGGTGTTTATAAGGTTAGTCAAGCTGTCCAATAATTTTCATCAAGGGCTTCATCCTTCTGCTCTGCAATCTTTAGCACATTTCTTTCAACTGTTAAATCTATCACTTCATGGTCACAAGATGGCAATAATAGCACCAACCTTTATGTTTCTACATAATAGTGTCCCAGGCAGGAAAGAAGAGAGTGGGTAGAAAAGAAAACTTCCTGAAATGTTTTCCTTTATGTCAGGAAGTGCACAGTAGACTTCTAGTTAGGATGTCTTATTTTGAATTGGGTCATGAGATCATTTCTTCCCCAACCACTGGCAAAGAGGATTGGAATCCTATGACCGGATTAGAGCAATTGTCATCTAAGGTTGCAGGGACACTTTTCCTGTTCAGTTGCTACTTGCCAGCAAAACCAGGCTTCTTTTGCAAGTAGTAAAGAAAAAGAGGCTGTTGAGTAGTCAACAAATAGTGTCCGAATTTGGGGTATTGTTCAAGTTTGCCCCTCTGTTAATGGAGGTCTTGGAGCAGCAAGGCATCAGGGCTGAGGCCAGGGCTCTGGAAAATGTGGTGGAGATGGAATCTGGATGCAGGGGCCTTTGCTGATGTGGTGGACTTTCAGCTCTGGGACCAAGCTCTAGCTAGAGACTGTCAAAGTGAAAGCCACTTAGGTTGCAGGTTTATGTTCTCATGGTGAATCTTCTTCATTAGCATATCTCTCCTGAGGGTTTTGAAATCCACTATCTCAGCTGGTTGTAGTATCCTATGAGGCTCTGAAAGCTGAGAAGTTTAGGACAGTGTTTCTTAAATCCTGGTCCATAGGCAGGTGCCAGAATCCCTTGGAGATGCTTGTTAAAAACACAGATTCCTAGAGGATGGCTCCATAGTGTAGTGGTTAGCGTCTGCTTTACATGCAGAAGGTCCTGGGTTCAAGCCCCAGGTGGAGCCATGGACCATACCCCTGGGGTGCACTGCCAGTATGTGGGAGGAGATACCCCACCTTCAGAGATCCAGTTCTTAAGGGGAGATCCAGTTCTTAAGGGGAGATGGCAACATCCGTAGGTCAGGAGTGGAAGGGGTGGGAATTAAAGAGGGAAAAAAAAGAAAAA
>NW_024340701.1:17300766-17370789 GCF_902729225.1 Pteropus medius | reverse complement strand
TCCAGTTCTTAAGGGGAGATGGCAACATCCGTAGGTCAGGAGTGGAAGGGGTGGGAATTAAAGAGGGAAAAAAAAGAAAAAAAAAACACCGATTCCCAGAGCTCACCTTCAGAGATTCTGACTCAAGAGGCCTGGGATGAAGCAGCTAAGGGTAGAGACAGTGTAGCCTTGGACTTCTTTAGCAAGTGCTCCTAAATAATTCTGAGGCCCAATCAGGTTTAAGTACCACTGGTTTATGATTCTTGATGTGATTAAAACCATCTGAAGATGATGAGAAACAGCTAGGGTAGAGTTTTTAGGTCAGGAAATCCCTGCAAAGGAACTGTTTGCTAATTCTTGTGGTGTTTAGCCCCAGGTGGTAGGGAGTCCTCTTAAGCCCTGACATGTCCTGGAGACCACTGTTGTTTGTATCCCAAGAAGTGGAGACCCTCTGCAAGTTTTCCTGGTACTTCTCAAAAGGATAATTGTGAGGTTACTCTATCATCATAGTGCTCATGGAGGACTTGAGCCGCTTTCAAGCATGGGGCTCCCTGGGGACCTTGGTGTATTGGTCTTGTGTTGCCGCAGTAACAAGTTACCACAAACGTAGTGGCTTAAAACGATACAAACTTATTCTCTCACAGTTCTTAAAGTTAGAAGTCTGACATGGGTCTCACTGGGCTAAAGTCAAGGTGTTGGGGGCCTAGGGAAGAATTCATTTCCTTGCTTTTTTCACCTTATAGAGGCCACACACATTCCTTGGCTCATGGTCCCTTCTTTCTATCTTCAAAGCCAGCAATGGCAGGCTGCTGAGCTGTCTCCTGCTCCACTCTTGTACTTATAAGGATACTTGTGATTACATTGAGCCCACCAGATAATCCTGGTTAATCTCCCCATCTCAAGGACCTTAATCACATCTGCAAAGCCCCTTTTGCCCTATAAGGTAACATTCACAGGTCTGGAGATTAGGTTGTGGACATATTTGGGGGGCTGTTATTCTGCCTACCACACTTCACAATACAGCATTGCTAAGAGTCATAAAAGAAATGATTTGAAATTTTATGGTTCAAGAACCATTCCCTTAGCTGAATTGGCTTTTCTCTTTTGAGATAAAGTTTTCTTGGATCATTCTGCTGAGAGCACCAAAGCTTTGGGAGTCAGACCCGTTCTAGGGAGGATTCTCATTTAAGGCAATTCCCCTTTCCTTTGGTTGGGCAAAGGTGAGTTCGTGGCCCTGCCCATGACATGGTGTGAGAGCAGGGGATTCCCTCATCAAACCTGGAGATAGCTCTTTAAGCACAGGGAATTTGTTGTTGCTTTTGAGTAATCCAAAAGATTTAGCACATTGCCCTCATGGTCTGGAATTTTCTTCTATTTAAAGTTTTGCCACATTACAGCAAACATTCTGAAAATTTTCCTCTTTTAAATTTTGTTATTTTTATTTCTTCTGTTAGCATTGTCTACTGTCTCTCTCTTCCTTGGGACATCCTAAGAGACTCAGAAGACACTCCCAAAACCTAATTGTAGGGAAGAGGGTCATCTTGATGTAGTTTAAAGTGAAAGCCCTTTAAAGGCAGAGACAGTGCTGTCTGTCCTTGCTGTCTTGAGATTTCTAGTTATTATGGCCTTCTTCTATAGTTATCAAGACCTTTGAAGTGTATTATAAAATTTCTTTTCCTCATCTGTACCATGTGGCTAATAATATTGTAGTAGGCACAGTTGGCGCCTTGGCCATATTCCTCATACCCTTCAATGCATAGAGGCATTGAAGTCTTCCAATTGCTGGCATCTGCACCTCTTGGCTTTCTATGGCCCTGGAGCCCCCTCTGTCTGTATGCAGCAGGCCAGGAGGCCAACCCTCAATTAATGACCCATGAGAGTAGTCTCCTTGCCCTTCATGCAGGATAATTGAGGTGCACATTCTACAACATCTCCCTAAGCTCACCAACAGGACTGAGTCCTAGTTGCTCATGGTAGTAAATTGATCAATAACAAACCCTTTAGTGGCTGCTTTCCTTTCTCTGCCTCATTTCTCCACTCCCCTACGGGTGCCTTCTAGAATCCCCTCTCAAAAAAAAGACTTGTACTCACATCCTTATCTCACAGTGACCTTTTGGGGGATCTTACATTAAAACAAATGCTACTGAATAGAACATACTGAATAGAAGATTAAACAAGAGAAGAAAGTAAAGTTTACATGACAACCCCTAGCAATAATGAGTGCTCAATTACTATTGGATTGGTTGAGCGGTATGGTTAAGAGCTCGGGCTTGTGGCAGGCACCTTGCACTGTTATTTACTATCCCGAAGACTCTGAGACAGATCTGTAATCTCTCTTGGCTTCTCTTTCCACATCTGTCAGATGGAGATAATCAGAGTGTACCGTGGATTGGGTAAAGGTTCACTTTTAGTACCTTATAAGGCTCAATAAATACTAGCTATTTTTGTTGGGGGTTTCTTTATCACCTGTAGGCCAAGTAGGTATTCGGCCTCTCTTACCTACAAAAAGGCCTAAAAACAGAAAATCTCAATTCTAAAATCCTGTCAGGAAACACAGGGAGACAAGAATGGCAAGAACATTTTAGTTAAGTAAAAATCTGGACATTTTAAAATTCTCAAAGAATTTTTGAAGTAGAAAGAATGTCAGTGGTCAGCTTTGTCTCCAATAAGCTCAAGTATTTCCAGAAGAAGCCCCCTTGAATCATATAAGTGGCAGAAACATCAGACTGGGTGGGAAATGGTCTTTTAGAACCAGGCTAGAGTCTAATGGGCAGATGATCATTGGGTCAAAAAGGGAATCAGTAAAATCAGACTGTGCACTATCGACAAGATCTTCACTTGTTTCTTTATTTCCTGGCCCCTTGTGTTAGCTAAAGGGACTGAGAGACAGCAGTGAGGACAGACTCTCAGCTGCTGATATCTCCCTTGGGAAAGGGATAGCACAGGCAGGCTGACAGCTTCTCACTTAAATAGAACCCCACAATCCAGTTGAAGCTGCAATGTGACAGATTACAGAAGAGGGAAAAGGGGAAATGGGGTGGCCAGGGGATCCAAATCAAAACCAGATTGGCATGGCTTCTGCCCCACACTATGTAATCTTCCCATTTCCTTGGCATTTGGCCTATCTGCTTGGTCCACAGTGAAAGAGAACTTTTTTTTTTTTTTTTTAGAAAATACTTGTTTATTTGAGCGCACTGAGTATTTTTTTTCAATAACTATATACTAGAAAATCAATGACACTCTCGAAAACAGAAAAAATGGTTTTGTTGGTTTTAGTAATTACACAAGATATGAGTAGAATGAATTTGACTCAATGTAGTCACTTAAAATGGATAATACAGACCTTACAGAAAATCCAGCCCTAGAGAGCTCTTTTTGATATTTGTGCTATAAAAATTCTATCATTCATTTCTTCATCCATTCAAAGATCATTTATTAAGCATCTGTTATGTGGTCTAGAAGTTGACCCTTAGACAAGGATTTGAATGTTTATTTGAGAGGCGATCCCAGGAAACATCAGTAAGGGAGGGGCAAGTGAGGTTCGGAAAGGAAGGCAGGCAGGCAATGAAGAGCATATTATCAAATCCATTACCATTGTGGGCAACTGGAATTTCATACCACTAGGGAACTTTCCAAGCCAATGTTGAACACTAGCTTCAGTTTTCTCATCCAGGGAGGGGTGAGGGTATGCCAACTCCCTTTAGGCATCATTTGAGGGCTGTTGGGAAGGGCATTAACTCCCAGCCTGCCACTGGAGCAGCAAAGCAGGCTCCAGAAGCCAGAGAAAACACTTGGGCAAAGATGCCGATGGTGCCTGTTGGAACTGGAAAGATCTGCACTGAAGTGGTCAGGGCTACGGGGCACAGGTGGGCACCAGCAGTATCCGCTAGACTGAGTTGCAGACAGTGTTAGGTGCCAGGAATGCAAAGGGAGAAGGCGTGAACCCTGCCTTCAAGGAGCTTATAGTTCGCAGAGGACAATAGCGCAGTTGATGGTTAAATGCTATATGACAAGTGCCTTGGCAGGAGTTAAGTCCAGGATGCTATGAGGAAAGGCTGTGATGGGTGGGAGTACAGAAGAAGGGCACAGGCATGCTTCTTGGAAGAGATGAGGTTGACTTGAGTCTTGCTGGATGAGGAGGAGGTGTATGGGAGAGAAAGTCAAGAAAAAATTTTTCAGGTAGGGGGACTTGCTTGAGCAAACGTTTGAAGGTACAAGAGAGCATTTTGACAAATGTCCTTTATGTCTTGTTTTTCATGGTATGTATTTTCTTTTACTAAGAGAAGTCTTCTTTCAGCTCTACAACTATCCATGGTACTCATTATTACATGTCTAATGCACTCAACAAATTCTATTATTTTATGCTGGATGTGTGGGCCTATCTGTTAATATCTGCAGTTATTACCCAGGAACTAAATGAACCTTGGAGTGAATATTTTCTTTTCCTTAAAAAAATAAAATAAGGAGAAAAGGTGAAATGTCAGAAAAAAGAAAAAAAATATTTTAAGCCATGAGTCTTCACAGATGCGTGGCATGCTTTTAAAAAAAACATGAAAAGATGTGAATTTGAGATGGGGCTAGGATGCATTCCCAAGACTAGCGTGGATGTCTCTCAGACGCCTGCAAATGGCTTATCAAAGGCTCCAGCTGCAGATCGGACTCATTTGTCAAAGGACTGACATATGATGACGTCATTTTGCCAGAAGCTATCTTTGGCTTGGCTTAGAAAAGGTGTATTGGGAGAGCAGGATGGGGTCGCACCCTAGCCAACCTACAGGATTCATTTTTATTGCCACCTACTTTTTTTCTATATGTGTTGGGTGGCTTGATGGAATTGCTGTGGTTGATGGTGGCTGATGGGAAAGAGTAGGAGGAGAAGATGGGTTCTTAATCCCCATAAACACCAGATTTTAAAATGTGCTTAAAAATAGCATGCTAACAGTCTAAAGTAGCCTTGGGCAAAATTGTGAAGCAGACAAGGTCTATCTTCCTCAGTCCATGCTTCCCCCTTTTCTGCATTTCTTTGCTGGTTAAGGAGGTTCTACTATCCTGGGAGCCAGTGTGAAAAGGTTGACCAGATATTTTTTCTATGGGACTAGGGAATTGCTGTTACCCCAACACAGATGGATTTGCATTTTAAAAGAGAACCATGGGTGGTAGCAATGCTTAACACAAAGGAATGCCTCAATAATGGAGGAAATTTAGGCACAGTGGGAGCTGGATTTGCTGGCTCCTTTCAAATCACACCAGATAGATGACTATCTTGTTTGCTAATTGTGCAAGAAAGTTGGCTGCTACAAATAGGGCCAGATATTAATTTAGGGTGTTATAATTCTGGATATTCTTGGAGGGTGGGTAGGAATTTTGAGGGGGCAGTGACTTCTGGGGTGCTGATGATGTCTGTTTTGATCTGGGTCCTGATTATGTGGCTGTTTGCTTGGTGAAATCTTATCAAATGTAAAAACTAATCACATGAAAGAAGTTTAAAAAATTAGCTTTGGAGTCTGAGAAAAGAAGACTTGGCTCTGGGAGTATCTATTCTCTCTCGTACTTTACCAAATACTTACATAATTTAATCCTCACACCAACCCTCTGAGCTGGGCCCAATAATAACAACCATTCTGTAGATATGAACACCAAGTCACAGGGACATTTGACCACTTGCCTAAGATCACACAGCCAGTTAGCAGCAGAGCAGGGGTTCAAATACAGGTCTTACAGCTGGAAAGTCTGCTCTTTCAAATGAGTAATGCACAAGAGTAGAGACTACCCTCCCATTCTCCAACACCTTAGATGGCTATAGGAAAATCCTAGTTTGGTCAGGGGTCTGAGTGGCTTCTCTACTTGTCTGAGAAGAGATGATTGTCAGAGAGGAGAATGTGGACAGTTGGCAGCTGGGGCTGGGGAGCCAAGATGTCAGAGTTTATATTGGGACATTCCAGACTGGTGTCAGTGCTCAGAACTTGAAGAGGAACTGACATGTGTGGGCAGGGCCCCAGAGTAGTTGTATGCTCAGGGAATGGTGAGCTGGCTCAGGGCATGATGCCGGGTAGGCACAACTGGGGCATGCTAAGGGTCCAGTGTTGAGATGATTCAGTTCAGCAGTTTTGACGTGAAATAGAATGAGTCCTGGGAACCTTGAATCTTCAAGAACCAAAGAGGTGGAGGGGTGTTTCTGGCCTTCCTGAGCCTATAGTTGAGAAGCAAAGTGAGTGGACAGGGAAGGTATATACTTTACAAAGATGGCCACAATGGTAGCTGTCATTCTCACATGATCTTCTGCCATGGGACCTGCCACTCATCCATCAAGTTTATGTCACCATCCCTTTGAATCTGGTGAGACCCTGTGATTCCTTTGACTAACAAAATATGCTAGAGGTGTATATATACCGGTTCCTGGTGTAGCCCCTTAATTGGCCTGGTGGCTTCCCCTTGCTGCCTCTTGATAGTCTTGCTCTTGGGAAACTCCGCTCAGAACCTAGCTTCCATGCTGTGGGAAGCCCAAGCCACATGAAGGTACTCCACTTGATAGCCCGAGCTAAGCTGTTGGCTGATAGCCAGCATCAACCACCAGCCGTGTGTGCACCATTTTGGACGTCCAGCCCGGTCCAGCATGCAGATGAGTGCAGCTGCAACTGCTTGAGAGATCCTAAGTGAGAACCATTTAGCTGAGTACAGTCAGCTTATAGAACCCAAGAGACAATAATAACTTGTTTTAAGTCACTAAGTCTTAGAGTTGTTTGTTACACAAGAACAGAACGAAAAAGAAAAATAAGAGTCTCAAAGGATTGAAGTGCTGGAGTGCTGAGGTATCAATCTGGAATGTAAGAAGGAGCTAATTAAAGGAGCTAGGCTTACATTCATAAGAATGCCAGCAAGGCCACACACTAGCCCTGGAATCTTCAGCAAGTTATCACCTCTCTGGGTTTTGGTTTCTTCATCTATAAAATGGAGACAATTCATTCCATAAACACAGAATATTGTGTTTGGATCCCAGTTGGGGTAGGCAATGCGAAGATCAATATAACCTAGCCTTTGCGATCTCATACTCATTCTAAGATGAAATCAGGCGCCATGAGAACATTTGCGTATAAATGCATGCCAGTACATGTTAATTACATGCAAATCCCTTAGAACAGTACCTAGCACATTTTAAGTGCTCCATTTAAGTCTGCTGTCATTATTATGCAGTGTCTGCAACTTTTCTGAACAGCATTTGTACCTTGATTGCAGCTTTAAAAAGCTAACTGGGTACAACTACTTTGGAAAAACTGTTTGGCAATAAAGTTAAACATATGCCTACCTATGACCCAGCACTTCCACTCATGGGTGTATATCCAACAGAAATGGGTCTTCATAGCCACCCAAATGCATATCTAAGAATGTTCATAACCACAGTATTCAGAACAGCCCCAAGGTGGAGACAATTCAAATGTCCGTCAATAGACAAACGAATAAATAAGTTGTGATATGTTCATTCAATGGCATGCCACTCATTAATTAAAAAGGATGAACCCCTGTTTCATGCAACAGCCTGGATGAATCTGGCAGACAATGAGTGAAATAAGCCATACACGAAAGAGCACATGCTGCATGATTCCTTTGTAAAAATAGGCAAAACTAATCTGTGCTGATGGAAGTCACAATAGTTGGGGGATGTTGACTAAGAGGAGGCATGAGGGAACCTTCTGGGCTGCTGGAAAAGTTCTATATCTTGTCCTGAGTGGTTATTATGCAGGCATATACATATGTAAAAATTTAGCTGTGCACTTCAGATGTGTGTTCTTCACTGTATGTGTTATATCTGAATAAAAACATAAATAAAAAGGAGGGAAAGCTTGCTGTGGGTGGGTTGCTCCTAGGTGGCCACTGTCCCGGAGTTCAGCAGAAAAGGAGAAAAGGGCGGGGTTTCGAGGTGAGGAGTTTTTGGAAGACGATGTCTTCTCTTCCCCTAGGAAGTGGCAGTCCCCTTAAGTCAAGTGACTCTGGAGGTCATTGGGAAACTCATCCCCTGGAACTGTCCTAACTTGCTTGTGGTTCCCTAAGGCTGTGCTAGGGCCAGTATGGGGTTCTCCCACGGGCCCCCAAGTTCCCAAGGCATGGGCCCACCTTTCCACAGGTATAGCCTCAGCCTCCAAGTCTGAGAAACCTCATCTGAAAGGGCAGCCATGAAATTAACTCGAAGCATCAATGACTTCAAGAATCAGTAACACAGCCAGGGGCCAGAGTGGAGATGCAGAGGGGTTCAGGGGAGATGAGTGGAAGCTGAGCATAAGGTCATAGGGCCAGTTTGCTATGGAATATGATTCCTGACAGCTGGGGACTAGACGTGTTCCAGGAGCCTGTTCCTGGGTCAGGGGGCCTTGGATCAAGTGGTGGCAGCAGGGCGGGCTTCGCAGAGTGGGAGGGCTGGCTGGAGAAGGGCTTTCCTGAAGTCTCCTATTACCCCCATCCCTACCCACAAAGCTCCGCTGGCCTCTGTCACTTCCAGCACACTCAGGCTTGGAGAGGGGGTCTTCTCGTAGTCAACAACACATGATCTTCCCCTCCCCCAGTGAGGGACCAAAGCACACCACCGTACAGACCATCCAAGGCCACTGTAGCCCTGGCCAGCCATCCTAGGCCAGCCGAGCACCGCGGATTCAGTATAATTAATTTAGAAATGAGGGTGGATTTTATCACCATCTATGCGGGAGCAGGTTTTGCTGCTGCCTGGGGGCTTCCCTAAAGAGAGCCCTCTGGCATTGGCCCCCTGGGGCATGCTCTTCCCCCCAGTGCCCCTGCCGGAGGGCCGCCAAGATCCCCATGCAGAGCGGCGAAGCCCCCAGGGAGCCCCCTCTCAATCTCTGCCCTCCCACCCACGCGTTCCGTTCCTGGCATTTCTCCGAGGACTCGGGGCTGGCGCGGGGGCGGCCCGGGGGCAGCCGGAGGCCTTGGCACGGCCGCAGGGTAATTGGAGCGCGCCGGGGACCGCATAGGGGAAAGGGAGATGTCCCTCGCGGCGCTGGTGCCAGCCACACCCGGGGAGGGGGCAGTCGGGACCCGGATGGCTATCCAAGAGTGCGCGCGGCCACAGAAGCCCCCTCCCTGGCTGAGCGCCCGGATCCCGCCGCGCCCTCCCCGCGGCTCCGCCCGCTCATTAGTGGAGGCTGGGCTGGCCCGTTCGCTTCTCCGGCCGCCAATTACCCGCCTTGCTGGCTCCTAGCGCGCCGCCTGGCCAGACAAAGGCGCGGGCGGCGGGTGGGCGGGGGGAGGGGAAAGGAGGGAGGGAGCCCCAGGCGCCCGCGCCTGCAAAGCCGCTGCGGCGGCGGCGGCGGCGGCGGCGGCGGCGGCAGCAGCGGCGAGATAAGGGCGACTGGGACGCGCCGCGCTCCAAATGGAAATGAACCTTGCGAGCGGGGGAGGCGAGCGCTGCAGTGCGCCCGGCCTGAGCGCCAAGGTCAGACGCCGCTCGCCCCCTTCGGACTTGCTTTTTTAATACAACGACATCAACGTCCCTCGGATCCCGGGTTGCCCCTCCGGCACCAGCCTCTCGCCCAGCACCGCCGTGCGTTTTCAAAGTGCTGGAGTGAGGGCTCCACGTGCCTCGTGCTCTCTCCCTGGCTTCCTAAACATGCTGTAGGGTTGTGCTTAGCACGGTGCTGTTAACCTAGGCCTTCCATGCTTACCCCATCAACAACCTCCACGATCCCTTAGGGTCCCAAGCCATTCCCAGACAAAACCGAGTTGGGAACCTGGGTCAAGGGTCTGTTAGAGTCAGCGCCCGCGCCTTGGTAGCCCTGCTTCCGGCCATCTCTTTTGATGATCAGGCGATTTTTTAAAAAATATTTGGAAACATGAAGCACCGGGAGATGAAATGATTTATTCACAACTCCGCAGGTTAGTGGCAGCGTCTAGAACATATATAGTTTATGGTCTTCCAACATTTTAAATATCCTGACTTTTTCAGGAAAATAAAAAGCCATCAAAATCTTGCACTCTGATATTTTCAGATTCTAAAACCCACTAGGAGTCCTTCCCATTAATCTCTTTTCATGAGAGAGAAAACAGAGGGTCTGGGGACCTCCTGACTAGCTACAAAGATTGTGAGGTTTAGTTTATTTAGTTGTCATTCTGAAAACTATAGGTTAAAAAATATATATATATATATATATATTTATCTAAATATATATAATATATATATATTTATCTAAATATATATAATATATATATATTATCTAAATCTATGATTATTATGCCAAATACTAGTTTTGAACTTACAGAATCGCTGGCCCAGGTAGACCCAAGTTTCGGGGACTGAGTGTGTGAGGTGCCCACCCTGCCCTAGGTCTTCTCTCCAGAGCAGGAGCTGGGAGCCTTCTGGGGGGTGCTGCCAGGGGTTTCCTGTTACTCTTCCCTGACATCTGTCACCCTGGCTCTAAGGGGCTTTAAGAGGCCACTTCCCCTTCAAACCAGCACACTGGCCAGTGAAGGCACAGACAGGGTAGGGGTCAGGGAGTCTCAGGCCTCGAGGCACGCCTGTGTGATGAGATGTAGGCTGCCTCAAATGAAGACAAATGTCCCTCAATAAAAGCGCCATTCCCAAGGGCTCTCCTTGCTGTCTGCTGTCAGCTGGCGGCTTAGGGTTCCTGAGGTCAAGGTCTTTCTCCCAGCTGCATGCACCTCCCCCTCCACCCCCTCCTCCCTGAAGCCACTTAGCTTTTTGCAGAGAATAGACAGTAGGGGCCTTGGCCTCCTCCTTCTGCTCACAAACGCTGGCCTCGGAGACCAGGCGCTGGGCCAGAGACAAACAGAGACAGAATCTGGAAAGCTTAGTGCGAAATCACTGTTTTCCCTTTGGGGTGGAGGTGTGGAGAGACATCTCTGTGCTAGCCTTACAGACCACAGTGTGTCTGCCTGCAATGGTGGTGGGAGAGCGTATCTGCTCAGGAAAGATCCTCATTCATGTCGGTTCCTTCCTGGAGGTCTGAAGATACCTGCCTTACAGAGCAGTCATTTGTCCCTGCAGCTTCTCACCAGGAGGCCCTGTCCTGGGTGGCAGGCACTTAGCTGGCGTGCTTCAGTGACTCCCTACCAATCTTTAAAATATCAAAATCCCTCTGTACTCCTTAGTAAATAGCCCCAACCCCCCAAGGGCCCTGCTATCAGGAAACTCGCAATCCAGCAAGGAGAAGGTTAATGGAAGGTTTGGAAGGGGGTGCTTTAGGACGCTGCCCCAGCCTGCTTCCTTTCTGACTGGTCAGTGGGAATGACAGGCCGCCCCCAGATGCTTTAACCAAAAGTATTAGGTGGCTAGTTGGTGACCTATTGGTAAACTTGAGGGACTTCACTCTCAAATATTTCCTCTGTGGAGGTTCCAAATATTTCTCTCACGATTTCATTGTTTTGTATTCAGCTTTGGCCTCTCCTTTGGTCCTGTTTTCAAATGTTCTTAACATCTTTGTCTTTGCAAATCTTGTGCTTTGGGCATAGAGCAGCCAGGGAGGAGTGGGAGTCAAGATACCGAGGTTGATGCAACTACCTTCTCTCCCCCACCTGCCCAGCTGGAAGACATAGACATTACTGTTTGTGTGGGAGGGCCCGGGGACCTGAGGATGGAGTCTCACAGTGGGGCAGAGTGGGCCCACCTTCTCCTCAGCACCCTGGCCTATGTGCTTTGGGAAATCTGGAGCAACTGCCACATTTCTTTCCAGGGCTTTGGTCATGGCCAGCTGTGGGTGATTGTGTTGAGAGTGGAAGCTGGCGCCTATCATCTTCTCACCTACACATACTCCAGAAGGAAAGCAGAGAGACCCTCAGCTCATTACTGTTTAAGATTTCCTGAACTGGACAATTCAAAGTTGGCCCCACTCCCCTTTGGAGAATTCCCCTTTGGAGCCACGCAGAGCCCCAAGTTCAGTTCAGGCCTAAAATACAATCTTTGTAGAAGCCAGCTCAATGCCTCCCAATGCCTTCCTAGGGTTCTTAGTGGAGATGGGTCATTTGACGGCTTAGAGGCTTCCCTGGATTCTTCCTAGGTTTGAACTCCAGAACCCCCACTTCCTAGCTGTGTGCTCTTGGACCAATTGCTGAATTTCTCTATTTCCTTATCTGTATAATGAGGATAATAAAAGTACCAAAATCATAAGGTTGTTGTGAAGATTAAATGAAATAATGCATATATATTTAACAAGGTAATTGCTCATTTAGTATCAGTCATTCCTCCCTCCCTGCCTTCTTCTTTCTGTCTCACTATCCCTCCATTTCCTAAATTCTCACTGTTCTTATGAACTCAACGCAATAAATTTGGCTGTGGGAGAAATCATAGATAGTGTGAGTTAAATTAGGCAGAAGAAGAAGAGAGAGAGTGGATGGCTACTGCAGAAACCATATTAGGTCTTTCAACTGAGGGGATCAAATGTAAGGAACTGGTTACACAGATGATGGAAATGCTAAGAAGCCACACAGGTAAGGCAATCCAGAGATTCATGATAGCAGGAAGCAGTTACTACCCTTTGGGCTGGAAGGCTAAAGGGAGGAAATGGTGTTATTGGAACCTAGAAGATGGGTCCATATGACATGTGAGGGCATGAAGGGAGGGACCCTGGAGCCACAGAAGAGTCACAGCTGCTGCTAGGGAGGCCACAGGAAGCAGAGCAAGAGGAGAAGAAATGCCCTGGCTTCTCCCCTCTTTCTGCCCTCGAATCTTCTGCGAGGGCCTCTCATTGGCCAAACCTCCCACTGGCCAAACCTCTTTGGAAGCCTGAGAGCAAGAGAGCCCCAGAACTGTGATGCCCTGTAATACAAGGCAGGTCGGAAGTGTGGGCATGGAGCAAACTGGCATTTGACCAGTGCAAGGAAAAGGCTTTCCAGAGCCCTGCTGTCATGGTGAAACCAGGTGACAGAGGCCTTTTCAAACCTCATGAAGCCGAGTTCAGTCCCAGCAACAGGTTACAGGTTTCTCGTGTTTATCTTGGACTTCCTAAGAATGGCCTCCAGCCTGTAGGAGTGCTGGATTTCCATCTCCACTCCCCTACAAATGCCACCTTTGTCACCAAGGTAACTGGCCCAAAGTCATGATGTGTAGTAGCTTCATTAATTGTCCCTCAAGCCTTGAGCTTCTGTTCCTTCTGAACCTGGGGAAAGTAAATGGGAAAGGGGAAGGGGATGAAAGATTTAAGACTACTTTCTGAGGACTTACCTTGAAACATTCCAAGTGAGAGGAGCTGAATTCTAAACACATCTTGCAGACAGAACCCTGCATAGTTCTTCTATACTGAGAGATCTATGTATCTCAAGAAAATAAATAGAATTATACTTCTGTGGAGCTTGTAGGAAAATTCTAGATGGACAACAGGCCTGCCTCAGATCAGGTCTTATTTGCAGAAACTTTACTTATCGCAAAGGTCCTTGGGAAGATGGGTTAATTTGGAAATTGGGTTAATTGGTTTGGAGCCACAAACCAAACCAAACCAAACCAAACCAAACCAAACCAAACCAAACCAAACCAAACCAAACCAAACAGTGGCTCTTTTCATGTCTTAAACACATATATTTTCTTTATTAAACGTCTTATTTTGGTGCTGTATTTTTCCTTGTTTATCATTTTGATGGATAGGTCCTGGAGTTTCTGGAGCAATGTCCTGAGTGACTTGTGGCATAATGATGATGGTTGTCTTGGGAACGTGCGGGATGTCTGGCTCAAGCAATCTCCTACGCCAAGGTAGGAACACGGCAGGGAGAGTGAGCAGTCGTTAGTGGGTTGATCGATTCTCTTTTGTCCCTGATAGTCATTGATGTTTTCACCTTACCCAGACCTCAACAGGATAGGCATTAATTGACAGAAGGGACAAGAGACATTTGAGACAAAGAACAAATTTCAGGATCACTCTGGTGGATCCCAAGCCCCAATCCTCAGGACATTAGCTCCTGGGACCCTGAGAGAAAGAAGAAGAGGGACAGCAGTTTTTCTCAAGTGTTCATTTGTGGGTTGAAGGAAACCTCTAGGAGAGAGAAGTTCGCCTAGTAAATGACTACATAAACAACTTTCCAGGGGGCCTATTTAAAATGCTCAAGGGAATAAATTGTTTTAAAGCATTTAAAAAAACACCATTTACATACAATTAATATGTTGATTGCACAGCAATCTTATTAATTCATTATAGCAAGGATTCCTACATAGCAAAACAGCCTTTCAACACTTAGCTTAGTTTGTGATATAGCATGAACCCTGAAATTACACCACACCACACCACACGTATATATAATTCACTATATATAACCACACATGCACACACACACACACACACATATAATTTAGTCTTTAGTAATTCCAATCTCATATCTCAGCATCCACGTACTGCCTTACACAAACACACCCTCTGCTACACAAGGTAGAACGATTTTCTTTTACATCCTTATAACCCCAGAGCCCTGGTTTGTTATCACAGTAAAGGGCCATGACTGAGTGAAACACTTGATAATCAAGATTTACTGTGTGAAAAATGTCGACGTTACGATTTAACAGAAACTCTACTTTTAGTGAGCAGGGGAAAGGGATATACTAGAGGTTAGGAGAAGGGTGGCAGCCAGTGGAGAGCTAGAGTGATCAGTAGATGCTAAATGACAGATGTCTGGGAAACTTCCACTGGGCATCACCAGGAAATGTGGTCTTGACCCAGACGCTGCTAGAAAATAATGGGATGTTTTGGTGCTTCACTGCTGCATAATACCCTACCCTAGAACTTGTTAGCTTGAAACAAAAGTGGTTTTATTATTTTTCACGATTCTGTGCACTGACTAGGGCTCGGCTGTGTGGATCTTCTGCTGGTCTTGCTTGAGGTAGCTCATGTAGCCGAAGTCAGATGGTAGATGGGACTGGAATGTCTTCGATGGCATCATCAACATATCTAGCTCTTTAATGGGGGTTGGCTAGAGGGTTGGGGCCTCTTTCTCTCCACATGGTCTTTCCACAAAGCTGACTTGGGCTTATTTTCTTGGTGGCTGGATCTCGAGAGTGGATGTTCCAAGAGGACAATGTGCACATGCTGATCCAGCCTCTGCCTATATCACTCTTGCTAAAGCCCCATTGGCCAAGGCACATCACATGGTCAGGTGCAGAGACAGAGTGGGTGGGGACTAGACCAGGGGGTGAATACTCAGAGGTGTAGTTCACTGAGAGCCCCCCACATCCTGGTCTATCACAAGGAGACTACTGTTTCTGTCCTCTTTGAGGTTCTGATTCTGTATGTCCTATCTTCTCATCTCTTCCTCCCTCTTGCTCTCTCCATCTCCCTGTTAGAGGCAGAAGAAGGGTGGGGAAAGAACAGCATAGTGGTCAGTGGTGATAGTGGTGGTGTGGCCAACCCCCTTCCTCTGACCAACATCTTGAACAAGTTGTTACTTCTGAACTTATCTCCCCTCCCCTGGAATATAAAGGGTTATATAATATACAGACTGAACAAGCAGGATGTATTTTTTCTAAAGATTCCAAGTCAGATGTTTTAATATTTCACTGAGCCACTGCAGAAAGCCCTTCATTATGGGATGGAAATGCTTGGAAAATGGCCTTCTAATTAATGCGAAATGAGAGAGTGCCCCTCAGAGCAAGGGAGACTTGGCAGCTATGAGGGTGATGTCAGCATGCCAACACTTCCTGGGTGGGGTGATTGGATAGGGCCCCATCCCAGGATATATTTGTTTCATGGAACCCATTCAGCATAAATCCTGCCACAGGGCCAGGCTAGAGACAGCAAACTGAGAACCTTCCACAGCTCGCTGAGTTACCGCTTCCCAGAAGTTGCTGAAGCCATTGATCTCGATCTTTTTCAATCATTAAATTATTTTGGCATTCAAGCACACGGCAGCAGGTCTGTGCCTGGCGACCTGCAGGATGTGGAAGCAGGTTCAACAACGGGTCCTGGGCATGGCTTTTTCTGGGCACAGCCTCAGTCACATGGTACGTTACAGTGACCTTTATGCCAGAGTGCAAGACTGCTTCTAAATAGAGACAAAATGGTTCACTTGGCTAGCCCTCCCTCTCTCCTCTGAGAGTCTCAGTAGAGCAGTGCCTTTGGGAGAGACCTTAAAAGCAGCTCAAATCCTGCCATGAGAGCCCCCTGAGAGACAGGCACTGGGCTATGTAGCTCTGTCATCTTGGATATTTCCCTCATTGAATGAAGCAATTGGCAGAGGGAATTAATCTTGCCTTGAGCTTGGACCATTGGGTGGGAATAATAGCAAGAATATTATCTAATATTTATTGAGCACTTACTGTGTGCCAACACTATGCTATTTTTGTTTTGCATTTGAACGTGACAACAAACCCTTGAAGAAGATACCACGATTATTTCTCCTTTATAGATCAAAGATGATAAGTAACATGTCCCACAGTTAGCCATTTAAAAAAGATTTGCTGCCCTCCAGGTTGCATGGCTTACTTAGTTCTGTGCATTTTATGATGTTCAATTTAATCAATATTGATTGAGTGCCTGAATAATGCCAGCACCGGAGGAAGATAGGGCCTAAAGGACAGAGAAAGGATAGAGTATCTGTACTTGAGGGTTTTGCCATACAGATAAGGAAGGAGAGTCAAACTGTTTTCAGAACAGTTCCAAATAGTTACCCACACTGATGACAGCTTTTTCTGCATATGACTGTCTTGGGAGATGGTGGAGTACAGTGGAAGACAGTGGCTGCTGGTATCCCCTCTGACCTGGGTTTAAATGTCAACTCTGTTGTGTGGTTTGGGGCAACTTAATCAGCCTTCTGAAACTCAGTTTCCTCTTCTGTAAAATGGGCCTGACAATACCTTCTTGGAAGTACCATAAGGAGTAAAAAGTCTGGCATAAAGTAGGCTCTCAGTAATTTTCTCAGCAAGTGTGTCCTTCGGGGAAGAACATGAGTGATGGCAGGTGTAAGGTAGGAAACAATTTGGAGAAGAACAGAGAGGGGATGAGGGCAAGTGGAATATGTCCATCATGGTTGATTTTGTGCCTGATTATATATACAATTGCACTCACACACATACACATGTTTATGCCTACTGGATGTGAGATCTGGCAGAGCAGTTAGAAGTTGGGGAGGGAAGCTCAGTGAGACATGCCAGAGAAGCTGGATAGTCTCCTTAGTCTTTGAATGGGATCCTGTGCCTCATGACTCAGAGTTCCGGACTTGGGTTCATTTACCTCAAGCCACTGGCTTTCTGCTTAGCTGGGCATAAGAGAATATTTAACCACTAGTAAGGCCTAAGCACCCACCCATCCAAAGGAGACTTTCTTAGTCCTGGATCAAGGCTATGCAGGTTCTGCAGTTAACTCTTTTGGAGGTGGATTGGAGGAAGATTTGGAAGGCTGGGTGGCAGGGAGACCCCTTAAGGGGTTTGAGTCAATGGTGAGTAACCTTTATATAGTATTTCAGTATTTTAACACTTGTTTGACTATACCAGTGTGCCTGACATCAATTCTGAGCCTAAAAGTTGCTTTCCATTTTAGCAGCATTGCCAAAATGCCTACTGTGTTCAAGGCACTGGGGGGTGGGGAGTGGTAATGTAGAGAGAACTACCATTGTTACTGCTTTGTAGTTGAGGGAGCAAGTTCCCGCCCCTATTAGTGGAATAAAATTCAACATTCAGGCTCATCTGCCTAGATAATCAGAGTCCAGCTTTCAGGGCTCCCTTTTCCTGGCCTGTCCAAGTTACTGGTCCTGGGTGCTCCCACATTGTTGCACAGCCAGAAGTCTCTTTCATGCTAGAGGACTGGAAACCTGTCCCTGAAACTGTTCTGAGGTGCCTCTGGGGGCAGCTGGGCCCCAGACAGTCCCAGGACATCGCCATGTATAATGCCCAGGGCACTGTAGCATAATGCTGCAGGTGGGAGCTATGCATCCAGCATTGGTGGCTGCCCTGCCACCAGCAGTGCAGTCTTGCCCAGATCGCAGGGCAGTGGAGGGTGATGGGGTGCTCTCAGAGCTTCTCTGAGCCACCACTGGTCAGAGATTCTGGAGCTGCAGGTCTTCACATTTTCTCCCAGAGCTTCTTGGTCAGGGGCACAATTGCTCCTGGAGGGTCGGAAAGAGACTGACCCTCCTGGAGCAGGAGTGAGGCTGGCCTAGCTGCCCCATGGGGACCCAAATCAAACCAGCTAGAGGAAAAAGTAAAATATACTAGTCCAAGGAATGAAAGTGTCCAGCAAATAGCTTCAGACATAGGGTATCAAACCATAATGTTAGGGTTTTGTCACTCCATTTCTTAGCCAGCTTCAAGCCATATGGTGGGCAAGATGTCTGTTACCCTCATGGAAATAGTGTCTTATCTCTGGGAGAAAAGTCCCAAGGAGAGTTCTGATTGGCCAAGCCACTGTCAAATGTGTGGGAACAGGGATGGAGGAAGGGGTGGCAGGCTTAGAACTTTCAGTGGAATTGGTTGCCCACAGGATAGAAAGGTTCTGTCTCTAGAAGGTGAGGATGCTGGGCAGACAAAAGACACAGTTCCCACTACCAGTTACCATTGAGCTTTTTAAACCATTGGTGAAACAGTGTCACTAAGGCAATTCCAGGAGCCCCTTTCAAAAGCAAACTTGCCTTTCAGATTGCCAGGTGGGCTGGTGGCCAAGAGAGCCTGGATTCCCTCATCCCCCATGCCATCCCTGCACACCCCCACCCCCACCCCCATCCCCACTGCCTCCACTGTGCCCAGCTGCATCCATTTAGCTGGGCCATTTGGACCAGGAACAAGGGCTCTCCTTTCACTGTCTGTGGCATTCAGGATGGCCTCGTGTTTAGCCAAAGGCTGCGCCTTGTCCAGATGTCCGGAGGGGCTGTTTTCATGTGTCTGACAAGGCTGCCATTCTGGGCAGAAGGATCTGAAGGAGGGAGATGTCTGCAGCCTGGGCACGGGGTGATAAATGCCCCTACTGGAATGCAGAGATGAATTCTTAAAAGGAAAATAAAAGGCTTTCATCGTTATTGCAAAGACGCCAAACAAGGGGGTTTTCTCATTCCAAACTGCAGGATGGGGATGGAGGAGGGGTGCTGGGGAAACAGTGGTGACTGGGGCTGGTGACACTGACACTTGACTGTGAAACCTCTGGGGATAGCCCACCAGAGCAACTACCTCTTTTCCTCTTGAACAGCTCCCATGCCACGGGTTTCAGCCTGAACTCTGCCTCCTGCCTGTGGCCTGCATGTAGTTGCTGTCTGCTAATCAGTCTGGGTGAATGGGGTTGTGTTTGCCTCGCTTCCCACCCCACCCCCACCCCTGGCCCAGAGCTGCCCTGGCACAAAATGGCTTTGTACAGCCAGGGACAAAACAACTGTTCATTCCCATCCATGCCCGGGGACAAAAAGTTGAGGCCTGGTTTGCTCTGGTTTAGGAAAGATGTGGTTAGTGGGGAATGAGAAGACTGGAAGCTCAGATGCAAAGCAGAGATGGCTAGAGGACACACATTGGCTGTGATCACATGAAGGGACTGTGTCACTTAGATCCACGCTGGAAGGAGCGCGGTTGCTTTGGTACATCTTGACCTGCTGGCACAAGAACAGGTCACCCATGGTGGGAATTGATGGCTATATCTGGATACAGTTTCCTGGGCTTCCCTGGAGAGAGCCCTCTGACCTTTACATATCTCAAGAAGTGTTCATTCACTCAAATAGTATTTGTGGAGTCAGTTAGTGCATTGTGGTAGTTAAGCTTGTGCTTGGCAACCAGACAAGTTATTTCAAAATTGTAGTTTCAAAATCCGAGTCACAGTCCAAACTGTGTGACCTTTAGCTCATCACTTGCCTTCTCTAAGTCTCAGTTTCTTTATCTGTAAAATGGAAATAACAAAGAATTTATAGGATGGTTGGGAGGATCAAATAACCCAATCCATGTAGAGTGCTGAGCATAGAGCCCAGTACATAGGAAGTACTCAATAAGCATTAATAATTAATAAATATTGGCTATGTTCACAGTGTTAGACATTTTGGGAAAGGGATGAGAATTTAGGAAGTTCTACTTTATGAGTGAGTTGTTTCCCAAAGTTAACTTGTAGGTCTGTTATTGGACTTAAAAACATAGTTCTCATAGAAACATTGCCAAGAAGAGTCTTTTTGGTTTCCAGTTAACCCACAAAAGCTGATTTGACTGTCAATGTACCAGAAATAGCTGAGCAGTGGCTTTCAAACATGGCAGAAAATTCTTTCATGCTCTTTCCATTGAGAAATGGGGTCTTGTCCCCTTCCCTTGAGTCTCGTGGGTTTGTGACTACTTCAATCAGTAGAGTATTGCAGAGGTAATATAACGTGGCTTCAGAGGCTGGGTCACAAAAAGCCACGCAGCTTCTGCCTTGTTGTTGGAACACTAATTCTTGGAAGCCTGAGCTGCCATGTAAAGTGCCTGGCTACCTTGAGGCTACCATGCTGGAGAGAGATAGGGATTAGAGATGCCCGATGAGCCTGCAGTCATCCAAGTCACTCCTAACCATTCAAGTCTTCCCCACTGAAGGCCCAGTCATCATGGAACAGAGACAAGCAACCCTGCTGTGCCCTGCCTTGAGTTCCTGATGTTTAACACACCTCTAAGGTTAAATTCAATAACCTTTTTTTTTTTGCCACTATATTTTGGAGTAGTTTGTTACACAGCAATAGCTGTTCGAAGCACTATACCTTTGTAATGAAGACTATGGCCACTACTAACTGGAAAACAGTTGTTGAGTGCTTATTGTGTACCAGGCAATGTGCTCAGAATATTCTGTGGATTAAATCATTCATTCCTCTACTATAAACAAGTAAAAAGTAATTTTAGTCATTAAATACCAATACCACAAACAGCAAATTTAAATGGAGAAAGTTTCTTATAGCTCTGTATTGAGACTTGAAGAACAACAGATATTAATTAGTTGGATCTGAGGAAGAGCATGGAGACTTCGAAGTGATCATGGATGACACTTCCAGACAATTTCAAGGGTTGTTAGAGTTTGACGACATTGACTCTTTATTTCATCTAATTGCACTTCAAAGCTAATAGCCTTGTTTTCCGGCATTCAGTTGTATATGTTGCAGAATTTCACACAACCACCTCATGGTCTTTAGCCCAGACATGGAATGAAAAAAAATAAAAGAGATTTCCCCCTTCCCATGATTACTAGACAAGATTTGAAGGAGAAGAAGGTGGAAGCATAGGGGTAAAAATGACACAGAAGTAACCTGATTAACTGAACAAAGTTGAAGAAAAAAAGAGACATGGCCTCTTCTAGGGTTGGTGACGGAAATGGTGTGCAAGATATGTCCAGATAAAGGGAGTTGTCTTCTTGTGATGGATTGAATTATTAATCCCAATTCTTCACCCCTCTTTGCATTTGCATCCTTGCCATGGCTTCATGGGTGGAGTATATGTTTCCTGCCCTTGACTTTACGCTTGGCCATGTGACTTGCTTGGCCAATGGGGTGGAGTAGAAGGAGCAGTGTGCTGGTCTGAGTCTAGGCCCCAGGAGGCCTCACAAGTTTCCACTTGTCCTCTTGTGCCTCTGCCATCACTATAAGAAGAACGTGCCCAGGCTCGTACCAGTTCTAGGAGGAGGATGAGAGACTTTTGGAGCTAAGTCCCTCAGCCAATCCACAAACTTGTGAGTAAGAAAAAAAAATTTAATTATTGGATGCTGCTATGATTTTAAGATTGTTACACAGCAGTAGTTGACCAGTACACCAATAAGTTAGCTTATTTACTACCTGGAGCAAATGCGTATGACTGGAGGGCATTGAGTAGATGGGGAAGTAATTATCCAGTTAATGGCTTTTTGTTAACCTAAGTAGGCTATATTATGTGTTCCAGAATTCTCTTCCCTTTATGTTTCTGAGTTAGGGTTGGCCACAAGAGAAATTTGTGGGAGATGTAAAAGGTAGAAGTGAAGGAGCAGCCATTTCTATGGTCTGACAGTTAGAGTAGGCTGCGTGTTGTCACAGCTCGCATGTGTCACCCATCTGCTGGATCACTTTGTTTGTGTGTGTGGCAGGTGGGCCTGCAGCATCTCTAGCTCCCACCAGGTCTCCTCCCTCAACTCCTCAGTGCAGGGGCCAATATGTGTACAGCTTCATGCTAGAGGGCACCTGCCTGTCTTGCAGGTCACCCCATTTCTTTGAGGTTGGAGGTATTGAGAAATAGATGATGGTGGCCAGTTTGTCCTCCCAGGTTCAGTTTGTCCTTGGCTTCCTCCATTTCATGTCCATCTTTCCTTCTTGACCTCTGACCATGCTGACTTCAGGACCATCACCAGGCACAGAAGCAGTAGCCTTGCATTGTCTGCTTAACTGGCTCCCTCCACTGTACCAGGGCTAATCTTTATAATGACTCTCCCTTTTCTGGATCACTCAGAGTGATTCTGCTTTTCTGATCAAGTCCAGCTGTTACAATTAGTTTGGTAATTGTACACAGAAAACATTTGCAAGTCTGGTGTTCCTAACCACAAAAGTTCCACATCCCTGCATTTAAGGAACTTAAAGTTTTACTGAGGGGAAAAGACAGAGCTTCATGAGTCGGCTAGAGACCAGTGCATGGTGTTAGGCACTGTAGTGCTATGTTGAACAGTCCCTAAGTGGGCTACCCTTGCCCTGTTACACCCTGTGGGGCACTCAGAAGAGGACAAGGCAAGTGGATGAAGATTACTGCTTGGAGCAGGGAGAAATTTGAAATGGATTTTGTCTCTAGCAGCCTAAAGAAAATTAGTATCTCTAGACTTCCAAGCAGGGCTGGTCCAGAGACAAGAGAAGGCCAGGGAAAAGAAAACAGGAAGGAGAGAGAATTGCTGTCACCCCTCCCTCCTTACCTGTAACCTAGATTTAAAACTTATTTTTTCCTTCCTACCCTCCTGTGGACCAAGAATCTCTACCCCTACAGCCTCTGCCAGGGCAGGGCTGTGAACCAGGCAGTCAACAAACATGCTGGTCTTGGCCTTCCCTCTTAGAGGGGTGTCACTTCTATTTTTATAGCTTTAGTGTTCATGCTGCCTGCCTCTCAAATAGATGCACGTTCAGCTACAGCTAATTTGGGATTTGTTTTTCCAAAAGCATTTAGAATTGTTTTTGCCTAATGCATCAGATTGAAATCCCGGGGCTAATTAATACCAAGGCATGAGAAAGAAATGAGAAAAGTCAGTTAAAATGCCTGGTGGAAATGAACTGGAATAACCTTCTCTTCAGCATGGCACTCAGTGTAGTCCAGATATGCTGACAAGATTGTAGCTGGTGCTCTGCCTGTTCCAGATGTCACCTCCTGCCCAGATTGGGAAAGGACTGAAAGAAATGAGGTGGTGTGTGTGTGCTTACTTGTAATACGTGTGTGTTGTTGTATGTGTGTGCTATGCTTGCTATATGAATTCTTGTTTTTCATTCTCTATAAAATTCACATGTGTTTATCCAATTTGTCTGTATGTATATTATTGTGTTTATCATGTGTATTATATTTATGTACCATTCCATATTTACACATGCATATGAGCATACAACCTGTGTTATTATATGTTTGTTTATGTGTGTGTGTGTGTGTGTGTACTGTGAGCATGTGTGAAGTTTTTAGTATGAATTCCCAGAAGCCCAAGGGGCTTGAAATGGGCTTTCAAATGTAAGAGTCATGGTTTTTGGCTTAAACGTTGGCATATTTGTCTTGAAATCAATAGAGGTCTTTCCATCCAGTACAGCCTGAAATCAAAAGGGGTGGGAATGAAGGCTGGATTGGGGGATGTGAAGCTTAAACATTTTAAGGTTCTCCAAAGACGTTCTCTTCCAGCTGGAATTATTTGCATTGGGAGGTGAAAGTTTGGGGCCCCAAAGAGAGGAAGTGAGAAGTGGTTTAGAAGTGACAGCACAGGGCTGGATAGTGAAGGAAGAGAATGGGTCCCTAGTCCTGGCATTCAAATCCCAGGGTTGGGCACACCACTCACTAAAGGTGAGGGACTCCTTCCTTGGTTCACACAGGGAGAAGTTTTTACATTATGACCTGCAGCCTAGGGTACTGTGGAAATCTCATGTGTGGAGTGGTAGGATGAGTGTAGGCAAGAAAAGCCAGGAAACAAATATGTAGACCCAACACTGGCATTGAACAGCAATGTGACCTTGGCCATGTTTCTTCTCCTCTCTGGACCTCTGTCTCTGTCTTAACTTGTGTTACCTCAGAAGAGATGTAGATGTAAAGATTCAAATGCAAAGAGTTTACTTGGGAGGTAGTCCCAGGAAACTCTGGGAGGGAAGTGAGGAAGTTAGGCCAGGAAAAAAAGGAAGTCAGTAAAGGAAGGATTGTCAGACTAGTCACTACTGTGGGAGCTGGAGCTCGATTCTGCTGGGATTCTCTGGAAGATGGTATAGAATATGCCACAGTGACATCCAGACTAAGGGGAGAGGGTATAGGGATATTTATCCACTAAGTCCTGTTAGTCATTGGTTGAGGGCTGCTCCTAAGTGGTGGTAGGCATTCATTCCTGGCATTTCTGGCTTGCTGCAATTATGGGCAGAGCAGGTGCCAAAGGCCAGAGGAAGTTCTTAGGCAGAGATGAGGTCCTGGCAAAGACAGCACAGCCTGGACTGCACCGGGACAGGAAAGCCTAAGAGCATGAGAATGAGGCATTGACTGTTGTTACACTCTCTGCTAAATGTACTATGTAAATAGATACTATGTATCTTTAAAGTTCCTGTCCATTGTAACACTCAGTGACTTATGAATGAACAATGCTTCCTTATCGGTTGAATAAATATGTGAGCATCTACTATGTTCCAGGTCTTGATGCTGGGGATATATAGGAGGGCAGGTAGACAGGTGGGGTGACCAGCTCAATACCAACAGACATTAGAAGCCAGGGGAAGGTCACAGCATATAGGACTCTGGTTGGAGGAGTCAGAGAGAGGCAGGGACCCTTGAAGGAGGAGCAGGGATTTGTCAGGGGAGCAAAGAGGA
Organism: Pteropus medius; assembly: GCF_902729225.1. NCBI lineage: Eukaryota > Metazoa > Chordata > Mammalia > Chiroptera > Pteropodidae > Pteropus > Pteropus medius. The sequence goes on along the minus strand of NW_024340701.1, from coordinate 17,345,912 downwards.
GAAAGGCACTTTAAGCAGTAGGAACAGTATTGCAGTTCAGGCACATAGCAAAATTGAAGAGCTAAAAATAGTTTGAGGTAGCTAGAATACTGAAAGCAAGCCAGGAAGTGTCAGGGGACAAGGCTGGAAAGATACATTGAGTATGTATGGGGTCTTGGGGCCAATGTCAAGGTTATCTGTTACACTCTGAAGGTGCTAGGGAGCTCTCAAAAATATTTGCACTGGAGAGTCACGGGGCCAGATTTGCCTTTCAGAAGATCAGTTGAATCACAATGGGAGGGAGTGAGAAAGGAGGTGTGAGGATTAGTAGGTAAGTGTCTTAGTCAGCTCAGTCTGCTATAACATACTACCATAGACTGGGTGGTATAAACAGCGGACATTTATTTTCTCACATCTCCAGAGGCTATAAGGCCCAGATCAAGGTGCTGGCAAGGTTGATTTCTCCTGAGACCTGTCTTCCTGGTTTATAGACAGCCTCCTTCTCACTTCTCACTGTATTTTCACATGGAGAGAGAGAGAGAGAGAGAGAGGCCAGAGAGAGAGAGAGAGAGAGAGAGAGAGAGAGAGGCCGGCGGCGGCTGTTCATGTCGCAGTGCTCTGCTCTTCTCCCTCTTCTTTTAAGGACACCAGTCCTGTCAGATCAGGGCCCCACCCTTATAGCCCCATTTAACCTTAATTACCCACTTAAAGAACCTATCTCCAAATAAAGTCACCTTGGGAGTTAGGGCTTCAACATGTGAATTTGGGGGAGGCACAATTCAGTCAGAGAGTAAGTTATTGATTCCAGGACAGAGCTGATGTGTCCCTGAGCTTCAGTAGTGGCTGAGAATGGGGAGGAAAGAGCAGTTAGGGCAGATGATCAGGAGTCGGGAGCTCTGTCCCACACACCCCTGGCCCATCTCTGAGTTCATTTCTGTAGCAGTGGTAAGTAGGTCCCCATCCATACTGACAGTTTTCCATCTCGGGTACCCAAACTTCCCTAGAGCTCTCTCCAAGGCCTTCCTGTGGCACCCTAGGAACTAGGCACTGGGCAGCCCAGAATTTCCAAGAATTTAACATGCCCAGAGCAACTTTCAACCAATGAAGGCCATTGAAAAAAGCCCCAGCTTTCCAAATCTTTGGCTGAGAAATTCTGGGGTATGTTCTACACACTTCTTCAGCAGGCCCCCAGCTGGAGGGAGCCCCAGCTGTTCACATGCTCTACTGGATTTTCTGTCTTCCCTGTATCACCCATCCACACCTTTGCCGGGGATCACCCAAGTCTTTGTCTCAGGGTCTACTTTGGGAGGAACAAAACTGTTATAACTTGTCACAGGGCAATGAAAGTATTGGGGTATTGGAGAACTGTAGAAGGATGAGGTTTGGGAGGGAAGGTGGTGAGTTAAGGCAGGGCCATTTTCAGACTGACGGTGGGTCTGTGGAGCCCACCAGTCGGCAGTTGTTGCATGTAGCCAGAACACAGAGTGAGATCTGCGCTGTTCTCTTCCCTGCTCCATGATGACTAAGAACAGGAACCTAGTTTCCTAAAAAACATTCTCACAAGGTATTGTGTACACAACTGACTTTACTGAAGTGAGCATGTCAACAACTCAACTTGTAAGAGCCAAACTCTCCCTTCATTACCCAATTGTGGATTCCAATCCAGCTGCCTCCCCGACCCCAGCCATCCCCTCTCCTCTCTTCAGACTTCCTGTTCATTTCCTATGCACAATGTCTTATTTACCTCATTTAATGGTCTCCTTCTAAAGAATATCTTTATTGCTTCCTCTGCCCCATCAAGGTTATTTTCCTACATCAACACTATTTCTTCCCCCGCAAGACCTCCATTTCCAGTCACTAAAATATTTATCTCACCCTGACACACCCACATTGACAGGGGACACTGAGGAAAAGTATCACGGAAGGTGAGTCACATGGGTATACTTGTCAGTTACAAAGTGCTGTCATGTACACCATCTCACTTGATCTTTCCCTCAACTGGGTGAGGCAGGGAGAGAGGAAAAGGGTTAATGGAATTTTTCAGGTGGGGCTTCCCAGGAGAAGAACCCGAAATGAGGAATTGGGTGCAATTGATTTAATAGGGATGGGGTCCCAGGGGAGACCAGTGTTGGATTGAGGAACCAGGAAAGGGATGGACTGGAAGAAGTTGGCAAGGTGGGATCTCCAACCAAGTCTTAGTCCAGCCTGATTCTGCAGGGGGCTCTGCCATGTGAGTTATCCTCTGAGTTTATACCAACTTCAGGCAACGGAGTGAGAGTTTATGCTTCCATATCAGCCCATCTTTGACTAAGTGTCTCTAGGTGACAGGGACTCCCAGGCACTACGAGCCACACTGGAAACCACTGCTCTAGAACTTGAGTGTCTTCAGTTTCCAGTCTAAAAGAAGTGGAAAGGAGAGGACATAGAGAAGGCAGATGTGCATACTTCTTAAATGCCTTGGTCTGGGAGCGATAAACATCATTTCCTTTCTCATTTAGTAGCTGAGAGAACTAGTCACATGGCCATTCCAGAGAACAAGTGTAAATGAGAAATGCAGTTTCTGCCTGCACAGCTGTGCATCAAAGACAAGTCTATACCATACGAGAGGATGTGAAGACATACATTTTGGTGGAACACCTAGCCATCTCTGCAGTACCTCCCAAGTCAGGACTGTTTTGAATTGATTAATTCTCATGATCCAAAAAATTCAAGTGAGCACTGTCAAGGCTCAAGGACAGACTAATTTATTTTGTGCCAGAGACCTCCATGACACAACTATTTCTATGGGACATGGTCTGCCTATGAGCTGTAAGACTCAGCCTGATCCCATGGGATCTTATACTCTCATCCTCAGTTTTGAGGAAGTATTTTCCTTTATTTCAGAGGAAGGAACATCTGATTTCAGAACTCAACCCCAAACCAATGGTCAAACCAAATAGACCAGTCAGACCTTAATGGTGCATCAGTGTTGTTGCTTACCTCTGCCCATCCAGATCACTAAGGCTGCTAGGCTTCCAACCTTTCTACTGCCATGTTTTGTGACAATGAGGTCATTCCCATAGTCTGGTACACATGCTTTCACTCATTCTCTCTTTCAAATTTTTCTCAAGAACCTCCCAGAATCTGACTGAGTTCTGAGGGACTATATACCGCTGTCCAGATCCACTGTTGGTAAGACACATTATTTGAATTTTCTCACAGAGCTAATGGATCTCCACTGAGCCTCCCCTTTTACCTCCTGTCCCAGCCTGGCTTCTTGTTGCCAAATGGCATCCATTACTTAGTTGGGTGGTCATTATGCAGAGCATAGCACGGAGATGACCATGCTTCCTAGAAAGGCTGTCAACCTCCTGGGTCTCAGAGGGATTAACCATCCAGGAATGAATAAAGGCATTTTTAGTTCCCATGTGCAGAAAATATTAAAAACACATAAAAATAACAATGCCAGGAGAACAATAAGGGTTCAATTCAGATATAGAATTCATGGCACATAATTTCAGAAAATGGCAAGACAGCAAGACAGTCCTTCATTACTTCATTGAACACAGTTATACAATATCTACTATGTACACTAAAGCATAGGGCTCCCTGGGAAACCACAATTGATAGGTTTATAGGGCCACAGAAACAAATTGGAAGGGAAATTATTAACAATGACAATTTGGCTTGCTTTCAGGTTACCAACTGATCATTCCGGAAGGTTAGTTGTAACTTTGTAGTTTGGTCGGTGTAAATGACTCCAGTTGGAGCATTGTCCTTGGCATCAGAAAGTCTGGCTTTTGATCTCGGCTGTCACTCACTGGTTGGGTGAACTTGGTCAGGTTAGCTTTTGCTTTCCCTTAGACTCCTCATTTTGGGGATTTCTATGGTCCCTTTCAACTCTGACATCCTCTGAATCGGGTATATTCCAACTAGAAACTTAGAAATGACCTCATCTTTCCTACTTACGTCACCCCAGCTAAGAACATGCAGATAAAGCCATGATTAATTTTATGACGCTAACAAGGCACATTTATTGGGTATGGAGGTTTAGTTAAGGCAATTAAAGTTAAGGTGACTGCTCCCTAAATGACCAGAGGCATGTAAAAGGGGAATTTTATTAATGTTAAGAAAAGGAAATAGTTGGTGACTAGTGAGATAAAGTAACACTCTCTTAGCCACTATAGGTGATGCCAAGGGGCATACTTATGTAGTTAAAAGAAAAAAACTTAAAAGTGGGTCAAATAATAATTCAAGAACTTATTTTGTGTTGGATACTCTATAAACATTATCTCTAATTTTATTCCCATCCCTACAAAGTAGATATCATCATTCTTATTTTACAGATGGTGGAAACTGAGACTCAGATAGAACTATATTCCCAAGGACTCCCAGATAGAAAGTAATGGAGCCATGTATATTTTTTCTCATATTATGCACTGCCTCTCTCATTAATGACTTAATAGTATTACTAAAACATAAAAGGTCGAGTATGTTTAGGTGAAGATCAACAGAAGAGGTACTAAGGATCCTGATTATGAAGGAGCAATTCCAGCCAGCATGCCAAATGTTATGCCAGGAGTTTTAACCCACGATATAGTGAAACTTAGGGCAGTGGTGAGCCTTTATGATTAATATTTAAAAATTGTGCAAAAAATGTAACCCAGTATATTTATCTCTCAGAGATGCTTAAGGAAGGAATATCATCAATATCATAGCCAGGAATCTCAGCAAATGGTGGATTTCATATTTGCTTATATAAATAAATTTCAGCTTCTAATTCTGGCAATACTATGATCAAGATCACTGAAAACCCATTTCTTACAATTATATAGAAAGAAACAAATATTTATTGAATGAATAGATGTGCACATGGGAAATTGACAGGGACTGAGAATGAAAAGGGTACTGAAAACTAAGGCAGTAACCTTGTGAATAATGATGTGACTGCCTTAGGGTGGGAGTGAATGGGAAGAGACATTGTCTCAGTATCCTGGGGCCCTGGAAAATTTAATGCCCACTTGGGGGAATCAGGAACTGATGTCTTGGGTCCTGCGAAGCAAAAGTTGGACCTGAGATACATCCATAAAGTTGGAATCTTCCGTGTGAAGGTAGATTAGAAGAAAATCTGCCCACTGCCAGAGGGCTTTGTCTATCTTGGTCTAGGCTCTGAGTAGAAAAGAGTGTCTCCTGAGAAATTTTGACCTATAGAGGGTTATGAATCAAATATATATTATTTGTGTGGTCCAGGAAGCCCCAAGCTAATAAATTGTTATAAAAGTGATAGTGAAACTCCTATAGAGCTTGGCAGAACCAAAAGCAAAGCTTCACAGGACACCCCATCAATCAGGTCTCACAGAATTTCCACATATAAGGTCATGTTTAAGATGAGCTTGCAATTCAAAAATACAAAACAACTGAAGAAACAATCCTCCATGAGCAAGAAACAGCAGGATTATACATGCAAGAACTTTGGATAATAACTATTAGAGACTGTAATAGTTATTTTTGTGTCAACTTAACTGGGCTAAGGGATGCCCAGATAGCTGGTAAAACATTATTTCTGGGTGAGCCTGTAGGAGTATTTATGGAAGAGGTTAACATTTGAATCAGTAGACTGAGTACAGAAGATCACCCTTACCAGTGTGGGTAGGCATCATCCAATCCATTTAAAGACTGAATAGAACAAAAAGGTAGAGGAAGGGCAAATTTGCTCTCTGTTTGAACTGGATTATATATCTTCTCTTGCTCTCAGGCATCCTCCCTCTTGATTCTCAGGCCTTCGGACTCTGAGATTTACACCACTGACTCCCACTTCCAGGCCTTCAGACTTGGACTGAACTACACCATTGGTTTTCCTGGTTCTCCAACTTGCAGATGGCAGATCATGGGATGTCTTGGTTCCATAATCATGCAAACAAATTCCTATAATAAATCTCCTCTTATATAGTTCTCTATATACTATTGGTTTCTCTGGAGAACACTAATACAGAGATTAGCACGTTTAAATTGATTAGCATGTTTAAAATGATTAAAAACAGAAAAAAATACAAGCCCGAGGGAAAAAAAACCCAGACACTATGGAAAAGAATATGCGTATTTGAAAAATAACTAAATAGAAATTCTAGAAAAAAATATATATAGTTATTGAAATAAAAATCTTAGTGTATAAGTAAAATAAGATTGTTGAACTAGAGAGTGATGTCAGAGAATTACCCAGGATTCAGCATAGAGAAATAAAAATAAGAAAGGGAGGTGAAAAGATGTAGAGAATAAAATGAAAAAAGTCCCTTATACAATTAACAGGAGTTTTAGAAGGAAGAACTGAGAGAATTTGGGATAAGCATTATTTGGTGACATAATAGCTAAGAATTTTTCAAAACTGATGAAAGATGGGTTCAGAATTCACAATAAATCTTTAGCAGAATAAATAAAAGTAAAACCTGGCCACATTATGGTAAAATTTCAAAGAGAAAGAGATTATCTTAAAAGCAATGAGAGAGACAGATTAACTACTAAGGAATAACATTAAGACTGGCAGCAGGTTTCTCATCAGTAACAACAAAAACCAGAAGACAGTGGCATAATATCTTAAAAATGCTGAGGGAAGACAATTTATCTAGAAGTCTATACTCTGTTAAATTATAAATCGAGAACGAAGGCGAAACAGACATTTTCAGACAAACAAAAACTGTCTACCACTAACATTGTTACTGAAAAGACTCCTAAAGGTTGTACTCCAGGAAAAAGGAAAATGCTACTAGAAGGTAAGTGTGTAATGTAAGACGCAATGTTAAGTAAATAAGTTTTTGAGCACATAACTATGAAATAATAGTAATTCTAATTTTGAACACCAACTGAAACAAGACAATAATACCATGAAAGATGGAGGAAGGCGATTAAAATTAAAGTACTTCAAGGCCCTCATATTGTTTAGGATGAGAGCAGAGCTATTTATTAACTGAAAACTTCATTATGTCAAGTATGTATGTTAAAAATTTAAGGTAACATTAACAGTGTAGAAACAGAGTACATAATCTCCAAACCAATAGAGGGGAAAAAGAGAAAAAGAAAACTTAGGTAATCTAATAAAAGAAAAAGTGGATAAAAAAGAAGCCTAACAAATAGCACAAAATAAGATGGCATATATGAATACACCAAATCATGCAACGCAATAAATGAACAAAATACTCCATTTATGAGATATATAGAAAGCGAGAATGATTTTATAACTTAGTAAGCATATTGCCCTATAAAAAAGTAAGATACTTGTTTCTACCAGAGAAAAATTCTAGTGACACGAACATAGTGGTGGGGTGGGTAGACAGAAACTAGAAGGATGTAAGACAATGCTATAGCACTTCTCTTTTCCCAAGGGAAATGTATCCATTCCAGTTGTTACACTCACATTAAAATTATCCCCAAACTTAGTATAACCACAATCATTTTATTATCTCTCATGATTTCTGTGGGCTAGGGATTCTGGAAAGGCTTGACTGAGTGGTTCTGACTTGGAATCTCCCATGTGGTTATAGGCAGATTGTGGCTTGAGCTGGAACAGAAAGGGGCTGGAGAAACTGGGGGCTGATTAGGTATCTTTCTCTATTCATGTGTTCTCAGGGCCTCTCCATGAGCTCTCTCCACGTGGGCTATTTGGGCTTGTAGCATGGCAGCCTTGGGTCAGTTGGACTACTTAAATGGTGGTTCAGGGCTCCAGTACAAGTGATCCCTCAAGCAAGGTAGAAGTGGCATCCTCTATTTTGACCTAGTCTTGAAAGTCATACAGTGTCGCTTATACTGCATTCAAGTTACACTTGAATCACAAATCCACCTAGATTCAGGGGGAGGTGAGGATAGGGATTGTCTCCCCTACTTCTTCTTGATGGGAGGAGTGTTAAGGTCCCATTGTAGAACAGTATGTGGGATGTTGACATTGTTGGGGCCATGTTTGGAAAATACAATCTGCCACAGTATAAATGTAGATAAGTTTAATAAATGGAAGAAATGAGTATAAATAAGCTAGAGGTAATCACCAGAAAAATAAACTTAAACTGTATAGCTTATAAACTAGCACAGAAACGTTTGAACTGTTCAATGAAAGATAGGAATAAAAGAAAATAAGTACAAAAAGAAATACGGTTAAAGGAAAATGGGAAATAAAATGGTAAAATAAATTCTGAAAGGTAATTACAATAAATATAAGTGGGCCAAATTCATAGATCATGACCCAGCCTGCAGTTGTCTAGTTTCAGCTCTTTTGTATTCTTAGAGGTAAAGTACATGGAATAGCTGAAAGTAAATGAATGGAAAAAAGATATACCAGGAAAAATAAATCAAATAAAGCTGGGGTAGCAATTTTGCTATCAGACAAACTAGAATTCAAGGCTATAGACACTAAATTTCAAAAGGGGCTAGAAAAGGAAAAAGAGTTCCAGAGTATATAGCAATGATGAACACACATTTATTCATGTAGCAAAATGTACTAAATGCCTACAACATTCTAGGCATTGTTCTAGGTTTGAAAGATACAACAAAGATCAAAACAGACAAATTCTTATCTTCATTAGCATTTACATTCCATTAAACATAACTTCAAGCTTTTAAAGCCACAGTGGGTGGAAATGGAAAATAAAATAGATAAACCAGGAAATGTAGCTGGAGATTTTAAGGTTTTTCTTTCTGATAATCAATGAATAAAGAAGAGAAAACATAAATAAAGCTATTGAAGATTGCATTACATAATTAATAAACTTTAACTAATGGATATAAATAGAATTTGACACTTAACAGACTACACATTCTTTTTAAATGCATATGGCATGTTTACAAAAAGAGATAATGTAACATACCTAAAGAGCAACCTAAATAAATTCCAAAGCCTCATCATACAAGGCTCCCACCCTTTCTCTTTCATCCCAGAGACTTCTCTGTGAGAACTTTTGGAATGCAAAGCAGGGGAAGGTTAAGTGACTTTTTGACTCTATTTTCTGTAATTGTCTAACTCTCCCAAGCAAACCAAAATCAAAACAGTAATAACCATGGCCTGTAGCAATGAGCTGGACTGTTCCTATTTTTCCAAATGGGAACATCTTCTGCTGGCAGAGTCTATTTCTGGTTCTCTTCAGCTCTGTGGTTGTCCTTGTTCTGAGTTTCTTCTCAGGAGAAACAAAATAGCACCCAGCCAGGTAAGAGAGGCTTTGTTTTCCTGACTGCCAAACAAAACTTTCACCCCTACCAGGCTCTCAGAGTGGCTGATTAATGTGGTAGGGGTGGTTGTGGTGGCAGTAAGCATTTTCCTTCTCCTTGAGTGGGACCTCTCACTTGAGAACAAGATCACTGGATTTGTAAACTGCCTCAGTCAGAAACCACCTCTCAACTGCCAGGCCTTAGGAGGCAATTCTGCTCTAAGCTATTAAAGGCATCACTAGAACTTCACCAGCAGAAATTCGAAGTTGCCAAGCTATTGCATCTTAACTTTTATTAGCTGAGAGGCTGTCATCAGAAAGCCCTCCTGAGTTTGGCCCCTTCCTCGAAGTGTTGACATCAAAGTTTGTCCTTGTCCTGAAGTATTTTTCCACCTAGGACAAAATTTTATTTCATTTTATTTTTCAATTATACTTGACATTCAATATTATTTTATATTAGTTTCAAGTGTACAGCATAGTGATTAGACATTTATATAATTTATGAAGTGATCCCCTTGATTAGTCTAGTATCCATCTGGCACTATACTTAGTTACTACAATATTATTGACTATATTCCCTATGTTGTACTTTGCATCCCTGTGACTATTTTGTAAATACCAAATTGACTTCTTAGTTTCTTTACCTTTTTCGTCTGGCCCTCCAAGCCCACTCCCATCTGGCAACCATCAATTTGTTCTCTGTATCTGTGAATCTGTTTTTGTTTGTTTGTTTGTTTTGTTCTTTATATTCCACATATGAGATCACGTGGTATTTGTCTCTCTCTGTCTGCCTTATTTCACTTAGCATAATACTCTCTAGGTCCATCTATGTTGTCATAAATGGTTAGATTTAATTTTTTTAATGGCTGAGTAATATTCTATTGTATATATGTACCACATCTTTTTTATCCAATTGTCTACTGATGGGCACTTAGATTGCTTCCATATCTCGGCTATTGTAAATAATGCTACAATGAACATAAGAGTGCATATATCTTTTCAAATTAGTGTTTTGGTTTTCTTTGGATAAATACCCAGAAGCGAAATTGCTGGGTCATAAGATAGTTTTATTTTTAATTTTTTGAGGAATCTCTAAAATGTTTTTCATAGTGAATGCACCACTTTGCGATCCCACCAATAGTGCCCAAGGGTTCCCTGTTCTTCACATCTTTGCCAACATGTGCTTTTTTTTTTTGATTTATTGATGATAGCCATTCTGACAGGTGTGTTGTGATATCTCATTGTGGTTTTGATGATTAGTGATGATTAGTGACCTTGAGCATTTTTTCATATGTCTATTGGCTATCTACATGTCCTCTTTGGAGAAATGCCTATTCAAGTCTTCTGCCCATTTTTTTTTAAACTGGATTGTTTGTTTTTCCGGTGTTAAGTTGTATGAGTTAATAAAATTTGGATATTAACCCCTTATCAAATGTATCACTGGTGAATATCTTCTCCCATTCAGTAGGATGTCTTTTCATTTTGTTGATGGTTTCCTTTGCTATGCAAAAACTTGTTCGCATAGTGTACTACCATTTGTTTATTTTTTCCTTTGTTTCCTTGCCCGAGGAGATATACCAGAAAAAATATTACTAAGAGCAATGTCAGAGAGTTTACTGCCTATATTTATACGTTTTCTTCTAGGAGTTTTATGGTTTCAGGTCCTACATTTAAGTCTTTAATCTATTTTGAGTATATGGAGTAAGAAGATGGTCCAGTTTCATTTATGTTTTGCATGTACTATCCAATTTTCCAACACCATTTATTGAATAGACTGTCTTTACTCCATTGTATATTCTTGCCTCCTTTGTCATAGATTACATGACCATATAGACGTGGGTTTATTTCTGGGTTCTCTATTCTGTTCCATTGATCTATGTGTCTGTTTTTATGCCAGTAACATGCTGTTTTGATTACTATGGCCTTGTAGTGTAGTTTGATATCAGGTAGCATGATACTTCCAACATAGTTCTTCTTTCCCAAGATTGCCATGGCTATTTGGGGTCTTTTCTAGTTCCATATAAATTTTAGGATTATTTGTTATAGTTCTGTGAAAAATGAACCTAAGGCAAAATTTTAGACCTAAAATGTATTCCCCCACTTTTCTTCTTGTCTTTTTTTAAAAACTACTTTATTGAGGTATGCTTGATATACAAAAAGCTGTAGATATTTAATGTATACAACTTGATGTATTTGGAGATAAGAATACATGCATGAAAACATTACCACCATCAATGTCATAAATATATCCATCATTTCGAAAAGTTTTTTTCTACCAGCATTTTTCCTCCTTTGTGGTAATAGCACTTAACATAAGATCTACTCTCTTAGCACATTTTTTAAGTATACAACACAATATTGCTAATCATAGAACTGATGTTGTACTTCTTTTCTTTAATTACAAAGATTCTCTCCATCCCTACCCTCCAGCCCTACCTGGAACAGATATGTTGAGGGCCAAGTCTGAGCAGTTCTTTTTCTTTCACCCAAATTTTTATTTTAAAAAAATTTACAAATAATTCTTGTTTAAAAAACTTCAAATATTAGTCCCCTGTCTTTATTAAAAAATAATTAGACTAAAGCTAAGCAAATAAAACTTCAGAAATCTACAAAATGATCTCTGTATTTATTACTGGATAGTGGCCTTTCAAACATAATTCTCAACTCTCACTCACATATTTAAAAAATAAATGAGTCCTTCGACTGGCATTTGGAGTATTGGAACTTGAACCCTGGCTTCATTTTTAAAGTTTGTTCACAGGCAAGCTTTGCTCTCTGGCTCCATCCTGCCTTTTAATATTTAGGTGTAACCTGAGGTAATAAGTGGCCCAGATTTTAGTTTCTGTAGTGGAGACGGGATACTTCTAACATGCTTCCACCTTGTCCTGGGTTGCCACTCAAGAGTTTTCACATGTACAACTCTGTATTTGATGGTGTGTAGTAGTTAATTTGGTTTCATGCTTGAAAACGCCTGTAAAAATGGTGTTTCTATAGAAGCTTCTTGCGAATGTTCTTGTGAGAATGGACTTCAGCTAGTGAAACCATTCCAACAGGTGTTGTCGACTTACTGTGACCAAATGTCTGCATTTCTGGCCCCCTACCTACATCCCAGACCTTCCTGGTTCATGTGGGCAAAATTTTAAGGGCCGTTTCTGCGTATTTCTCTCTTCTTACAATTTTTATTTTGAAGAATTTCAAACCTTCAGAAAAATAGAAAGAATAGTAGTACAATGAGCACTCATATACCTCACATCTTAATTCACTAATTGTTATTTTGCCATATTGCTCTTCTATATCCCTCTCAATCTCTCTCTCTCTTTTCCCCTAATCATTCAAAAGTAATTTGGAGGTATCGTGACACTTCACCTCTAACTATTTCAGCCTATATTTCTAAGAACAAGGACATTCTCCTATATAACCACAAGGCCATTTTCACATCCGAAGAATTTATGCTGATAAAAATATTACTTAATATACAGTCCATATTTAAATTTGTCAATAGTCCCTCTATTGTACTTTGTATCATGTTTTTTTTCCCCGATCCAGAATCCAATCTAGGATTAATACTGAATTTAGTTGTCATGTTTCTTTAGCCTCCTTTAATCTATTTTTCTAAGGAGGCTGGTTCCCTGTGATGGGAAATGGCATTAAGAAACCAAAGGCTAGGTGGGCTCATTCTGAGTGACTCCTTTTAAGCTGGGATATGAATTAACAACTTACACTTAATCAGAATTGGCTCATAGCTTTCTGTCCCATTTCCTACCAACTCAGGAGGGCATCCCAGAAGTCCCCGCAGACAGGTGTGATAGTTGAGTTTGGAATCAGACTGACAGAATCTGACTCTGAAGCCCCCCAGTATGATCTCCAGAAGCATATGTAAAGTCTCTAAACCTGTTTTCTCATCATTAGAATGAAAAGTCATTGTACTAATTTGGCTGTGTTGGGGTAAAGATTAAAGAAGGTAACATGGCAAAGTTCTTTGCATGTTCAGTTATTTAACATAAATTTACTGAGCATGTGTTGCACTGTGCTACCCTCTAGAGATATAACAGTGAACAAAACTAGTACATGATCTAGATCTTAGAAAGTTCACCATTTCATGAGAGATACCCCCACCATGGTTGTCCAGTTCAGGTTATAATCCTCCAAATAGCAGAGCAGACATTGTATTTTATTCATTTTGATGTCCTCAAAGCCTAGTAGGAGGCAAGCAATAGGAGTTTAATTCATGCTGGTTGGACCTTTTTGGAACTGACTTTAGAACCAGCCAACTCTAGGGATTTCTTGGAAATTCTTACTTTATTTGGGCCTTTAATGGTATTCTGAAACAGAGTCCTTGGCAGGAGAAATCTGCAATGGATCTCTTTTGACAAGTATCAGAGCTTACAGAGATTGAACAGCTAGCCAGAGATTTTCAAATAAACCACAAGTAAAGCCTCATGTTCTGTTAATTAATCACCTGGCAAATACTTTCTGAGGACCTACTATGTCCAAGACATTGTTGAATCAGAAATGTAGGGAAGCATAAGACTCAGTTCCAGGGAGACAAGAAAAGTAAGCACATATATTACCCAGTGGAAGAGAGAGCTCTCAGTAGGAGAGGTCAGAGTGGGGACAAGATGACCATTTAAATTAAACCTTGGGGATATAAGTCTTAGATAGGCGGAGAAAGAGAAGGATGGGTGGTATAGCATGGGGACTGCTTGAGCAAAGGTGTTGAGCTGGAAGTTCAATTAAGCGTTTGGTTGGAATAAATGAACATTGGATTGTGCTTCTTGCCATGTTCAGAAAAGAGTACCCAGTCAGTAGGATGAACCACGGGCAGCAAACTCTAGATAGTCATTAACTATCACTAAAATATCTAGTTAGAAAGATGGGGAAAGATGCTCTTAATGGCAGTTTACGAAGGGACCATCAAAGGTGAAGAAGGCATGTGGAAGCTGAAGCAGCTTAGATGAAGGCACATAGCGTGGTGGTGAAGACAGAAGACTCTGTCGTTTTACCTGTGTAACCTTAACCCCTCTGAGACTCAGTCTCCTCCCTTGTTAAGTATGGATAATGATGATATCTACCTGAGAGCTGTTGGGTGGTTTCAGTAATACATAGAACAGCACCTGGCTTACAGAATACTGAATAAATATTGGGCAGAATTATTCCCCTCAAAACTTTCCAAAGGTCCCAGTCCATCTTAATAGAGATACTCGAGCTGAGAGACCTTCCACAGCATCTTGTCCATACTCCTCATTTCTCTTGGAGTTCACTGAGCTCAGCATCGTCCACTGAGCCAACTGGGGCTAGACCCTGGGCTTCATCCACCCAGCTCCTCTATGCCTGGGAGCAGATGGCAAGGAGAGCAGACAAAGCGAGGCAGGAGAAGCAGTAACTTGCCCTTGAACAGCCTGGCATCCCCTTCTCCCCTCCCAGCTTCACCCTGGGCTGGGGGCATGTGCTGGGAAGAGGATTAAATCAATGCCAATTCACATCTCTCCAGAAGCTGGCTCCCTGATCTGAACTAATAAGCAAATCATTAGTGAATTAGGGCTGGGGAGGGTTCGAAGCAGGGCTCCTTAACTCCAGCTGTAAGACAAGCAGAAAAGTCCCAACCCCCTTCCTTAGTGACCTCAAAATGCTCACACCAAGATTTTCTGTGTTAAAGCAGCAACCTCTTCCCCAACCCCAATCCAGCCAAGCGCCAGAATCCTTGGGGACCACTGAGGGCAGCCAGCACCTTTATTTTCCTACAAATGCTGGTTACCAGACCTTGTGCCACGAAACCTACCCTCTCCCACCAGGACCAAAACCCTGCGTCCTCTGCCATATCTGGGTCTAGAGGCCTTCTGATACTGGTATGCCAAGATGTGTCCTCCCTTCCCCCCTCCCTGAGCACAAACTTGGCCCCCTTGCTTATTTCCCCCAAGAAAGCCCATTATCTCTCATTTACATCTAAACTAGCTTTTCATACTATTTTAAAGGCTGTTCCTCCCCTTCTGTAATCTCCCTGCGAATGAATTAAAAGTTGATTCTTGAAACGCACAAATCTTGGGGGCAGTTTCTTTTTTCCTTCTTATTTAAATCATATGCTGTTTGGGACCAACCCTTTTATTTCCTCCCAATTATGATTTCTGGTGTGTTTTCCAGAGCTTTACAACATGGCATCTGATTATACACAAAGCTTCAGAATAAAGCCCTGTTTTTCCCTTCATTAACGACACAAAGGATGGCTGTGTGATCCACACAGCACTTTGTGATTTAATGCAGCTTTACAGTCTAAATCGCACCCAGCTTGGCCAAAGCAGATTTGGGAGTGAATCAACGCATTTTCTTGCTGCCAGGAGCTCCCTTGCAGATTCCAGCAAATTCTTTCACCACACGGAATTAGCATTTGATTAAGCTCTGCAGACACGTTCAAACTTTTACCACTGGGCGCGGGCTGTGCTGCAATAATCTTCCGAGAGAGGGAGGCACCAAGAGCAGCCGCTGCTACTCCTTCCTCTCCCACCTCTATCCCCAAAGGGTACACCCTGTAAAACATTGTGGGAGTGATGGGTGGCATATGAGAGAAGGGGTGCCAGAAAACGTGAGGGCTCCAGAGAGAGAGAGCAGGATGACAGGCTAATGGGAAAGAACACCAAAAACAAACTTGGGTCAGAACCACCCTTTCTGTCCCAGACTGGCACTAGACAGGCTCTCTTGGTCAATGAGCTGACAAAGAAGGCACTTTGGTTATATGATTCTCTGATGCAGGGTAATGTGACCTTTGACCTGAACTTGCCCGGACCCCAGCCTGAGGCAGGTGGGTCTTTCCTTGTGTCCCTGCCCAGCTCTGTGGTCCTGTCCATTGGGTTTGGTGCCCTTCCCAGCCACCTCCATCCAGACAAAGTTATGATTGTGTTCCAGGAGAGCAGCAAGTTATGCCTCCCAATAGCCTGGGTTTAAAATCTCGTCCATTTCCATCATGCAAATGCGAGCAGCGGAAGTTTATCAGACTTGGGCTTTGTACCTAGAAAGCTGGCTTGCCTGCATGAGGGGGCTCTATAAAGGCTTTATTGCCACAACTTTGGGGTGATTGCTTCCCTTGAAAATGCCAGGAGCACGACTGAATTATGCAGGTCTTCCCAAACAGGTGGCAATAAAAACTTTACAGCTTCCCACACCATCACATATTTTGTTTATGTCTCTTAGGTGTCTTATTTTGTTAGTTTTTTTTTTTTTACTTTTCTGTTACTATGGAAATGGAAGTAGGTGGAGTTGGTTCTAGGATACCTGGTAAGGCAAATACAAAGTAAGTCAGTTATCGGGGTTCTCTGATTTTATACTCTGTTTCAGGAAATTACTGAGGTTGTGTGAAGAGGGGAACCAATTAGCTCTGGAACATCACAGCCATTCCAGAATCCCACAGCATACTTGTAGGGAAGGAAAGGAACATGTGAATTTTCCACATTTTATCCATTTTACAGATGGTCAAACAGGTATAAAAAACATCTTTTCAGCAGTCAGATAGCAAATCTGCCGTATAGGAAGAAAAGAAAAAGAGTGAAAGGAGTATATCTTCTGGGTGCTTGTTTGTCCATGGTCTTCCTAGAGCTTCAAGACCAAAATTAGGGACTTGGTTTTTGTAATCTGAGGTCAGGCTGCAGTGACATCTGCTGGCAAAAGCATAACTGGCGAAAGCAGATTTTTCTGTTGCTGGCGGCTGGCAGGCCAGGAGATGGTGGTCCAGTCTATATTGGTGGTTTGTTAATGGCATGTTTGGGAAAGATGGTTAAAGGGCCCTTCCTGAGTGTGATATGAAAGATGGGTCCAGACAGCAGGGAGTGGGAGTAAGGGTGCGAAGGGTCCAGAGTCCAATGGTTACAGATGCCCTTTCAATTTCAGGAGGTAAAATTCTCCAATGAGTGAGAGGAAATATCTGAAGTGGATCTCCTGGTTCTTTTTGCCAACAAGAAGAGGTTCTATGATTTGGGCATCCTGTTCTGCTGTCCTTTGGGGTCTCTCATTCCTTATAGAAGAGGGAGTGAGGAAGTCAGGTAAGAAAGGAAGAATCTGAGAGACTCCCACTGAAGCTATCAGCAACCACAGAAAGGAGAGGCCCTGGAGAGATTTTCCTTTCATCAGAAAGAGGAAGTGGGCCTAAGAGGTTATTGGAGATGAGGAGGAAGACCTGGGCTTCACAAACTCTTTGTGGACTTGAATAAGTCTTATACTGCCCCGAGCCTTGGTTTCCTCATTTAAGGAAGACCAAATGTAATAACTATCCTACTCCTTCCCTCAGGGATGTGTCAAGAGTAAGAGAGTGATAAGCATCAATATTTGTAGAATTTTATACTCAGCTAAGGGCCATTATGCGTTCCTGTCCTGCTAAACCCATTGTCCAGAGATCTCCTCTTCAAGGATGTCTGATCCCCTGGGAGGCTTGCCTGATCATCCTAGAGTCCTCTGTGGCAGTGCTACTCAGATAGTGGTCTGAAGACCACTGCTGATTTGGGAAGAATTTATTACCTGTTAGTGACAAGATAATTACAGAAACTGAAAATGAGCATTTAGAAACTTTGCAATATGACAGAGTCATTTTATATTGATTGAATCCAAATACTAAAACTTTGGGCTTTTTTAATTTTGTTTTTTTTCCCATTAATTTATTTTTATTTCAACAAAGATTTGTTTATAACAGATTGGGAAAACAAAACAATAAAAACAACTGGTCCTTCACCACAGATAGTTTGAGAAGCACTGCTTTGTGGGGTCCCATGGTCACCTCCTATAGTATCCTCTTGTTGAGAGATTGTAGGAGGATAAGCATAGCTGCTTTCTGAGTAAATTAAATTATGAATTATGGACAGAGAGCCTTGCTCTGCGCAGGTGGCTGTGCTGGCGATGGCTTGTGTAGGACATCCTTCGGACTGTTGGTGCTGACTCTCAGGCTTCCCTGCTCTCTCAGGCTTGCTGGGTCACACCTGCCTCCTGGGGGCCCCCTGGGGCCCGCCTTCTTATCAATCTTCCCACACTTTGAAGGTGTGAAAAATGAGCCCTTTCTCAGCCTCCCTTTTCTTTTCATCCTAAGTGAAGCTGAGTGCAACGCAGAAGCTATTGAACAAGCAAATGAGATTTCATGATCTAGTTCATTAGGCTGTGAATCCCTGGGCCCCACATCCACAGAGATGCTGTTGCATCTTGTATTTCCGTGGGGACACACTCTGCACTATACCCATTAGTGCTGTCTGGGGACCCCAGTGCCTTGCCCTTCACTACCTTATTTATACCCTCGGTGCAGCCCTCTCACTTCTCTGGGCTGAAAAATGGCCTGGGGATAACTTGGCTGCAAGGGATGGGGTGGAGGGTCTTGCGACTTTGGGAAATTATCTCTCTTAGCCTCACTGTTCTTATTTGTACAGTTCATATAGTAATATCTACGTAATGCAAGTTAAGTTGTTAGGAGTACTTCCTGAGACCATATAAGGGCTCTGAAAATATTAGTTATAGATATCTGATTATCATTGTTTTCTAATTTTTGACTTTGTGGTCTTGGGAAATTCACCCTAGACCTTCTGTTTTCTAGTTGTAAAGGATCTTGTTCATATGCCAGTCGTGAGGATTGAATGAAATGATACTTGAGGTCAGGAGAACACTGACGTGAGAGTTCCCAGCATTTTCCCTTCCCCTTCCACTCAAGAGGTTGATCACTTCAGGCTTTTTATGTCCTGTCTTTCCAGATTTTCCCCTCTCTGGGAGGGACACAATCCTCTGTGCACTCGGCTCCCACCCCAACCCAGTAACTCACTTTAGTGGGCTGATGAGGGGGTGTTTTGTCCAGGCTAGAGAGGTGGGAGAAGGATGGGAAGGGAGTGAGTACCTGTGGGTGACTGCACATGCGTGGGTCCCTGCCACTTCTTCCAATGTGTGATCTGAGCTGAAAAGGCCAAGAACACTGTTCTTTCCCTGGGGCATTATCAGGCATTTTAGTAAATGCAGGCCAGGTCAGGAGACACCAGTTATCAGTTTCTACCCAAGAACACACATTTGACCAGCTATGTTATTCAGCTTTTGATCTTTTCTATGTTTTTTAAAAATTGACCTCACCTCCAAGATTGCCTAGACCCAGTTTATTTTTCAAGTACATGGGTAGTCACTTTTACTTTATGATACTAATTTTATAAATTATATATTTTTCTTCTCTCCTTTTTTTCCTGGCAGAATATTCCCCACAATCTTTCACCTAATCCAGCCTGCCTGGGTGATTCAAACATTTTAAAATAATAAAATAAATATGATCCTGAGGAAGGGTAGCAATATATCAAGCCATTATATTAATTATTGTCATGATTGGAGTTCTCTAGAGCTGAAAGGCAATATAGATGACACATATTTTAACACCTATTTAATGTCAAACTTAATGCTTTTAAATCTGCTCTGCATTTTATTTGACTCATTCCTCTGCAAAGTTGCCCATGCCACTGATAATTCTAGAAAACCTAGTTGAGAACTATCTACTAGCTGCTAAATGCTAAGCTCACAGCTGGTTACCAACTGGTATGTGCCCCACATGTGTTAGAGGCTGGAGTAGTGGCTACTGCTTAGGCCTTGCCCCCATGTTCCAGCACCTATTGTAGCTACTACCGTCCTTGGTTGCTCTTGGCCACATTCAAGGTATTCTAGGTACTAGGGCTGCCAAACAAACGTCCAAACTTAGTGGCCTGAAACAACCATTTATTATGCTCACAGATTCTGTGGGTCAGGAATTCAGACAGAGCACAATGGAAATTATTTGTCTCTGCTTCATGATGTCTGGAGTCTCAGCTGATTGACTCAAAGCCTGGGGACTGGAATCATCCCGCAACTTGTGCACTTAAATGTCTGGTGGTTGATGCTGGCTGTTGGCTGAGATCTTAGTTGGCTCTGGTCTCTCCATGTGGCCTGAGCTTCCTCACAGCATGGTGATTGGGTTCCAAAGACCAGCTTTCTAAGGGAAAGCCAGGTGGAAGTTGTATCCTTTTTATGACCTAGCCTTGGAAATCACATAGCATCACTTCTTTTGAACACTATTGGTGAGAGAAGCTATGGGGCACAGACTCAACCTCTGATGGGAAGTGCAAGGTATTGGAAGAACACATGGGACCACAATGTAGGCATATTTTGAAAATACAATCAGCACACTGGGGCTGTTCTTGGTGAGGTCATGTCCTCTCCCCTGTTTGAAAGCTGTTGGTCATGGTCTTCTGGCCGGAAGGAACACAAAGACTTGAGCTATTGCCCTGATAGCATTCTACAGTGGTGGAAATATGGATCTCAATCACACAGCCAGACTTAAGGGAACTACTAGTATGACTGTTTACAAACTCAATCTGGATTAGGCAATTTTCCTGCTGTCTTAGTCTATTTGGGTTGCTATAACGAAGTACTATAGACTGAGTGGCTTATAAACAACAGACATTTATTTCTTACAATTATGGGGGCTAGAAGCATGAGATCAGGGTGCCAGCATAGTCAGGTTCTAGTGACGGCATTTTTCTAGGTTCCAGACTGCCGATTTCTTGTTGTTTCCTCACATGGTGAAAGGGGTGAGAGAGGTCTTTGGAGTTATCTTTATAAGGGCACTAACCCCACTCATAAGAGCTCTACCCTCATGACCTAAGCACCCTCAAAGGCCACATCTCCAAATACCATCCCATTGGAAATTAGCTTTCAACATGAATTTTGGGAGGACACAAACATTCAGTCCATAACACCTGTTTAAAATACTTTTGGTACTTTCCCATTGGGCTTAGGGAAAAAAAATGTAAGCTTCTCAGTGGGGCTTATGAGACCTACATCTCCAACCCTATCTCTTACCACTTACTCTCCTCCCACTCTGAGTTCCACTTTGTATTTCGAACCATCTCTTGCCTGTGGGCTTTGAACAAAACATCGCCTCTACAAAATGGTGCCTAATTTAGAACACTTCTCTACTAACTCCTTCCCTTGTCTAGGTGTTCAATTCTCAGGTTTTGAAGGATCCAGCTCCTTGGAGACCTTAAAATCAGCCATTATTCCCCAAGAATATTCCCCATGACAGAATGGCTAGACCAAGAGAGGCTTGCAGCCTCAGCCACGGGCCGAGTCAGAACCAGTCTGTCTTACATGACTTTTTGGAAGTGTTGTCCAATAGAAATATAAGGTGAGCCACAAATGTGAGCCATGTAAATAATTAAAAAATTCCTGGTAGTCACATTAAAAAGCATATAAAGAAACAGATAAAATGAATTTTATTAATATATTTAACTCAATATATCTAAAAATATTTTTCACTCTTTTTTTTTACACCAAGTCTTTGAAATCTGGTATTTTACACTTAGGGCGCATCTCCATTAGGACTAGCCTCATTGCTCAATGGCCACGTGTAGCTACTGGCTATGGTATTGGACAGTGTGCATATAGGACATTTCCAACATCACAGAAGCTTTTATTGGATAGCCTTGGTCTAGCATATATTTGCTATATATGAAAGATGTAAGGAATGTAATCCCAGATGTACTTCAGTTTCATATACCAGAGTTGTCTCCAAAAAGTTGAGTATAAATACAATTTTGCAGAATTAAATGATGCTTAAACACTGGGAGGGCTATTTAAAAGGAAATTGAGGCCAATTAAAAATTAATTAGAAATAATTTGAAACTTAACAGAAGTGTTGCAAGAATGGTCACAGTACAAAGAATAGCCATATACAGATTTTATCCACTTTCACCTATTTTTAATATTTTATATTTACCACATTTACTTTATCACCTGTATACCTTCTCTCTGTACCTGTCTATTTGCACATACATACATATATAATTTTTTTTCTATGCCATTTGAGGGTAAGTTGCATATATCATGGCCCTTTACTTTGAAATATGTCGGCATTTCTTAAGAATATTGTCTTATATAACCACAGCATGGTTACCAACAGCATGGCTACCAGCTTCAGTAAATTTATGAATACAATATTTTTATCTAATCTACCATGTATATTCTCATTTTGTCAATTGCCCCAATAATGTTTCTAATAACATTTCCTTTTTCGGTATAGGATCTCATCTAAGAGCAGATATTGCATTTAGTTGATATGTCTCTTTCTTCTCCTATGTGGAACATTTCCAGGATGTTCCTCAATTATTTCAAAGTGAAGATTTCTTTATAAAGTGAGTCTCCTCTTCATTCTTCCTCCATCTTATTTATTTTGTAAATTTGGATTTTTAATATGCTGGGTTTTCTTAAAAGACAGAACGCTGCTGTTATAGAAAAGTACGTAAGAGACAAGAGTTTCCACCAAATCCCTAAGCTGCCCTTTTTAGTTTGGAGTAAGGCCTCAAATTCTAGTTTTGAGATGGGACCCCATGAATCTATCCCTTCCTGATGTGGAGAACTGTCCCCTGAGCAGATCACCTGCTGGAGGGATTGGACCACAGTCCTGTGTGTTTCATCAGCCACTGAGGCTGTGGGGCCAATGGATCCTCTCCTCTTTTCTTGCCTTCCTGTGTTCACTCGTGAACCTACCTGGGAGGCAGGTAGTGCCTGGTTGGAAAGCTGACTTTTCTACTCCTTGATTTAAGAACAGGCTCCGCAAGTTTGTAAAACCTCTCCTGACTATCTAAATTGCAAAACCAGGCCAGATTCCCCTAAACTCCCAGGAGACCCACACAAGTCCTCTGATTTGTTCAATTACAGCTATAGACAGATCACAATGGAAAGGAACACTAAATTAACTGTGACAGCCATTAATATGACCTGCTTGGTGGCAGTAGCTGTGCTGGAAGATCACAGATCTGATGGCTATAACATATTGGTGATGGAGCCGCCCCTGTTGGCTCCTCAGTGGGCCTTGAACTTGCTGGAAAAGACTAGGCCTGCACACAGGGCCCCGTAGCCATGGTAACAGGCTCTCGCTCAGCAAAACACATAAAGATGATTCATTTTGTTTTCTTTTCCTTTCTTTCCACCCAAATTTTTGTATGGGTTGGAATCTATTTTTAATTTTTTTCCTTGGAGGAGAAGCTATTTTTAATTTTGTTACCTCCCTTGTGGGGGCCTGCCAGGCCTGGATTTGAATGACTGCGGGAGGTGGGCCATGCACCAGGTCTGAAGTCTTGGAACTTTTCTAGGATTTTCTGGAGTGGAGGGAGGGGGTGGAAGATGCAGTCTGGGGTGAAAATGGTGAAGAAGTGGCCTTTGTATTAAAAGTTGGGACCTCCTGTCTTGGAATTGCCCTTAACTTCTCTGCACTGGTCTATCCAGCTCTCTGCTGGAGGAAGAAGTGACTCCATTATATTGTTTTCAGTTCCCATGAATTTGCCTTCAAAAAATCAAACTTTCCTGGTTTGACAGAGTGCTTTCACACTCAATTTTTAAACAAAAATCTTTGAAGTAGCAGAGCATCACAGAGACCTCACATGCCTATCCATATCAGAGGGCCCTCCTTCTTGGAACAGTACCAGACACCATTTTTCAGCTCCCTCAAATCTAGATGGGTGTAGGAGTAGCTCTGGGTGATGGAGTGAGGGCAGAAGAGACATGAGCATTTCCAATTCCAGACCTGGTCCCTGACACATCACTCGTCACCTTCCCCCCATTCTGTCTTTTCTCACTGGCTACCAGTGGGGTAAGGAAATCTTTGGGAAGACTGGAGGCCCCCGGGGAGACATGGAGCCACTACACCAGAGGTTCCAAACCTGTCGGGCTATAAACTTGAATGGGAAATAATCACATCTTTATTTCCACTAACTTTCTAATGAGATTTAGCATTTCCTTCAATTATAAATGTAAGCAACAAACCATGGTGGTATTAACAGTTCTTGAAACCTTGTCTCCAATTGAAATCACAGACATTTCATATCATATTACCTTTGTTACGCATATCTCAAAATATCATTTTCACTTCTCACTTCTTTGAAATTGCAGCAGTTATTAGACCTGCCACTCTCTTATTAATTGCAGCATTAATAAAGAAGCATATATATTACAATATCATAACTGTGGTTTTTTTTTATTTTGATAACTACATTTCGATGTAATTGGCTTTCTTCATAATTTTATTTTATGCATTTACAAACTTTCTTCTGAGAAGCAGCGCATAGACTTCATCAGACTGTCCAAGGAGTCTTTGGCATAAAATGGACATAAATCCTGGCATTGTGGCCCTGAATCACCACATGCAACTCTAATGTTAATGAGTTATTGGGCTATGTCAAGAACATTTAGAGAGTTTGTTAAAGCAGCTAGTATTCTTTACTCTTACTGATAAACCAGGGCAGGGACAGCATATCACTCCATTGTATAGATGGAGAAGTGAAGCTCACATATGGCAGGTGGCTTGCCCAGTGTCACATGTTTGTAAAAATGACACTGAAATTCAAATCTTGTCCTCCAGACTTCAGTTCATGGCTCTTTCAGATGCCCCATATGGTCATATCTCTTCCATAGCTCAGCCTCAGAATGCTTCTGTGTAGATGTGGTGTGGTAAAAAACCTTCTTCCTCAGCCTGAGTGTTTGTTGGCTTTTCCTGTTCATGGGAAAAGCTTGCTGAACAAAGCTCTAGAATTTTCTGTGGTGATAGGAATGATCTATGTCTGCATTATCCAACATGGCAGTCACTAGCCACATCTGCCTACTGAGTACTTGAAATTGTCTACTGGGACTAAAAAGCTGAATTTTTAATTTTATTTCATTTAAATTAATTTAAATAACTACATATTCATGACTATTGTACCAGACAGTGCAGCTCTAGAGCAACATTTCTCAACCATTAGCAGGCATAAGAATCACGTGGAGGGCTGGTTAAAACAGTGCTAGGTTCCACCCCCAGAGTGTCTGATTTCATGTCTGGGGTGGGCCCTGGAATCTGCCCTGCTAAATAGGTCCTAGCTGATGCTAATGCTGCTGATCCATTCTTAACCTCAACACTGCTGCCCTTGGGGGTCCAATACATTTTTGTTGGGCGGGGGTGCCATCCTGTGTACTGTAGGTTGTTTAGCAGCATCCTGGCCTTTATTTGATACCAGTAGCACCTAACAGTGTCTGTCCCCAATTATGACAACCACAAATGTCTCCAGGCATGGCCATTGTTTCCTGGGGAGCAAACTCCTGCCCCCTCTTTACTCCAGAACCACTGGTCTAGACATACACAGACCTTTTTTTTTTGACATCAGATTTTGAACATATTCCATAAAAAAAACTATCTTGAATTTAAATCTGAACTTAATTTCTTCTAACATCTGCTAACAAGTGCCAAAAACTTATTATGTTTCAATAACACACCAGACTAGGTTGGGATTATTTTTCCATCAAAAATTGTGTCTATGGCTGGGTATTCATAGGGCACTAAATGTTCATGCTGCCCTTTTGTGCTGGCTACTGCTCCTCCCTGACCCAACATTCCCCTTCATTTCCCCTCCCCTCCTCTATTTTTTCCCTCATAGTCTTCATCTTTTCCTTCCCGTCTCTCTTTCTCTCTCTTGTCCATTTCTCTCTGTTCCTTCCACAATCTTCTTGGTCTCCCTCCCTGTTTCCTCACCCCAACCCCTCCCCACAGCACAGACTCTTGCTTTCCTAGTCTTCTATGCTGTTTATTCTCCATCACAGTTGTTTCTGCTGGCTCTGGCTGTTTCCCACTTTCCTCGTTTTATCTCCAGTCTGTGTTTGTCTTGGGCTGGCCAAGTTTGGCCTCTGGTCCCAGACAGTCTCGGCTCTGGCTCCAATTCTGCACCCGCTCCCTGCCCCTCCAACCCCTGGCTCCCTCTCAGAGCAGCCCCCAAGTACCCCTAAATGTGACACAGATTTGGAAGGTTTGAGATGTGTAGATAAGAAAAGCAAACGAGATAAGCTTTCTGAGCTTGATGCCTGAATCATGTTATGCCACTGATTAGGATTTAGTTGGTACTTCTTTTAAACTAAACATCTAGAAATTGTTGTCATCATCATGGTTACAGAGAGTAAAGAACAATCTATATCAGTGGGACAACCACACGTAGTTTGGCATTTGTCCTGTGGAGAAGTCAAACATGTCAGAGGCTGACATTCTCCTATGGAGGTGACATTAAACAAACAAGATGGTGGGGAACTATTTAAATCACCTGCAGTATTGCAAGCAGTCAATCAATAGCTCTGACAAGCCAGGGCCACACACTTGCCCGTGACCATTGGGGTTTGCTTCTCACAGAAACAAGCTTGACAGGAACCATGCTGCTAATTTGGTGCACTAAGTTTGACTCTCTACCCTGACTTTTTCCCACTGTTAGTCCATTTTTAAAAAAATGACCTTTGAAAAGACTCAGACTGAAGACTTCTACCAACCACTATAAAGGTGAGATTACTTGGAAATATCAAATTGTTGACTAATGTGTTCTGTTTTCAGCTGCCTGTTTGGGCTGGTGTCAGAGGCACTATCTCACACATGGAGTGTCCCACTCTATTTAAATCCTTATTTATGAATGTAAAGACAGGAGCTGGAGGAGCCCAAGTGAGGCTGACTCCCAAAGGGAAATCGCAAGGCTATTGTAAATTCCTTGAATAAGATGCAAGATTGACTATACTTCATTCCACAGCAAGAGATGGCACTTCACATCCAAGTGCTCCTGGGAGAGGGGGTAGAACTTGGGCTTAAATTCATGCTAAGTTGTAAACCACTAATATTAGAAAGTCATTCTCAGCCAAGTTTTGATTGAGTAAGGAAGACCTGCGTGAGGGCTCTGGCTGACCAAGGGTGGGGAGTAATGTGGGGCGGGGTGGGGGTGGGCAGGGAGAGTATCACACCGTAGACAGTGGAAGAGGGGCTTGCACAAAGCTTGGGACCTCTCTGGTCTGAGCGCAGGCCCAGGAAAACCTCAGGAACTGTTGTTCGATGTGTACTCATGAATAACACTCTGCTTTCATCATTGAAACTGAGAACATAAACCTCAGATGCAACAATGGGGAGGGTGCTGATGAGAAACTGAAACAGCCCACGAAGCCAAGGAGGGGTGCTAGGTAGCAGAGAGACCAGCAGGAAGAGTGCTGGGGACATGAACACTTCAGTGAAAACAGCGGTGAGACAAAAGTTCTGTGAGCCAGGTGATGGCCTGTGAAAATATTGCAAAGTTGGAAGGACCTTCAGAGTTCTCTCTAATGTCAAGTGTTCTCTACAATAAACCTGCTAAGGGGTCCTGTTGCCTCTACCTGAATATGTTCAGCAAAGAGGATCTCATGACTTCTGAAAACTCATTCTAATTGCAGACGGTTTTAATGGTGGGGTCTACCTTTGTAATTTCTCTCAACAGGTCTTAGGATTCTTAAGTGCTATGAAGAGGAAATCTAACCCCTCTTTTATATGACAGCATTTCACATATTTGGTAATCATGTTCATGTTCTCCATAAGTCTTCTCTTTTTCAGCATAAATGACATCAGTGTCATGAACTGGTCCTTATAGCCTATGGCCTTGTTACCCTTCATGGTTCCCACTGCCCTCGTATAGTTGCATTCTAGTTTATCAGTGTCCCTCATCAAGTATGACTCTCAGAACTCCACATAGTTCCTGTTTTAGTTAGCTAGTGTCATGTAACAACCAACCACAACAATCCCAGCAGCATGCAACAATAAGCGTTTATTTAGTTCACGAGTCTCTAGATTGGTTGGGGCCCAGGCCATCTAGGCTTGACTTGACTTGGCAATATTGCTGATCTTGACTGTGCTTGCTTATATTTCTGGAGTCAGCTGATTTAGTTTGGGCTTGGCAGAGGCTGTTCAGTTTGTATCATGTCTCTCATCCCCAAGTAGGACAGTGGTCTACACTGAAAATGTTCTCATGGAGATGACAGATGAGTAAGAGAGCAAGCCCAGTTGTACAAGTGTTTTGGTCATGTCAAGCCTGCTAACAAAAGAAGTCGCATGGCCAAACCTAATGCCAAGGTAGGTGGGGAACTCTGGTTCCTTTGTGGGAAGAACTTTAAAGTGACATGGCAAAGGCATAGATACTTGGAGGGCTGAAGAATTGGGGCTGTTAATAACGGCCTATTGTAGATTTGATCTGATCAGATCAAAGGAGAGCTATATTATTTTCTCCTTCTCTTTTTCTGGACACCATATTTCTATCAATTTAACCTAAGATTTAATAACCTTTTCAGGTAATCATACCGATGGCTTACACTGAATTTGCTGTCAAGTAGAAACTGAAAGGTTTCATTTGTTTGCTTTTTACAAATGCTTACCAAGCTCTGGACCCGTGTCATAGACCCAAATACAGAACATTACATTTATTCCTATTAAATTTTTATCTTGAAGGAATCAGGACTTGAAAATATTTAAATAGGATGAAATCCATACCCCTTCCTCTTTCAAGTCTCATTCTGCAAATTTCGTCATGATGACACATGTTCTTATTGGTGTTAATGATAGCAATGTTGAATTGACTTGTCGAAGATAAATAGAGCTCTAAATCTCACCACCAGAGACTGTCCTCTGGGTTGCCAGTGGTCCATTATTCTGCATTCCTTGGGTCTGGTATTTTAGATATTAGAAATTCATCTAATTTAATCATCATCCAGCCTCCATTTCTCTATCTTATCCCAAGGTGTGAAGAGACATTGTGGAAAGCCTGTTATGATTACATAAAGGACAGGAAGGAGTTAGAGAAGATATGGGACAAGTACCATTCCATTCCGAGAGAGCAGAATGAACAAGATTCCCAAAAGATGGTGAGTGGATATATAGGTGGGTACAGAGTCTTCAGATAGGCACAGAGGCTCATTAGAAGGGTCATGGGAGAGGAAACCAAAAAAGGAAGATGGCTTCACGTTATGAGAGATTTTGTGTACCAGGATAAAGATTTTGGAATTATTCCTATGGGTATTCATTTTCAAAAACTTTTGCAGAATACAATGGCTCCTTAGAAGGATTGCCTTGCCTTGGGGACTGTGGCAAAGATTTCTTGTCTCTCAGCATTTGTTTTCCTCTTCTTCCTCAGTTATAATAGTCCTGATTTTTAGCAGGAAACATGGCTCCCCAGAATAAAAACTACATTCCAGCTTCCCTTGCATCTAGGTGTGGCCATATGACCATGTTTTACCCAAGAGGGTTTAAGTAGAAGCAGTGTGTGTAACTTCTAGAGAATATTCTTTAAAGGATGAGATGCAAACTCATTCCTCCCTTCCAGCTAGCTAGATGCACATCTTTTATTCTGAAGTGACACTGGAAACCATTCATGGCAGAGTAATAAAATAGAAATAACCTGAGTCCCTGACTACATGGAGTGGCACACTAGTCATTCAATAACCATTATGGATTTCTTTTATGTTAGCAAAAAATCAACATATTTTGTTGTATTTCTCTTATAGTCAGCCTAGTACTAACCAATATGGGGGACAGGAGACCAAGCGAAGAACTCCTCATTGATCTGTTTTATATAT
Organism: Pteropus medius; assembly: GCF_902729225.1. Classification (NCBI taxonomy): domain Eukaryota; kingdom Metazoa; phylum Chordata; class Mammalia; order Chiroptera; family Pteropodidae; genus Pteropus; species Pteropus medius. Next base: position 17,316,378 of record NW_024340701.1, on the reverse strand, counting down.
TGGGGTTTTGTTAAGGAGAAAGGAGCATACTGCTGGGCAATGCAGATCCACAGATGGTTCTGAAGTGGAGAGGAACACAATAGCAACTGTGCTTAAAAACAACATCAACAAAAAAAGCGTATCTGGCCATGATGTGCAAAGGAGATTCAATGAGGGTGTGAGACCAGTCAGCTCCTGATTGTCCCTTTTCATGCTGAGCAGGCAGTGATGATACAAGTGATCAGGAACCACAGATGTCCCCCCTCCATTAACAAACCAGTTGCAACAAACTGCGAGCACGAGGAGCTGTGCCACACCATTCCCCTCTCCCTGCTCCGCTCCTGAGTCACCTCTCTACTCTGGCCATATGGTCTCCAGGGTCCTGCTGAGTGGATCATTATCCCAAGTTACAAGATGTTAGATTCTGCCTGAGTACAAGGATACTATCTGCATTCTTCTTGAAGCAACGGCCAAACGTGTTAATAATCAGAATGACTTTTATTTCCATTGCTTATAATCACAATTACTGTTAAAAATAACTGTTTACCAACAGTAAACAGCAGAAGGACCCTCTCCCAAGTCTAACAGTAGACGGAGGATTAGGAAATGAAGGGATTTTAGTACAAATTTCACAGTCACCAAGTTAGGCATGTAACATTTTTTTTTTAATTCTAAACTTGAAAGGAAATTGGCCTGGAGCTCCATTGTACCAAATGGCAGAAAACTTGACCTAGGCCTCTAGATTAATGAAGTCACTTAGAAAGTTTTTAAACACTCAGTCATTTCAGGGTTCTTCCCTCAACTTCCAATGCTTCTAAGCTCTGGTAGGCTGACTATTGTCCTAGCATGGGAGTGAGGTCTCTGGTATGAGGCTGGTTTCTGTCCTGCCCTGGTTCTGTCCTACCAGGGTGAGGACTCCATGCATACTTGGTCATTAGTACCTACCACACTGCCTATGCATGGAAAATGCCTATATATTTTCTGCAACCAGCTTTCAGGGTACATGCAGTCACCAGCAGCTTCCGTGTCTGGCTATGGAGCCTTTTCATACCTTCTTGGCCCCCTCTCAGCCACCCTGGGCCAAGCTGAGCTGTGATCCTTATTTCAAGTCCCAAGATGTTACCAACACACTTTACTTCTTGGTCCCTATCTTGGCTTGAACTTAGGATTCTCTGAAAGGCTCCTCTTTTCAGGGATTTAACCAAACTCATCTGTCCTTTCCCCTGGCATTCCTCTTGGCCTGGTCTCAGGAATCAGCCAGGGTTAGTTGGGGATGAGCTAGGGAGGGCCCCTCTGATGGTGGACTTACCAATATCTAAGCTTGAGTCTCTTCCCCTCTAATTCTCTCCTCTGGCCAGCTGGTCTAAACTTGATCTACTCTGAGGATAGAGCACGTTTTCTTTTCTGCTATGTTGTTTGTAGCTCTGGTGTCTGTTCCAGACCCCTTATGTACTTATTCTCCTGACATGCAGAAACCTTTGTTCTCTCAAGAACTCTATGCTTGTCAGAAAGCCTTGCCCTTCAAACTGTGGCCTCTGTTCTGAGTTTTCTAAAAATCTTCACTGAAACTCAAATGGTTTTTGAGCCAATTGTATTCTCAACATACAATAGCTGTAAAGCACGCACGCATTACACAGCCACACACACACACACACACACACACACACACACACACACACCGTGAATGCCATCAGAGGATCATCATAAAATTACCAAAGGCTTGTGGAAGCAAGAGGAAAAATGTAGGAAAAAATTCTGTTATCATTTCAAGATATTATACCATACAATAGGTTTCTTTCCTGCTTATCAACCAAATGACCAAACCTCGAAAGAAAGTGGATTGTGGGTGTTGTTTCTAGGTAGTCTCTGTGTGCTTTTCATACCCCTTTTGTTGTAGAAATCAGGAAGAATATACTAGAAGACTCTGTTGCTTTGCTGTCTTTCCTGTTTCTAGTGTGTACATCATCCAATAAACTAGAGCACAGCTCAGAGTCAGAACTCTGGTGCCATACCGGACTATCTCTGTATAACAGACTGCATTTTTATTACTACTTCTCACATAACACTTGAAGAATTCAAAACATTTAGGGCGAGGGTGGGTTTTTGTTAATTTGAATTTCTGTCGAAATGAGGTCCTACCTCCTCTCCCTTCTCAAAATATATGGGGTAGTTTGCAAAAATGGCCACAAATTCTTCCCCTCCCATCAAGAGTTACAGACACATTGTGTACCCCTTGATTTTGACCTTGGCTATGTGATTTGCTTTGCCAATGGGATCTTAGCAAACGTGATACAGTAGAGACTTACAAAGTGTACTGGGGCTTGCCCTCTCATGGTTTTTGGGGCCTGGCCACTATCAAAAAGTGAATGAGCCCTGGGCTAGCTTGTTGGATGATGGGAGACCTGTGGCCTAGTCACTCCTGTGACCTCAGCTGACCTGGCAATTGACCACAGACGCATGAGTGAACCTTCCTGAGGCTCTAAGAACTGCTTAGCCCAGCCCAGCCCAGCCCAGCCCAAACTGCCAGGCCACTGATTCTTGAGCTAAATGAATGGTTATTGTTTTAAGCTACTGAGTTATGAGGTAGTTTGTTACTCAGAAAAAGCTAACCACTACAGGATACTAAACATAATGGAATTTTTGGTGAATTGGCATTTTGTAATCCTTGGGGTTATAGACTGAAAACCAATTCTTTCTATGCAGAACTATAGATTTAAAAGGCAGAGGCTGAATTTATACTAAGTCTAGTATTTACCTTATTTCTTTTTGTAAAAAGCAAATCTATATATTATTATATTTAAAATGAAAATGCTAGAATAGTGTGCCAAGTATGATTTTATTAGATTAACTAACTTTATGAGGTATATATACTTGTATATACATAGAAAATTCTAGAACACTGAAAAAACTCCTGTGACCTCAGCTGACCTGGGGATATCTCTGGGCCTGAGACTAGAGGTGGAATAGGGTAGGAAAATCTTTTATTTGTTGTTTATATCAAGTTTGAAATTTTTACCACGATCACCTGTTAATCTTATAATTAAAAAAACTATTAAAATTAAACAATAAAGGTTCAGTAGTACCAGACTAGTTTAAAGAACTGTGCTGTTTGTTACATTTACACTTGTTTTTCCTTAAAAGCTCAGTGTCCAAAATACAACCCATTACTTCAGAATTTTTGTCGGCGTAGATGCCAGTGAATTGCGTTTTTAATCCGGTAAGCATTTGCCGTACATCAAAAATAGTGGCTTTAAAGAAAGATATGCTTATTTATTTAGTTTTGTATTATTTTTCTACCTACTTCCAAGAAATATTTGAAACTCCTAAGGTAATGCATTAATTAAATGCTGCTAAGGCAGAATTTCTGGCCAAATAAAAGAACTTCTGTTACCATTGTTCTACATTTGCAAACTGAAGAATCAAACACCACAAAAATCTGACTTCATTGAGAGACTCTAGCTCAAATCCACTGAACAGAGGTTGAATCAAGACTAGGATTGGGATGTCTGAAGTGGGAGATGAGGTTCTTTAACCAGAACGAAAATGACTCAGACATGGACAGTTGGCATTTAGCTGCTATTCACAGACACGTGGCTACCAGGGCTTGGGAAGGCAGACCAGGGGCTATAGAATTGAGCCTTTGCTTTTGAGTTCCAGGATCCATCAAACCAATGCAGTAAAGAACCCAAGAGAAATTCTGTGACTCAGCTACGATGGCTGTCTCAGTTCTCTTGGGGTCTGGCTAATCACAAGATCATATGGCATCTAAGATCATGATATCAGCCTGTTTGTAACACAGTCATTGCAAAGAGGCAGTGGGAAACGGACCCTCAGCTCAGGCCATGGAAAAATTCCATGATTAGGGTTCATAGTGGACTTCTCACATACAGTGCATAATGTGGTGAGTATCTTGGCTTAAGGCATGGTTACTGTGGCCTGGAGGTGTTGAGGCAATGCTTCTCATAAAGACAGAGAAAAATTACATTGTAGTGAGTGTTGATCTGGGTCAAAGGGAAATGGAAGAAGTGAGGGTGAGGGTGAAATGCCTTGTATAAGTAATCCAAGCAAATAGTAGAAAGAGGCGTTAGAAGAGTCCTAATGCCTTTGAAGTCCATACACCTGTGTGCAGAACATGAGCACAAACAAATTTTTGAGATGTTGACAGAGACCTCATAGGTAGTCTTAGTCAAAGCATTTCGTTTGAGAGGAACATAAGCCTAATTACATTGACTCAATTAAAGATACAGAGGCATCTTATGGGACAAGGATCAGTGGTTTGGGGGTTGGCATTGCAAATAAGCTGATAGGGTCCAAGGCTGCTGACCTCTCTTTCTCCTTCTTGGGATCACATGTTCTCTTATATCTTCTTTTCCTCACTTATCTATCGCATTCTCCTCTGTGCCTTTGCAGATAGATTTTTCTGTTTACTCATCAGCATAAATGTAGCTGAAAATGGCTGCTTCATTCCAGTTCTGTGGAGCTTGTCAAGCAAAACAATCGTATTAAAGGAGAGCAGTTTCTGCTTCTCTTGATTCAAGTTTTAGGTGACTCTGACATAGCTGTGTGTTTTATTCAGCCAGGAGACCCATGTCTGGTTGGATCAGATGTTGGCAGTGCCCTGGCCATAGCCTTCACCATATCAGTGCATGCTAGATGCACTTCCAAATGTCAGTTCCTACATCTCTTTGTCTGGGGGCTATGCACACCTAGATGCCACTGTGCCTTGGCAGGTGTGGCTGGTTAGTAGTGCCCAGTGATTGAGGAGAGTTAGTGTGTAAATACCCTGATTCCTTTGGTGGGATAACTTTATGGCTTGTCTTCTAGACTTTCTTCAGTGATATGAGCTCCTGTTACCCACAGTGGTTGACAAGTCTCCCTGTATTGTCTGCTTCTCTGTCTCATTTCTCTACTCTACTTCCGATGTGTCTCAGAGTCACTTCCTAAATAAACTACTTGCCTGTGAGTCCTTGCTTCAGAGCCTACTTCTGGGGCAACCCAAAGGACAATATTAGTTCAATTAGCTGTGACCAAAGTCACTTGAGCAGGGGGGTCATCCTCAGAAGCAAGAAGCAGAACTGTGGGTGAGAGACATAGGAAGTTTGACTTTGATAAAAAAGAAACCATTAGAAGGGGAGGTGGAGCACCAACCGCAAGATGAAAAGATTTACACCCACATGGAAGTTCTGAGGGTGGGGCTATGTTGGAAACCTTGTGGGTAGAGATCAAAGGCTAGGGCAACAGAAGCTCTATTGTTGTAGGAGTATTTTACAGACTTCCAGACCAGGTGGAGGAAACTGATGATGGGTTCCTGACCAAGACCACACAACTGGCCTGGGGTTGAGACACTTATTGATGGGGGGCACCATCAGCTGGACAGTTACTCAGAAGCCCCATCAGCTGAAAGCAGAACATCTGAACATCTGAACAAACTCTTTGCCTTGCTAACAGTTTTACTTCCTGTAAGATTGAGCAGTGACAAGAAAGGTTGCTACTCTTGAGTTAATTTAAACCAAGAAGAAGGAACCCTTTGGTGAGGAAGCAGGTCAGGACCTGGGGAGAAGATGAGTTTGTCTTCTTATAATGAGGGTCATGAGGAGTGAACTGCTCAGGCTTCAAAAGGCTTAAGTTCTCAGGCTTAAGGGCCATATACATCATCCAGGGCTGATACATAACCCCTCCCCTGCCATCTCCCTCCCAGTTGGAAGAGGGGTCAGGGAACTCAGGTGTTCTGTGGCAAGGGGGCCTAGAGGGCACTTTAAAAAAATACTGCTTTAGAAAAAACAGAGATAGGAACTCTCATGGTTTGAGACATTATAGAGACCATCCAGAAACTTGGAAGAATGCAAAAATGTAGTTCTAATTCAACTACTAGAAAGGAGTCCAAGGCGGAAGAAATGATGAATCTGACAAGGAGCTGCTGCTATGCAGGGAGCCCTGATGACTATGATCTCTAAAAATCATGCAGAAGAACTGATACATTGCCAACAAGGAACAACAACAACAACAACAAACAGTTGCAGAAAAATGGTATGAGTGGTGTCAGGAATTAGGGCTCAAACAATTCCAAGACATTCACAGGCTTTTTAAATTAAATTCTGAGTAGGAGGGTGAACGAGAAAGGTGTCGCTCACTGCTCAGGGGTCCCAAGAGCTGATGTTCACATATGACAGAAGAAATGGCTCCCACCCATTTTGTTTTGGCCTTCTGGGAATGACAATGACTATTATTGTTACAGGAAGTGACACCGACAAAGGAATTTGGACAACTTTGTTAGAGAAAGGAGAATTTATTGCCGGTGGAGCACATGGGATTAATAGCTCCAAGCATGAGCTCTCCTTGGTTAGATTTCTTACAGTTTATATACCCCTGTAGTGTCCATGCAAGGGGGACGTGATTCCTTTGTCTGAGGTTCTCCGTGCACCTTCTGACTCAGGATGGGAGGGGGAGTTTTGGGTGGGGGCTTCAGGGGGAAAGGAATTCTCGGACTACCAGTCCTATCTATTTACAGATTGTTTCTCTTGTAGGTGTGACAAGAGTTTCCAGAAGGCCATTTAAAGATCTATAGGGTGTGGTTAATCTATAACCGGCTGAGTCGGTCATTTCTGCAAGCCCTTTCCTTTGCATTTCTCAGATGCCTCCACTCTTATTATTAGATATCACGTTATGCAGATATTACCTCATTTAATCCTCTCAACAACACTGCAAGGTAGACATTCCTTGTACTAGTCAGCTTTCTTCTATTTGCAAGTGGGAGAAATTCAGCTTAAACCAGCTTAGGCAGAAAGAGAATTTATTGGCCCCTGTATTTGGGAAGCAGAATGATGGGGCTGATCACAGGCATGAGTGGGTCTAGGGCTGCAAAAGATATGGGCCCAATTCTTTCTCATTCTTCTCTTGATGTGGACGTCCTTTTCCTCTAGCAGAAAGACTTTCTACATGTAGTGTGGAACATAGCATAGTCAGTGTCTGCTTTACATATTTTTAGCTCCATGGCTGTCAGGCAATTGTCCTTCCCTGCTAGTTCCAGTTGGAACAACCCTGGAGAAAGCGTCTGATTGACCTACTTGGGTCAGCTCTATTCTTGAGTGGGCAGGTGAATGAGATACTCTGATTGGCTAGGCCTGTGTCACATACCTCAATGGCTACATAAGAGATAGGCAGGGCTTGCTACCAGAAGAAAGGGGTCAGGTTTGGAGACTCCTGGTTAGTCCCAAACAATAACTACCACATTCCCATTCCCATTTTACAGATGTGGAAACTGAGGCTGAGATATAAATGAAGTGGCCGAGATGATATACATAGTATACTATGGAGCCAGGATTCAACCCCTGTGGCTTCTACCAAATAGAGGTGTCTCTTATCCATGTGTGCAGGATTGGAGAAAAAATGATAGATGCCAGAACTGATTTTTTGGAAGGATGTTACAGAAGAAGCTACCGATGGCCCAGAATCCTTTCCCAAGGCTGGTGCACCCACACACTAGTTGCTATGACTGTTGGCTGCTGACAAGTCACACCTGTGCCTTCTCCTGACAATTGCCCTAATCTGGATGTGGGCTACCGTTAGAAATGCATGGAAGGTTCCCGCACCATGAGGTGGCCAGCAGCAAATGACTGATTTATACAAAGGCATAAAATCCACTCCTTTGCCTCAAGGTGGGCAAGTCTGTGGTCTCCTCGCACTTCAGAGTTTCCACAGGATCAAGCTGAGGCAAGACTTCAGCTGAACCCACAACTCTCTTCAGTATCTTCTCCCCTCTCCTGCTTCTTTTACTCCTCTACAGGTTCTTCCTGAGAGGCCTTCCTTATTCATTCACTTGCATAAACCCCTGTCTGAACTTCTGTTTCAAGAGAACTGACACAAGACAGGTGCTAAAAGTTGAAGTTCAGATTGCAAACTGGCTGTCAATCCATGGGTGCCAGGGGAAAAGCAGGAACCATGGTATAGTGCCGGCTGTCTTCAAAATATCAGGAAAGCAGGGGTGCTGAGAAGAGGCAGTGGGAGAAAGAAGCGATGGAGGGGTTCTGGAGGCATTTATTTAAATCTGGCAAAATGTACATAACAAAATTGACAATTTTTTAGTGTACATTGTAGCAGCATTAAGTACATTCACAATGTTGTGCAACCATCACAACATCCATCTCCAGAACATTTTTATCTTCTCAAACTGAAACTCTACCCATTAAACAACAACTTCCCAGTCTCCCTGATTCCCCCAGTCCCTGGCAACTCTCATTCTACTTTCTGTCTCTATGAATTTGACTACTGTAGGTACCTCATATAAGTGGGATCATACAGTATTTGTCTTTTTGTGTCTGGTTTATTTCACTTTGCATAATGTTCTCAAGGTTCATTCATGTTGAAGCATGTGCCGGTACTTCACTCATTTTTAAGGTTGAATAATATTGTATTATGGCTAGACCACATTTTGTTTATCCATTCATCCATCAATGGACATTTGGTTTGTTTCTAGCTTTTAAATATTGTGAGTAATGCTGCTATGATGTACAAATAATGCTGCTATAGGTGTACAAATACCTACTTGAGTCCCTGACTTCAATTGTTTTGGATAAATACCCACAAGTGGAATTTGCTGGGTCCTATGGTAATTTTATGTTGAATTTTTGGAGGAACCTTCGTTTTGTTTTCCACAGCAGCTGCACCATTTTACATTCCTACCAGAAGCATATAAGGGTTCCAATTTATCGACATCTTTGAAACACTTGTTATTTTTTGGGTTTTTTCTTTTTTTATAATAGCCATCCTAATGGGTATGAAGTAATTTTGGAGGCAAAAGCCTGAGAACCTTCCCCACGTGAGAAGCTTTCTCTCTGCAATGGCTGTTGGGATGGGGGGAGTGAGGTAAGGGAATGCCACTAAGAGCGGCCTGATGGTGTCCAGGTCGAGGGCTCTGGGCTCATCTCTGCCTTCTCTACAGCCATCAACGCTGCAGGGGTGAGATGCTTCACTGTCTCAGTCGTTTAGATTTTCCTTGTTCTTTTTCTAAATCCCTTTGCTCATGGGTGCAGACAGAACCCTGCTGGGCTGGAGAGGAAGATGATTTTAGTGACAGATTGCTGTATCCTCAGACACAGCTCTGCACTCAGGCATAAGTCAGGGCCGCAGCTTGTCAGTTCTCTCCTTCCCAAGGCTAGTTCTCTCCAGGAAGCACTTGGACACCTGGAGGGCGAGTTCTCCAACCCCCAGGGATGCTCAGGCAGGAGAACCCCAGTGTGGACCCAGCCAAACTCAGTCTGATTTCCTCCCACCTGTTGTTCTTGGTCTTAGTTTAGGTTCTCCTAAAAGCAGACCTGAGAGAAAGATTTCGGTGCTGTTAGTATATTTGGGAGGTGAGCCCAAGAAACAGAGTGAGAGGGAGTGAGGCAAGGAAGGAAATCCGAGGAAAGGCACTTCAGTGAGCAGGTTTCTACTATGGTCACCAGAGCTTAGTCACACAGATGGCCTTCTCACGGACCGTCTGGAATATGGCTCCAAATTGTCCCATTGAGAGGTGAGGAAGCTGGGTATTTCTCCACCAACTTCTGGCCCTTGTTGTTTGAGGGCTGTTCTGGAAGGTGCTAACATCCTGGCACTTCTAGCCTGTCCAGACCTGCTTTGAGCACATTGCTGCAGCCAGAGAGTGCCCTTGGACAGAGGGAGAGAAAAAGCAGCTAGTGTGTGACCCCCCAGGGTAGGCTGAGGGGATACAGATGAGGTGCTGACAGCATCTGTGACATTTTCCTTGACATTAAAGGGTGTTGAGGAAAGTGTTGACATCAACGTGGAGGGAGGTGGTAAAGTCGAGATGGAGGGTGTGGTCCGAGGCTTGGACCCAGTGAACAATTTCAGACTCTCATTCAGTTTTGAGTAATATTTACCGAGTCCTTGCTTCAGACCAGGCACCAAGCTAGGAATTATCCTCTGCAATATCATATTTGACCTTCATGACAACCTTGTGAAAGAAGGTATTGTTAGCCGCAATTTTGCAGATGAAGAAAAGAATCAGAGAGGTTAAGAACCTTCCAGAAGGTCACATAGGCCTAGTTCTGCCTGTCTTAGTGAGTCTAGCACTTCACTACTTTCCCAACAAATGTATCCTTACTGGCTCTGAGGATGGCTCAGAACTAGGAGGGCTGAGAAGTTGTGCTGGCTGACAGATCTAGGCCCCCAAAATTGAGATGTGCCTGTGTAGACAGATAGTGTGGTCAAAAGGACACTGCCCTGGGGGCAGTAAATTGGTGCATCCACTGTGGGAAACAGTATGGAAGCTCCTCAAAAAGTTAAAAATAGAACTATTATATGATCCAGCAATCTCACTTCTGAGTATATATCTGAAGGAGATCAAATCACTATCTCAAAGAGGTATCTGCAACCCCATGTTCATAGTAGCATTATTGACAATAGCCAAGATATGGAAACAACCTAAGTGTCTATCAATGGATGAATGAGTAAAAAAAAATGTTATACATATTATACACAATGGAATATTATTCAGCCATGAGAAAGAAAGAAATCCTGCCATTTGCAACAACATGGATGGCTCTTGAGGGCATAATGCTAGGTAAGATAAGCTAGACAGAAAAAAATAAATACTGCATGGTATCACTTATATGTGGAATCTAAAAGAAAAAGTCAAAGTCATAGACACAGACAGTAGAAAAGTGGTTACCAGGGCATAGGAGTGGGGAAATAGGAAAAGGCTGGTGAAGGGTACAAGCTTTCAGCTATAAGATGAATAAGATCTGAGGATTTGAGGATCTGATGTAAAGCATGGTGACTATGGTTGATAACACAGTTGTATGGTTGAGGTTTGCTGAGGGGAAGTGTGAAACTCAATGTTATCATAAAAAAAAGGTGGGGGAAAGGATGGATATGTGAGGTGATAGATGTGTTAATTAACTAGAAGGGGGTATCCTTTTACAATATAAACATGTGTCGGGTCACCATGATGTACGCTAATTGTCTTATAATTTTGTTTGTCAATTATACTCAATCAAGTTGAAATTAAAAAAAGGACACTGCTCTGGGTGTCTTGTCATGACCCATTCATTCTCTGAACACCTGTGGGCAAGTTATTCAGTCTCTCTCCAGCTCCCTCGATCATTTAAATGAAGAGCCTGGACCAGGCTGTATCATGTCTAAGATCCCTTCCAGCTCTATGAGTCTATGATTCTATGTGCTGTCAAGTTCAAAGTATACATGATTCAAATGGCATATGAAGCTCAGTGGCGTAGAACTGTGAGGCAGGGCAGAGCTGATTGAGCTTCAGATACTTCCTCTCAGAGGGACATTTACCTTGGTGGCCTGTCTACAGCCTGGTGTGGCTATCAGCTTTGTAGTCTCAGAAACTCAGTCTCATCTTGGTCAGTGCGAGTCAGCTCTGGACCAAGTCAACATAAGGTTGTTAAAAGGAGCCAGAAGGTTAATGCATTCATTTACAATCAGAAACTGGCTCACTTGTTATTACTATTACCTGAGCCCTTACCCTTTAGGTTTGTCACAGGATTGCCTCATTGTCTGAGGCTTGCAGGGTGGCATAGATTCTGGGAAAGGATAGGGAAATCCAGGATTTGTGTGTTTCCTGGGACCAGACTCATATAGACCCTTCATAACCCCTGCATAAGGCTGCACCTGTCAGAGGTGTGACTATTTGAGCCAACCTAGTGGAGGGTGGCGTCCTTACTATTGACCTTATCCCCTACTTTTTTCTTTTTTGTTGCAATATAACTACAAACAGTAAAGTGCACAAATCTTAAGTGTCAGCTGATAAATATTATGCACCCATGTCTGCACCCATGTAATCATCACTCAAATCAAGATATCGAACATTCTTATCATCTCAGAAACTTCCCTTGAGTGCCTCCTGGCCAATAACCTCTATTCTCCAATTAGCCACTATTCTGACATCTGTCATTACAGATTAGTTTTACCTGTTTTTGAACTTCATAGGCATGGAATTATATAGTGTATACTCTTTTATATCTGGCTCTTTTGCTTGAAATACCTGTGAGATTTATCCACACCGTTGCAAATATTCTGATCTTTTTCATTGTTCTATAGTTGTCCATTATATGAACTACACCAGAATTAGGTTTTTCATTCTCCAATTGATGGACTAAAACTTCAGTGAACATTCTTGTATATGTCTCTTGTTGGAATATGGACTCATTTCTTGTTACTACTTATTTTAATGTAAAAATAAAAGTTATCAGGTAAGAATGCCTCTCCCTTTCTCATTCCCTACAGGGCGACCTTCTGTTTCCTGTTCTTTCTTCTTCACTTGAAGGCAAGTGAAGAGATAGCTCTCTTCTACCAAGCCCCCGCCTCCCAGAGATGTACTTCACCAATCATCCTCTCACCTGACCCTCCAATGCATTATTTCTAGGATGGCTTTTCCAAAAACTCATCTCCACCTAAAAACAAAACAAAACAAAACAAAAAATGAAAAACAGGAAAACAAGACAACAAACAAAACAATCTCCCCTGACTCTACATTATACTCTAGCTATAATCCTGGATCTCTCTTGCCCCTTGGAGTCAAGAGTCTTGATACTGTAGTCTATACCTGTGAACTCTACTTCCTTCTCTTTTATTTCTCATCGTACTGAAACAGAGCCTCAGCCACCAGTACACCTCCCTAAATTGCTTGGTTCAAGGCCATCGTTGACTCCCTTTGCTAAAGCTTCACTTTTCTGCCCTTCTCTCATGTATTTTGACTTTTGTACTGGGTTAGTCCTCAGAGTCTGGTCCCAGTTTAAGGATGTGTGAAAATGGTGACTGGAGCCTGGATCAAGGTTGCTTGTAGTTTGATTTATCTCTAAAGCAACAACTAAACTATATAAAGGATTCAAAATGAGATGTTGATACTAGTGGTAGGTGGCTCCCCATTATTTCTCTGGTGTCTCCTGAGGCGTGCTCACACTTCAGGAGGCCTAGCACCCACAGGGACTGAGAGAATCTTAAGGACAATGAATTATGAAGGATGGGCTCACTGACTTCTATATCCATGGTGATACCAGCACCCTGATCAGCTTAAACTACCCTGTATGGCAATTCTGCTTCCCAGAGAGTCAGGTTGTCCAGGTCCTATAGTTCTTGCTGTGCTGGCACCGAGCCGTCTCCCTTTGTGGGCAACTGTACTGTGGGCTCCAGGAAGTTTTATATCTATCAAAGCACTTTCTGTAGGCAGGCCTATATATGGCCTTTCCCAGCCACCCCGCTTCATTTGGCCCTGTTGTCTGAGCTTAGGTTCCCCTGAAGCAGCCTGGGAGACAAGGTCTTGGGTATAGGTAGTTGACAGAGAAGTGATGTCAGGAAGCACAGGGGAAATAGTAGGGAGAATGAGAAGATGGAGAACAGAGCAAAGCCAGTAAAGTGGGTCACTATAGTGGGAAACTGGAGCTCAGTCTCCTCTGTGGGTCCTCTGAGAACCTGTGTGTGATTCAGCTCAGAATTGAGAAGGTTGGGGTATTTATCCAATTGCTCCCTCTCCCCCTTCATACCCTGCTAGGCTGAGGGATGTTTCTGGGGCGTTAACTCTCTACCTTCCAAGTTGTGCCTGCACGTGGCTGCACAATCTCCCATGGTGCCAGAGAAAGCCTAGGACAGAGAGAGACACAAGCACTCAAGGTAAAAGCTGTGAGCATGCACAGGAAGGAACAGCTCCTAACTGTGTGTGAGCACAGAAGAGCACTAAAAGGATAAAGGGTGGGGTGTCGACAGCATTGGCTGCACTTGTCTCTCCCTTGAATGTCTCTCTTCCCACAGCCTCTGTGAAACATTCTTTCCTGGTTTCCTGCTTGTCTCTGGCTGTTTCTTCCCAACACACTTTTCAGACTCCTCTCTTCCCACTAACTTCAAGTCTAAATGCCAAACTGGTACACACCTTGAGCCCTTCCAGGCTTCTCACTCTGCACTTCATGACGGACCTTACCTACATCCAGGGCTTCCATCCCCACTGTCTGAAGCACAGGACTCTCAGTCGCAATTTAAACCCTCATCCAATTTCTCCACTTAACATGTCTACTTTTAGATATGTCACAGGCTTTCCAACTGAAAAAGTCCAAGACTAAACGCCCCCAACCCCGTGCCTATCAAATTTGTTCCTCCTCTGTATTTCTTATCTCCAAGGATGGCACCATCATCCCTTTAAGCTCCAAAGTCTGAAACTTGAAACCAATCTGTGGTGGACAGTGTTAGTTGGCTGACCCAACTTCTGTTCCTGATAATGAACCACATCATGGGACAATGGGCCACAGTTCTGGATGATGGACTGTAATTTGATCTCTTATTCTCCAGATTACTCTCTTTTGAATGTGTCCAGGTTTCCAAGGACCTTTTCAGAGTAGGAATTTCAGAATTGAGCTGAATGTTCTACAAGTGGTCTTAACAAGAATGGGACAAAGTAGGACCCTCCCTTCCCTCTTTATAGACATCTGTGATTATAGCCTAGGGCAGGATTCTTTTTTTTTCCAGTCACTACATTCCACTCTTTACTCATACTGAGCTTACTGTCCATTACAGTTTCTTTTTCATCTGGGATGTTGTTAAGCTACATTTCTCATATTCTATACCTGGGCTTCTGCTTTCTAGATCGAGGACCAGACTTTATATATTTTTTCCTATTAAATGTCACCATTTACATCGATCTTGACCTCCAATCCAAATTTATACTGCAATTGACCTGATTTTTAATTTTTAATTTTAAAACTTAAATTAATTTACAATTTCTGCACATCACCTCAACACCTTCATAGAAGAGGATGAGGGGGCATATCAATAAACAAGTGAATACTATTTGGATAGACTCTATTGTAACAGTCTACTGAAACATGATTGGATCCAAGTGGATTATCTAGTCTTTTAACTACCCTACCAGCTTGGGAAACCAGGAATTTGATAGGTGTGTTTCTTCCATTGGTCCACCTGCTCCATACATAAAATTGTTGAAGAGGCCATCTACATTGGATTTTATGAGATTTAACTCAAGGGTCCTTTCTTCATCACCACCATCTTGTTCCAGGAGGGTTGACAGTAGGTGAGGGCAAGAGAGGGTCAGATGGGAACTGAGGAAGGCTTGCACCAAAATTCCGATCATTTCTTTTTGGATTACCTACACTTTAATGCACTCAGTACCTCTTCTCCCCTCCACTAGGAAATGGAGCGCAGGCTGGTTCTTGAGCAGAGACTTAAGTTGCTGCTAGGCCTGGGAGAAGATGGTGCATCCCCACCCCTGTGGGCTCCATGGGTGCTTCCCTGCCAGGCATGCCCTCTTGGTTATGATGCAGCGATGTTGGGCACTCTTTTATCATTCTGTGTTTTTCTTTTTCCCCCGCATTAAAATTTTATTCACCACATGTCAGCCTATTTATTAAGAAACTCCCAGGTGCTCTTACCCCCGCTCCACGCCTGCAGTCAGCTCCATCCGCCGCCGTTTTCTTATTTACCCTTTGTATATGCTAAAACGCCTCTGCTGGGTCTCAGGAAACATGCAGCAGACAGAGGTAGAGAGAGGTTCTAGCATGCAACACACCCAACTCGCCTAGGAGTGTGGTTGGTACTCACTTACTCCGCCTCCTCTTTCCACCCCTCCCCCCAGATGAATTGAGTGATTCCCTTAAGTCGTGTTTACTT
>NW_024340701.1:17235065-17284871 GCF_902729225.1 Pteropus medius | reverse complement strand
GTGTGTGTGTGTGTGTGCGCGCATGTGTGCGTGTGTGTGTGAGCATGTGTAGTGTAAACCATGGGTAACTGAACAGGTAGAGCAGGGAGTCTTAACAAGAATAAGGCAGAAACCAGGTCTGGAGGGATCAAGGATAGGGCTGGTGAAGGAAAGGTGAGGGCAGCCCATCTGGCAGGGTCCATGGCCCTGGGACTGTCAAGTGAGGGAGTTGCAGATGGCTGCCTTCCATAGTTCTCAGCTGCCCATAGTCCTGCTGGCCATGGAGCTATCCTGTGCTGTAGTGCACCTGGTTAAATGCTAAGCACAGAAGAAAAGCAGTGGATTGCAAAGTGTGGTCCTCAGATCAGCAGCATCAACACTACCTAGAAACTTGTTAGAAATACAGATTCTCAGGCACCTCTTCAGACCTCAGGATCAGACACTCTTAGGGTGAACCCTGTAATCTGTGTTTAACAAGGCCTCCAGGGTTTATTTATTTATTTACTTATTTTTTTGTGGCAGGCTCCAGTGTGAGAACCACTGTCATAAAGGAACAGTGGGTGCCCAGATGTGTCTCAAAAGTAAACATCAGGGTATAGTGTGTTCTTTTTCTCCTCCTTTTGTTCTCCAAGATTCATTCTTGACTAATTTTTGCTATGTTGTGTGTCCCTGAGACCCAGCAATGTGGACCCACACACTGGGCTCTTTGCCAGGTTGCTTTCAGTTGGACTCCACTAATTTGAGCAAGATTAGAGGTGGGAGGAGAGGTCGGAGTATTTCTCCTTTGCCCCTTCTCTGCTCACCTCCCTGGAAGGCTATGTCCTCCCATCATTGTAGCTCTTGCTGGAGGCCCCCCTTCATGGTTCCACCTCTCCTTGGGCTCCCACATAACACTATTCCTTCCCCTGTTCTTAGGAGTGCTAACGGCCTCCAGCTGTTCCTAGTTTCTGGGTGCCTCGACATCCCCACATGGTTCCTGTCACCTGTCAGCACCTCTGCATGTGTCCCCTACATCAAAGTCTGTTTATCTGCCTTTCCTGGGGTGCAGGCTGCCTCTTGGCAGCACCTGACAGCAGGTGAGGCATAAACAGGTGCCACATGCTGGTGCAGGTGTTGATGCTGTTACCAGCTGGCCTCTTGGAGATGACAATTCATTTCTCCCGTACCCATATGAGAAGAGGAAGAACTATAATAGGCACAGTACCCACTACATGTAGGGAATGTTCTCAGTGCTAGTCTATGTATGATTTAATTTAACTCTTTCTACAGTGCACTACTGTAAGTACTATAATTTTCAGTTTAACAACAATGAAATGGAGGCTTGAGGTTGAACAACTGGTAGAAGCAGAGCCAGGACTTGAATTCATATGTTTGGTTCCTAAATATGTGTGTTTTACACAGCATAGGGTGCCTTCCCATAGATTACAGCAAATGCCTAGAATCTTCTAATGGCAAGATGATGCTCTCAAGATAGATACAGACCAAAAACACCGGGGATATTCTGAAATGCCAGGAAGGTGCTTCTTCTGAATGTTGGCAATGTGGATTTTATTGGCAAGAGTAGGTTAAAGGAAGACTGGGGAGGGCCCATCCATTGAGATTTTCTAGGGCCTGTCACTTTATCTACATTGTCTAGTGTAATTATCAAGAGAATCTGATGAGATGGAGATTATAACCTATTTCACAGATGAGAAAATTGAGGCTCAGAAAGGTTGTCATTTGTTTGATAGCAACCCTTTCCCTCAGCCCCTGTCCCTCTTCCCTTTTTTGTTTTTCTTCATGACACTCATTAGCATCTGACATATCTTTTACTAGTTTATCATTTGTCTCTTCTCACTAAAATGCAACTTCAGGATCAGAGATTTTTGTCTATTTTTTTCCCCATAGCCCACAAACATGGGGCTACAAGGATGCCTGGCATATAGCAGGGGCTCAATAGTTATTGGATGTGTCAATGAAAGTATGTTATAGAGTTAGTAAATTACAAATTTGGGATCAGAATCCAGAACTTACAAGTCAAATTTTTTGTATTATTACCACTCTGCTATCTCCCAAATTAATACCTAGAAATGTACACTTATTGGGCACTGACTGTGTTTCTGGCTCTGTTTGTGTGTTTGCAAGTACACCATGATAAGTGTTCTTTATGTTCTTATGTAACTTAGATTTTTTATCTAAAACATTTCAGGGTTTGATTTCTTTTCCTAATTGATTTTAATGTGGTTATGCCTGCTGTGATCTTTGGGTAGTGTTCACTTCTGTGCACTCCATAAAGTGCCTGGAATCGTCAAGTCATCTGAATGAATGACTTAATTCTTTATATTTAATATTCTCTCTCCTAAAGAATTCACTATTTCTCTTCAAAATGATGCTGCATTGGTGGCACAATGTATCCAGTAGAGTGGTCAAAGATACAATGGTGGTGACAAATGGCTTGCCAAACTCCAGCCTGTGCTCACAGGTCTTAGATCTCATGGTACTCCTTGCTACCCCTTGTGTCATGGTGGTGGCTGCTGCCCTGACCTACTGCACCTACTGCATCAGGCTCAGCTCAGTGAAGCCCAGCTCATTTTTCTTACATGCCCACAAAGGAAGGGACCATATCTATGTAGCAATGGTTAGCATACAGTAGATGTTCAACAAGTATATATAAAAATGAATTTATGATGTAATTAAATGATGACTGCAACATTACGCATTATCATCACCCCTATTTTACAGATGAGGCAACTGAGGCTCAGTGCGGTGAAATAGAGGATTGCTGACTTCCTGGTCATCCTCTTCGACCTCCAGCATAGGCTCTCTACACATTTTTGATATTTCAGTTTAGGATTTGAACAAAATTCCAGCAGCTGCCTTCTATCATGGTGTGGTATCTGAACCTCCTTCAAATGTAACTAGCCAGAAACGTTTGCTATAAGGGTCTGTAAACTGGAGAAAAAAATAATTTGGCAACACATTTCTAGAAATATGTACTCCTACCCCTCCCACCCCAGCCAAATGCAGGGAAGCAGATCCAGGAGTCGGAAGTTGATACTTTCAGTTTGATGACTTTTGCTGGGACATGTTACAGGATGAACCATCTGCCATGTCCATGTGGTAGCTTCAGCCATGAAAGGTGCAGACTACCTCTTGGGTTCAGGTGTGGGAGACTGGGTCCAGTCTCTTTCTCAGACCACCTGCACAGAATCCCGGTGAGCTGGAAGTTCTCAGGCTGAAAGCTGAGTAGAGGGATAAATTCTTGTCTCTGCCACTAAAGTATGTGTCTCTATCATAGCCCTAGTCATTTGAGGAAAAAAGAAAGTTAAAACCACTAAACTTTTGTACTGAGGGTGTTAGGGAGACCCAATAAATTAGAATCAGAACCCATAAGTGGAGTGAATTAGGATATAATTCTTCACATTCCACATAAAGGGCCTAACCTCAGAGTTCCTTTAAATGACAAGGACTCCTCCCCTCTCCAGGGTATTAAAATGTAATTGCTCATTCATCCATCCATCCATTCATTCAACATTAACTGACCTCTATTATATGACAGACACTGGACTAAGTACTGGGTATTCAAAAATGAAATAAAATATAATTTATACCATTAAAAAATATCTGCGATGGTTAATTATAGGTGTCAACTTGAATGGGCTTTGGAATGCCCAGATATGTGGTCAAACATTATTCTGGGTGTTTCTGTGAGGGTGTTTCTGGTTGAGATTAACATTCAAATAAGTAAACTTTGGCTAAAGCAGGTTATCCTCCCTAACTTGGGTGGGCCTCACCCAAACCGTTGAAGGCCTGAATAAAACAAAATTATTGGCCTCCTAGAGCAAGAAGGAATTCTACAGAAGATGGCCTTGGACTTCATCTGCAATATTTGTTCTTTCTGCCTGATGGCCTTCAAACTGGAGCATTGGCTCTTCTTGGGTCTCCAGCCTGCTGGCTCACCTTGTAGATTCAATTTGCCAGTCTCTACAATCACATGAGCCAATTCCTTATAATCTTTCTTCCTTTTAACCTCCTTCTCTCTCTCTCTATACACACACACACACACACACACACACACACACACACACACAATCGTATAATCGTCTTGGTTCTGTTTCCCTAGAGAACCCTAACTAATAGAATATCCCAATAGTATTACTGTCTATCCATTAAGTTGCTCTGGAAATTATTTCAGGTGGCTGACATTAACATATACAATATACCAAGATGCAATAAAATGGATTAGGAAAAAGTGTGAGGTGAGAACCTGTGAGGTTACCCTCCTAGCATCTATTTATGAGAACTACAGTCCCTCAAAGTCAAGCCAATATCTACTGCAGGGCAGCCATTTTATACAAGATGACCTTACCCCTACCATAGCCGATTGGTCCAAGGTTAGACACCTGCCTTGATTGGGCCGATCAGAGCTGTTCCTTGGGAGTTTTTAATCTAGACTAGGAGCAAGCATCTAGTCAGCTGACAGAGTTTTCAAGAAGTAAAGCTCAGAAGCTGTCAGTGATCATGTTTCTACCTACAAAGAAAGCCAGAGAGGGCCAATGAAGAGGAAGTGAGAGAAAAGCCAAGATGGTAGGTGGGGGTATCTAGTGGCCCCTCACCCTAGCAGTTCCTGGGCTTGACCACATTCCTCTTTCATGGGACACTTCAGTATCCTTATAATAAATCTTCCTTTTTTTTGGTTTAACATAGTTCAACTTGGTTTCTATCACTCTCAGCCAAATTACTTTTTAGATTGAAAGGAAAACAAAAATGAAAGTAAGAAATGGAGCTAAGGTTAAGGGCAGTGGACGAACTTGAGGCTCTGTGGCCTCATAGACATGATAGAACTGGTCCACACAGTTACCCCTGAACCTTCCAGAAACCAAGTCATAGAGGGAGACATGATTTATAAGATTCAGTGTCTACACAAATCAAAATAAACCAATTGGTAAGAAGCAACACTCATTGTGGTATAATACTGAGACCAGACAGAGATTTTTTGCAGGATCTTTTCAGAGAGGGCACTTTCCAAAGTGACGTTTGGACTAGCATCATCATCATTTGTTAGAAACACACATTCTTGCATTTGTATTCTGGGGGCAGGATACAGCAATCTGTGTTTAAACAAGTCTTTCAGGTGATTCTGAAGTGCACTAATGTTTGAGAAACAAGACAATATGATAAGCAATGTTCCCACAACATCCTATCGCAACAGGCGGATCAGCTTTATAGGGCTCTTTCTTGTAATAGTACTCGATAATTGCAGTGAATGTCTTCTAGTTTCATCTGCCCTACACCACTCTTACAATTGCAGAACTCCTTCTCTGACATGCTCTGTGGTTTTGGGGAGATGGTCAGTCATAAAGTTCTATCTGTGCTTGGGGTACAGGATAGTCATATGATCCAGGCTTGGCCAATCATAGGACCCTCTTCTCTGTTCCAAAGTAATTGAACCAAGGGGTTCATATGACCCAAACAGGGTCAATCAGGAGCTCTTCATGAGATTTAAAAAATAAATTCTGATGGAGAGTGAGAGACGGTTTTTCTTCTTTTCTGAAAGCAAGTTGAAAGACAGCGGGTGGAGAGCGAGAGAAGGAGAGGGAGGGAGGGAGAGAGGGAGATAGAAAGACGACGATTTGTGACGGTTATCAAGGAAGAAGAAGAAGAAGAAGAAGAAGGAAGAAGAAGAAGAAGAAGAAGAAGAAGGAAGAAGAAGAGGAGGAGGAGGAGGAGGAGGAGGAGGAGAGGAGGAGGAGGAGGAGGAGGAGGACAACAACAACAGAGATTGATTTGATAATCTTTATGCTCTTCACCCTAGTATACATACCCTTAACTACTGCACCCTATTGCCTCTCACTGCAGAAAATCCCTAAGACTTTCCCAACTGGACTCAGGACAGACATAAATCATTCTGAATCTGTGGCTGGGACATTTTGGCTGCCTTTGGGAGAGGAATGATATGAGTGTGGGCTTCTGGGTATATCTTTGGAGTAGCTGGGATGAGGTCAGAATAAAGGGGCAGAGACTTCTTCTTTAAAGAAGACCTTCTCTTGACTTGGAATCTAGCCAGGGGTATATTTTGCCACTAGTTATTCCCTAAAGTTATGCCAGAAAGTTCAGTGATTCCAAGTTAAACAGTTTACGAGCTCATTACTGTAATTTGTAGGGCCAAAATGGACATCTGCTTTAGAAATTGTCCAGACTAAAATTATTGCAGCCTGATCCTATCATAGATAGGATGAATCGGAAGGTCCTTCACTTTCATCAATTCTCAAAGTGTCTGTGATCCAAGAAAGTTAAGATACACCAATTCATGGTAGGCAACTATGAGATTGCTTTTTCTCCTCTTTACTAACAATTTTCTGAGTAAAACCTTGGCTTGACCTATAGTGCTGCCTTAGAACTTCTCCCAAGCAGCACCCCTCTACAGTGAGAAGAGGGACATTTATGTAAGTCTGCGTCCTCATCAGGCTTTTCAGCTTCCCCAAATGTCAAAATCTAGTGTGGCTAATTGTTATAGCATGTAGTTCTACATCCAAATGGTAACACTTAACTCCTGAACTCTGGGTATTTGACTAGAAGTCTAACCTTGAATGCACTGTGGCTTAATGCCTGCCAAAGGCTGGAAGGAAAAAATATTTATGGAATGTTTCCTGAAGGAGGAGGAGTCCATATAGCCCATATTCTTAGAATTATCTTTGGGTTAAGCCAGAGCTAAGAAATGAAATGATAAAGCGTTGTCAGAAATAGCAGATGTTCTGGGTACACCAATTTCTAGCCAGGTAACCTTGGGCAAGTATCTTAAACTTTCTGTGTTCATCATTCTTATCTGTAACATAGGCTTATAAATAGTATTCACTTCTTTGTGGTAGAGTACCATATTGGTGACGATTCTCCAGCCTTCCCTGAATCTATGCCCTTTGTCTTGCAACTTATCAGTGCCCCCTTACAGTGGAATAGTGGTCTGCCCATCTCTTGATTCTGGGCTCAACCACATGACATGCTCTGAGCAATGGGATATTGGCAGATGTGAGAAAAACAAATGCTTTGAGTGGCTTGTGCACTGAGGCATTCTCTCTTGTGCCTTTGCCACTGCCATTAGGACGTGCCTGCTGGACAATTGGACATGTGAAGCAGAGCTGACTTGCCCAAGCTGAAGCCATCCTAGATCATTTCACCCCTGCTGCACCCTAGATATATGAGCAAGTGCAGACAAGATCAGCAAAGCTGCCCAGCCCAGTCTAGATCAACTGAATCCCATAGATACTTGAGGAATAAATGTTGATTGTTGTATGTTACTAAGGGTTTGTGATTATCTGTTATGCACAAAAAATGATTTATACAGTCATGGAATTGTGGAGGTTAAATAAGTTCATACATATAAAACGTTCAGAACAGTGACTGGGATGTATGCTTAGAAAGTCCCGGGCATGGCATGAACCTATGCCTTGCATATCTGTGGTTTCTTTCCCAAGATACTGATGCCTGCACCATTCTGCCTGCCATGTTTCTGCCAGTCCCCATGCCTGGAGGGAGAGCTGAGGGTTGTGAGTAGTTGAGATGGAACAGACTTCATATCACCTCCCCCAGTGCTCAAAATTTGAATGCTTTTCAATCTCTCCTTCGGGATTGCTCCTGGCTCCTGCTTCTTCTAGTTTCAATCTCTTTGGATCGGACATTAGAATTGGAGCTCTAAAAGAGCAAAAACTTTGTTTGTCTTGTGCACTGATGTATCCCTAGTGTCTGAGGCAGTTACTAACACATAATTGGTTCTCGACGTGTCTGATCGGTTGACTGATTACAGACTTATCAGTTCCAGTTTGAGTTCGATCTTACTGCTTTTCTCAATTCCAATGAACTTCTGCTAGTTCTTTCTACCTCTTTCCAAGCATGCTTGAAGCCAGTAGGATGGTGAAGTCCAGAACCCCATGAGTGACTAATTAAGACCTGAGAAATGGAGCAACCCCATGAACTACCCACACTCCTCAGGATCTGCAGACAGTGCAGCCATACTTATACGTCTAAGTTGAGAGTTGTCTAATGGTGTAATTTGAGGAATGTGAGAGAGATACTTTTTTCCAAAATAGTCACCCACTAGTGATTCCTAAAATTCTACCCAGCGCTTATGTTTATGTTAAGCCGTGCCATTTTCTTGCCATTAACTTAAAAATGCAAATACTCTTGTGAGGCATACCATTTGGATCACTTTAACTCTTTAGTATGAATGTATTTCTAGAGGTAGTCCTTCTTATAAAATTATGTAATTCATTCATATACCTACTTTTGCTGGACACAAATGATGCAAACACCTACTTTTTCTGGACACAAATGATGCAAAAATCTGCTGCCCTTAAGGAACTCTAGGCCAGTGAGAGAGATATTCCATGTCTATGGCTTTACATGAGGTGGGATATGATAAGCACCTGAAAGAAATTGCGATGGTAACAATGGCTGTTTACAAATGCAGTCACAGATTCTTCCCTTC
Source organism: Pteropus medius (assembly GCF_902729225.1). Taxonomy (NCBI): domain Eukaryota; kingdom Metazoa; phylum Chordata; class Mammalia; order Chiroptera; family Pteropodidae; genus Pteropus; species Pteropus medius. The sequence goes on along the minus strand of NW_024340701.1, from coordinate 17,276,431 downwards.
TTTGAATCTATGTTCTTGCAAAGTGTATTCATGTTTCTATCAGGAGATGAAGCTTCTCTCTACTCCTTGAATCTGAGCTGTGCTGTGTCTTGCTTTGGCCACTGGGGGACATTAGCAAATATGCCACAAGCAGAGATGTGAATAACGTTTTCACACTGAGGGTTGCCTTCTTGCAACACCTGGAACCCAGCTGCCATGTCACAACCTTGGGCTCGTCTGCTGGGGGCCGAGAAACACATGGCCCAGTCATCGCCATTGCCAACAGCCAAATAACCTCCAGACATGTAAGTGAGGCCATTCAGGATTATTTAGCCTCTAGCTGACCCTCTAACTGACCACAAATGCCTATGTGAGCCTAGCCAAGATCAGTGGAGCCAGCCCAGCTCAGCCCAGGAGAACTGATCAGCAGAATTGTTATTGTTCTAAGCTACAATGTTTTGGAGTATAAGTTAATTATACAGCAATAGATAACTGAAATAATAATAATAGCTTCTGTTTACAGGTTCCTTATAAAGTACTGAGCATGGCACACATATTCATTTAATATGCATTCATTTAATAATTACAACAGCTCTCTGAGGAAAGTAAGAATTTGCCACTATTCCACAAATAAACAGGCACAGGTCAGTTAAGTCACTTACCCAAAGCCACACGGCTAGTTTGTGGAAGAACACAGACTAACACCCAAGTTTTTGAGATTCCAAGGTAATTTTTGTAACATGGCACCAGGCCACTTACTGCAGGGTTACAGATGAAAGCCCTTTCTTCTTGGGGCCAGGGTCACAGAGAGCAGAGTTGGTGGGGATACCCCACTGCCTGCTTCATAATTTTGCCCAGAGCAGGCCCTTGCTTCTAACAGTAGTCCTCTTCCAGAGGAAAGGCAGGGTCACCTGTCCTGTCTCCTTTCTCCCAGTGACAAATATCCTTATCTTCCTCCTTTCTGTGCATAATCAGCTCCATTTTGGAATTTCACCTGAGCATTCTGCATTCCCTGGCTATTTCTCCAGGCCTGGTTTTGCTCAACATCTCTCAGCTGCCAATCTTCTGTGACAAGTTCCCTACCCCAACCCCCAACAGCCGTTAGGGTGATTTGTCAATAATAAATTCTGAAGCAAATTGAAATATTTTGCGACAGCATAAAAACAAATGGGAGAAAACAGCTCCCATCCTGAAATACTGATTGAATCAAATATTGTGGTATCGATTGTATGATACATTTTCATATTTAATTCAATGAAAACCATGGGGTTCAAATGCTTTCCATTACCCTACAGAATTTTTCAGTTTGCTGGAGAATTTATTATTGGTATGCCACCCAAATCGGATTACTATTGAATCAAAACCCTGCCATGTTATTCAATCAAAGACTGTGATTCTAACCCCAAGAGTCGATCATTACCACTTTTTCTGAGGTGTATTTCCTTTTCCCTGTTTTACACAGAATAGTCAGTCCTCTTGTCTGTCTACATTGCCAACTTCTCCTCCCCCTGCAATTAAAATCTACCACTGACACAAACCTAGCAGAAACAACAACTTGCTTTTCAATATCAATGTAGGTTTTTCAGAGAGTTCATGCTCTCATCTCCTTGTTTTTGTCTCCCCTCCAGGTCCTAGAGTGGGCATATGTCTACCATCTGCAGGAGGTAGCTTATCAAAGAGGCAATTCATCATCTTTGATAAAAATGGGACTTGAAGGGTCACAACAAATGCTGTTAGTGCTCCCCATGCCCCCTCAAAGTTTTTCCACTTTTGTGCACACCATCTTCCAGTGGCTTTTGTTCCCAGCAGCCAGTACCTTTTAGATCTGTGCTTGAGGAAGGCTGGAGATACTTAAGAATTGATGTCTCTCTAGGGGCCTCTTCTAACCAATACTCCAGCTCTCTGTTCCCCAGTAAGGCATCTCTGAGGGTGACTTCCCTTCCTTGTCTCCAGGAATGCCTTGTGAAGTTGAGCTCAAGTTTCTCTCTGTGGGACTTGACATGTAACCTTGATTGCCTCCATCCTTTCTTGTACCACTTCCTCACTTCAGGTTAGAAATTGAATTGTTCCACACCCCCCAATTCATATGTTGAAGTCTTAACTGCCAGTACCTCACATTGTGAACTTATTTGGGGATAGGGTCTTCATAGAGGTAATCAAGTTTAAATAAAGTAAAATTATGAGGTGCTCTAATCCAATATGACTGGTATCCTTATAAAAAGGGAAATTTGGACACAGACATGCATGCAGGGAGAATGCCATGTAAACATAAAGGCAGAGATGGGGGTGATGCTTCTATGAAGGAATGCCAAAGACTGCCAGCAAATTACCAAAAGCTAAGTTAGAGGCATGGAACAGATTCTCCCTCCTACCCTCAGAAGAAACCAACCTTGCCCACATCTTGATCTCATACTTTTAACCTCTAGAACAGTGGAACAATACGTTTTTTGTTGTTTAAACCACTCAGTGTGTTGGTGGTACTTTGTTACTAGAGCCCTAGCAAACTAATTCACTCCCCTACCCCCTTTTCCTGGCAGAATTTCATAATAAAATCACTCTTACATGAATCTTTGTCTCAGGGTCTATCATGGCAAACCCATAAAAGCAGGACTACAACAGGTCCTTGGAGAAAAGTGCCCCAAACTGTAGATGTGTATTTATATACCTGCATGAGATGGGACTTCCAAAGTTAGATCAGAAAACCTCCATCTAAACAAAACCCCCCATGTAGGCCAGCATCTCTGATGGAGGACAGCATTTATCCAGGAGAGACCCAGCAGCACTGGGTTCCCTGGCCTCCACCTCTCACACATCTTTCTTCTGTGCCCCTCACAGCTGTGGCCCTGGATGCTTCACCAAAGCTGAATTGAGTGTCCCTGAAAAATATAGCATAACATCCTTTCCCTGCCGCGAGACACTAAACCAATAAATTATAAATCAGCCAGCAGCTCCGTGACATGAGGATGTAATGAGAAATGCAAAATAAGAAAAGACAGAGGGAGGAGAACGTGCAACTCTCTCTCAGCTCAGCTCCAGAGCACTGGGCCTGCTCCCTTTGGAGCTCTGAGAAAACCATTGTTTTCTTTACCCTGTGTGTCTCTGTTGTTACATAGGCACAACACACACACACACACACACACACACACACACACACACACACACACACACACACGATGTTACTACTAATGATCTACCAGAGGCTGCTATCATGAACCTACGAATAAAACCCAGGAAAATAGAATTATTTGGTTCCTAGGGCTTATGAAACTCTTGGACCAAAGGACCAAATTACTCCCCTTGGCCAATTTCCTTTGGTGAGGAAATAGCTTTTTCCTTTTTATTATCCCAGTTCTGTTCCCTTCTGCCCCATGGCTGGAAGCCAGGTGACTGTTCACCTTGACCAGCACCTCCTGATGGTGTCACCAGTGATCCTTCAGGGAACCTTCTAGAGTGGCTGGTGGAGAGAGGTGTCTGGTTCACCTGCCTCTCTTAGGGTGCAGAACTCAGCTAATCTCCTTTTTCTCTTCTGTTTATTCATTGCCTTGTACCCATTTATTCAGCTATTCAGTAGCTTATAGAGGGGGTCTCAGAATAAATATTTTCAAGGCCCCTGCGGAGCAAAATGATGCTACTCAATATTCAGGAACAGTCTGTCCTCCTTTCCCACCACTCTCTGCCTGGTGGCCAGTTTCCCATTCTCTTTCGTTCTCCCTCTGCCCCCAGAAGGGCGATTGTCAAGCCCCAAACAGAAAAGGCTTCTGTGCAGCACCCTTTCCACCCCCGTCCCTACAAGGCAGCCTCCCTCCTCTTACTTGCAGTCTGAATGCTGGTAATTTACTAATATATTCCTCTACCCATAGTATTAAAATCCCCAAATCCCTGAAAAAAAAATTTTGGCATAAACTCGTTTGATGGCAAAACCTGGCCTGAACTAATGTGAGGCTATTTACGGCTTAATTTAATCACAGTGACTGAATATTTATACATTTTGCTGCAGAAATGTTAATGTGTTTGATTGTCAGATGTGGGGTTTCCTGTATAGTAAATGCATTGTATAACCTTCCTAAAATCTAAAAAATTTCAGAATTCTGAAATCTCTCTGTCTCTGTAGTTTGGATCAAATTTTCTGGACACACAGTGGCTCCTATCAATGGAGTGAACGCCAAGTGCCAGGGGCAGGGCCAACTTCTTTCCAAAGTGTATTACATTGGATATTAGCAATAGCTCTGTGGGTGCATGTATGTGTGTGTGTGTCGGGGGGGAGTGAGGGTATAGTATTATTATTCCCACTTTACAGATGAAGAAAATGAGGCCCAAAGAGTTGTACAACTTGCCCTAGGTCCTTAGCTAGTAAGTGGTGGAAACAGGAATTTGACTCAAAAGCCTTTAGCCACTATAACCTTTAACTATTGTGTTACTTATCACATCCCTCAGCAAATGCCTGACCTACAGTCCATCAAACTATCCCAATAACTAAAGACTTCAAAACACCTGATACTTATTCCAAGCCTTGGCTTTCACTTGGACTCAAGAGAGATATCTGTTCAAGCAAAGGACTGGTGGGGAGTGGTGCTTCTGTTCATTTTCCAGACAACTCCCCTCCACCACCCCAGCCACCTGTACTGCCTTCCTCTATCTTATGAAAAACTTCTGTTCCTGGAAAACCTTTGTAGCGTTACTTCTCATTGGCCCAAATTATAGTTACCAAAGGAGAAAAAATTGGGTGTATTCCTGAACTTATAACTAATACCACCTTAGAGTAAAATAATACAAAAATTCTATTAAAATGGACAAAATAATCTCAGTAGTTACCATTAATTATAACACAATCTAATGAGAAATTTTTCTCATCAGTAATTTCTCTCCAATGTTACTCTTTAGTTGATCTGCTTCATAAGTAACACACACCGTATACTAACACTGCATCCAGGAACAAAACATACATATAACACTCAGTACTTAGGTAATTACAAATTTAATGAAGAAAAAATAGTAAAGATGGAAAAACATCAATGAAAAGAGTGCACCTGACATGATACTCATTGAGCAAGTTACCATCACAGGGGGCAGAAGAATTGAGGTGATCACTATTTAGTGGGCTGTTATGTGGCTTTTCAGCACCTCTCACAATATTAGGCAGTACACATTTCCCCATCTCCTGCTAATGGAATATAGGCAGGAGTGACAGGGTACCAGTCCTATGTTTCCCAAGTAGCTACTGGACCAAAGAGAACAATAAGGTATGTGAAGCAACCCCAAATCCACTGAAGAGCCTGAAGCAGAGCTGCTCCAAGTGATCTGTGGACCCTTGAGCAAGAAAAATAGAGGTTTGTCTGGTGATTAATCCACACAATAAAGTTTTGGAAGTATTCCTCAGAGACTTTTGTCAAGTTCTCCTCTTCAATGAATACTTTTTAAATAAACTCCTGTTATGTGTTGAATCACGTGTCCCTCCAAAAGATATTTTGAAGTCCTAACCCCAGTATCTCAGAATGTGACCTTATTTGGAAATATGGTTGTGGCTGATGTAATTAGTTAAGATGAGGTCATACTGGAGTAGGGTGGGCCCCTAATCCAATATGATTGGTGTCTCTGTAAGAAGAGAAGAGACACAGAGACACACAGAGAGAAGATGGCCATGCGATGATGAAGGCAGAGATTAAAGTGATGCATCTACAAGTTAAGAAACACTTGAGGCCACCAGAAGATGGAAGAGGCAAAGAAGGAACTTCTTAGACTTTGGAGGGAACATGGCCCTACCAACACCCTGATTTTGGACTTCCAGACTTCAAAACTATGAGATTGTCAATTTCTATTGTTCTAAGCCATCCAGTTTGTGGTATTTTGTTATGACAGCTCTAGGAAACCAGTATATTCCCAAAACCTTTGTGAAGGAAAACATTGAAATAAGGGCAATGGGTACAGATTGTGGGACACACCAATGAGGATAGGGAGACAAACCAATAAAGGGTACGTTAATGAGCAAGTTGCTGCTGTGGGCAGTTGGGCTCCATCCCACTGGATATGGAGTAGAACATGTAGAACATATCTCAGAATTGTTCCACTGGAAGACAAGTTGGCATTTACCCACTGACTCTTGTCCCTATTGGCAATAAGTCGCCCCCAGGGCTGTTAATTTCTTCCCAGCTTGTGTCTTGCTTTTTGAAGAAGGGGCCCTGCATCTTTATTTTGTGCTGTACCCCACAACTTATATAGCCAACCCTGACCCTAACTCTGGAGGAAGCACTGAGAAAGAGGAGCTGAGAGAGGCAGACAGTTGAAGTGGGAAGCTGTTAGGGTGAGAACTATCCCTCATGGCTACAGGGGAACTTGGGTGTCCAGAGGGGTGTGGTGTGGGGCATTAACAAGGGCTGATGCAGGAATTTCCCCCTTCTTGAAGCACCTTGCACTCCTTTATGTTGACTTTTTGTGGTTTTATAGGTGTTGGTCTCCACCAACCTGATTCTGGGTTCCACCAGCACATCTGAGCAGAACTTCCAATTCCCTGTGAGCTCCCAGGATACCTGGCCTGCATCAGTCAGCCTCGTCACCTGCTTCTGGAGGAATGAATAAAATCTGCAGAATCTATAATAGAGATTGCTATGAAGTCCTGAGAGGGACATGGCCCCCGCCCCTCCAAAATGCAGAAATGCCGATAGGTGTTATTTCTTCTTTCAGCTGGGAACAGAGTTTAGAACTTCCCAATACACAGATCAGTATGTGTCTGCATGCAAGGCTGTCATAGCAGTGCTGGGCATTGTGGTAGCAGGGCCAGTCAACTGTCATTTAGGGGAAGGAGGCTGCATAGTGTCTAGGCTGAGGGGAGCTGCTCAGTGCAGCCTCCAACTGGGACTCCAAAGTCAGCAGAGGACACTCAAATGCAGTGGGATGGGTGCAGGGACAAGAGAGGGACAAGAGGAAAATGAGAGGGCTGGGAGAGGGACAAGAGAGACTGACCAAAGGGAAATTAGGGTAAGAAAGATGTGAAAGATGAGAGTGAGATGAGGGAAGAGGGGTAGGCCTTGACCTGACTGGGGCAGTGGGGAGGCCGTTTGTCATTCCTGTTGATAGAGCACAATGGCTAAAACTTATGCCCTGGAGTCACACCTGCCTGGGCTCAAACCCCAGCCCTGCCACTTTCAAATGCAAACCTGTAGAATAAAGGAAGTGCTAGTAACATCCACCTCATCAGGGTATCGTGAGGTCGAAATGTGCTTGACTCTGCACCTGACACCTAGCAGACATTTCCCAAAGATGGCATTCATGCTTCTCAGCAAAAGTGGGGCATGAGGCCATCAGACAGGGAGTGTGGAGGCTCATGTCCTTGATTACACTCTTTCCACTGCGTCCACATCTTTCATCTTTGGTCTCTTAGTAAGGACAGAGGTACCCGTTGGGTGGCTTAGGTTTCACAGTAGATAAGGCACCAGGTATACATGACCAACGTGAGGCCCAGCAGGATGAAGATGGTCAAGGCCTGGCCAGCCAGAAGCCACAGTTGCAAGTTCTGTTTTCATTTCAACTGTTCCTGCTTGGACAGAGTCCCTTTCATTAACTAGGCCTCAGTATAGCCACCGGCCATACAAGCAGGAAGATGATGTACCTGGTCATAGCATAAACTTTTAAGTCACACAGCCTGGGCACAAATCGCAGCTTCACTGTTTAGTAGTTGTGTGCTTTGGGCAAATTACTTAACACTCCTGTGCTCCAGCTTCCTCATCTGTACAGTGAAGGTGAGAATAATACCAATCTCATGGAAATGGTGTAGGGCCCCAATTAGTTAACATATATAAAGTGTTTACAATAGTGCCCAGAATATAGTAAATTCCATATTAAAGTTGAGTTATTATTACTGCATGGCACAAGAGATACTGCCAGTGAAGGCTCTCAGCCAAGACCTTCCTGGAAGGTGGCCTAGGAAAGGAAAGAATTCTGCTTACAATTTTTTGCCTAAGGTGTAGCGATTTAAGCATTGCCTGGAGCCCAGTGATTTAAGCCTTGCAGTTCAGGGATCAGAGTGCAGGGGCAGAGGACAGAAGGAGAAGGTATAGGGAAGTCTTCTTGGCATGAGTAGTCATGGCCTACCCAGAAGGTAGTAGGAGAGGCAGCTACTGCTAAGTGAGGCCAAGTGAGGACCACAGGGTTTGCAAATTCTATGAGTTACGGCTGGAGAGAGGGTACATAGAATCCAAATCTAGAATATTCTTGTCTACCATGTGAAGGGGTAGGGCTTTATCCTCAAGGTGATGGGGGAGCATTGGAGTGATAACAAAGAAATGATATATAAAGCCCAATCGTTCATTCATTTATCAAGTATTCACTGAGCAACAACCATGTGCCATGAGCAATTCTAGATCCTGGAGATAGAGGGAGGGGTTAGTGAGCACAATAGGGGGGTCTCAGCCTTCAAGGAGTTGTTGAGCAGTCAACTTGGAGAGTCAAGGGCTTGGTGAACCTTTAAGTGATAACAAGCCCCAGACCTGCTGGGCACAGGCTCTTATTCCAAAATCCTCTTCCCAGAGTTGAGCCTGTGGACTGTGGGATTTTCTCCATTAAGTTGCCAAATGCAAGCCCTTACCATTCCGGAAACTCCTTAAAGAGCTGTCCAACTTCACACTGGGTTGCACCTCTAATTATTCAGAACAGCTGGCCTGGCACTTTCCCTTGGTTGCTAAAAGCCCCTAATGTTCCCGGTACTCAGCAAAGCACCTAATATATTTGCATTAACTAGTCACAGAAAGCAGCCGGAAGTTGAGCTCTAAAAAGCCATTTTTTGGGAAAAAGATCAGTCTCTGGGTTGGATTCTCCAGGAAGCAGCGGCTGAGATCCAGCTAGTGATTGTGAGAGTTGATTTTATTCTTCAGTGACTTCTGGGAAGAACCATATGTGTTTGGGCACAAAATAATAACACAGGAGTAACACCTGTAAAAGGAGACGGGCGGAAGCAGGAGTGAACAGGCGGAGCCAGCAAGTGGCAATGCCAATCTGAAGTCTTTGCCTGCCCAGTGGGAGCCCTGGGCAAAGGGTGCCCATTAGAATAGCCCCACTTGGGCAGAAATAATCAGCCCTGGGTGCCAGTGCCTTGCTCAGCCTTTGGCCAGGACCACCAGAGAAGGCCATGACCTCAGCTCAGAAGAAGCTAACACCTGGATGCTGTCAGCTAACCCCACTAGGAGCAGCTAGGCAGAGTCCTTTCCTGAAAGCACTCTGAGTGAATGACAAGATGCAAAAGGAATATTGGGAGCAGATGGGTGAAATGTGTGCATAATTAAGGCAAGGTCTCTCTCTGCTTTCAAGGCTCTCACCATCCAGCAGAACTTGTAAGAGTTCATAATATTCCTAGAAGGAAAATCCAGGCTAGACACACCCAGATTGAGTTTATAAGAGGCTGAGTTGTGTGGGAGGTAGCCCAGCTTTCCTGCTACTCTGGAGATTTTCTCACTCAGACCAATGAAAATAATCCTATCAGCAACAGTGACAACCTTTTCTATTTCCCTTTCTCCTAATTTGGTGAAGAAGATGCAAATGGATATAGATTCCATCAAAATGCTCTCACCAATGATAGATATCCCCTATTTTGTTTCACTCCCGTTTGGGTTGTTAGCGTGGTAGCAATTAAACTTGACAAAATAGTGATTAAAAAACAATGAGAGGCAAATGTACCAGCACACCAGTGCGTATCTAGACCATTCTGAAAATGATCTCTTAAGTGTTTGAAATCTGCTTTATTTTCCTACCGCAGGAATGAGTTTTCAAAAAACAGCACTTAGAAAGGGCAATTTGCCACCAGCATTCCACAGCCCCAACAAACAATATTTCTTTCTAATGGACTCTCCTCCTCCAAATTTTTGCTGCAGTTCCCAAATCAGATTCATTATACAAAAGAAGGAATGAATGCCACAAAAGGCCCAGAAACCTAGGCTTTTCCTGCCACTTTTAATAATGCAAAAGGAAGATGAAACTTCTCAATACTAACTTTACTTCCTGGGTTTTCAAGGCACCAGCTGCTGATATGCACTAGTCGAAGAGGTCACGGCCACCATGGAGCTGGAAGGGGTAGCTGTGCTTGACCCTCAGAGTCAGCTGTTGCTGCTTTGTGAACAGGGTCTTTACAACATCTGGCTGCTCTGATAGGATTGAAGCGTATGACTCACAGGGAACCTTTTAGCGACAGAAATTAATAGCACAGGGCATTTTTAGCTGGGGGATGGTGGTTGTTTGTTTTGTGCAATCCCGATGCCTATCTGGCTTTAGCGAAGCCACGGTCATGTCTTTCTTGCTCTCTTTCTGATGTGCAAGCAGCTTTCTGGATCTAATTATAGATGTAGTTCGTGCATCCTTGATCAATAGTTCTGAATGTCCTCCTGCTTTAAGAGCTGTTTAGTTCTTGCTGATGGGCTAGCATTTCAACCTCTATCTCTGAGCAGGAGTTTTCAGACTCTTTGAGCCCATCAGCAAAACCCTGGTTTCTCCCAGAGCACCCTTTGAACTTTGCAGAGCTTGGATCAGCCTACACCTCAGGAGGTCCCATCTGTGGGGAGGCCTAAGGAGGCTGTGGACCAGCCTGATAATGGCGAGAAGACCTACAACAGGAGACTATGGTTCAAAGGAGACAGCCAGAACCTGGAACAGCATCAAAGAACATCCTCCCCTGAGGTGGCTCCTCAAACAGGGGCACAGGAGATCTGCTGGCAGCAGGGAATCAGCCTTGGGAGCAAGGCAGCAATTCATGTGCTCATTCTCAATTATCTCTGGTAGAGCTATCATCGTGCTGGCTTTGGAAACCCAGAAAGGCCCTCTGTCTGCTGGCTTCTGTTGAATAATGAGAGATGCACAGCGCAGGGTTGGCGGGGAAATGAAGAGGCAGAGTACAATTTGGCCTGTGGGGCACAGGAAACTGTGGAGCAGAGAGGCGCTTAATAAGAGGGTGTTCCTGGGTGGGAATGAATGGCTACACTGTGTGGCTTGGTGCCTCCTCCAAGCATGGCCCCAGTGGGCTCTCTGAATTGTCTGTATGTCCTCTGTCAAGTTGGTGGGCCCTGTGGGAAAGCTAAACTGGGCACACCATTGAGTATCCAGTGGAGGAAGGCAGGGGGACTGGGGGATAACAAAGGCTCCAAGCAAGGTGTTGTTTCAGATTCTTAGGGCCCTAGAATTCAGGAGGTTGGGGCACTCTTGCACCTTCCTGATACTTGGATACTTTTCCAAGTCCTTCCAGGGTGGGCCTGGGTACAGGGAAGGAGGCAAGAGAAGATACATGGAGGGACCATTTAAAAAGCAGCCAGCGTGGGTAACGCTCCCCCGGCTCCAATCCCAGGCCTGCCTGTTCCTATGGAAACAGGCGCCAAGAGTGGAGCCTGTTGCTGGGAGCCAAGTCCCTGGCGGCTGTCACGCGCAGCTGCTGGCTGCCTGCTGGGACCTGGAAGTGCCCTTTCCCAAAACCATCCCTGCTGGCTCTGAGTCAGAAGGTCTCGTGGCATCCTCTGAGCTCAGAGCCAGAATGGAAGAGGAGAGGGAGGAGAGAGAGGGGAGCGAATAAAAATATTTACACTTAACAAACACTTTGATGTTTGAAGACTATGTGTACAAATGAGGGCTGGGAACATCTTTGGTGAGGGGTTGGCGTTTCCAAGCAAATCTCTTCACTCACACACACACACACAGATACACACACACACATACACACTCGTACTCTCTTTTTATCTTGATAGGTTTATGTTATCACCACAATAAAATACAGAGCTGGCCTTGGGAAGGATGTGGGTGGTAGTGGACAAGCATCCAGGGACCGTACCTGCATGACTTGGTGGGCCTCCTCTGTAACCCAAGGTGGCCTGGAGTGCCTGGTCGGAGGTTGCAGAAGGCTGCTGGAGCTGGGATATAAAACTGAAAACAGCCTGATGAGGCATGCCAGAAGGCTGCCTGTTGCAGCTGCTGCGAGGTTGGGGGGTACTGGGTCTGGGGAAGCCTGTGTGCCAAGCCTGGCACCTGTGAAGGGAAAGACATCAGGACTTACCTTCTGCTCCAGTGAGCACAACAAAGCTATCTTCAACAGAAGTGGGTAGTAAGGAATTGGGTTTGGGGGTACCTTTTATTTTCAGGAATTCTGAAAATTGGGAAGGGAGTGTGGTGACATAGATACCTGTGATGTACTCAGGCAGAGGCAATAGGGGTGAGGAGATTTATAGCTGTAGATCCTATCTTCAATCTGCAACTTCTTGGTTATGTGGCCTTGAGAATGTCAGAAATTTTCTGAGCATCAATTTCTTAACTTGCAGGTAATAATAATAGACACTTTGTGTTGTTATTGTGTGGATTACATACTTTAGAACACATAGAATTTATAGTATTAGCTTAATAAATGTCAGTGAATACTATTGTGTTTACCCAACAAATAATGGGGCATGTACAATGTGCAGGAAACTGTGTTAAGTCTGTGTAGGACACGGCAGTTAGTCGGGCATTTAATTTGTCTCCAGGGACTTTATAGTCTAGTGAAAAAGCCAAGACAGGAACATTAATCATTATGAATATAAGCATAAAATGTAAAGTTGAGGTCAGCAGTGTCCATTCTGTCCTTCCTCAAATAGTTCTTTTGAAATGAAAATAAGATAATGTAAAAAGTGTATTAGCCAGGGAAGGTTAGCTGCTATAACAAATACCCTTAAATATTGGTGGCTAAACCCTTGCAGGTGTTTGGCATACAGATTTCCATGATGTAATTCAGGAATTCAGGCTCCCTCCATTTTTTTTCCCATTTTCTAAAACCTTAGAGTTCTCCATTGGATCCTTTACATCCAATGAGAAGAGGGGGACCAGAGAGAACATATAGGAATGTGTGGAAAGTTTAAGAGATACCAGGTTTTGGTCTGCCAACATTTTACTGCCCAGAATCCAGCCATTGGCCCTAACTAACTGCAAAGATTTCTGAGACGTATGGTCTTCCTGTCTACCCAACTGGTAAATAAATAGAGTTTGGTGAACATATATCATTGTTATGCCACAGTTGGAAAGGGCTTTTATAACCCCCCAAACATACAATTTTCAGAGGTGGGAGTGGTATTCTGGTTACTTATAGCTATGTTATCAACTACCCCAAAACCTAGTGGCTTCAAGCAATGATGTTTGTTTAGCTCACAATCTGCAATTTGGGCAGGGCTCAATGGAGACAACTCTTCTCTGCTCCACCCAGTGTCAGGTGGTTTGCCTTGAAGGAAGGAGGCTGGATTATCTGAAGGATTGCTCACATACTTTTCTGGTGGTTGATGCTGGCTGTAGGCTCAGATGGCTAGGGTTGGAACAACAGGAGCACCTCAGACATCTTTCTCTGTTTCTGTGTGGTCTTTCCACATGGTCTCTCTAGCATGGAAGCTTCCCAGGGAAGAGGAGCTCCCAAAGCACATATCCTAAGAGAAAACAGCATGAGCCATATGGTCTTATCCAATGTATCCTTGGAAGTCAATACCACCAGCGATACCAAGGGATAAATTCATACAAGTATCTGCTTCATAACTCTCAAAAGCAAGAAGTTTTACCTTATTTTATTGTGCTGGATCTGAGGCTTCACTTGCCGGGCTCAGTTGTTTCTGGAACACTCCTTTCCTCCTCGAGAGCCTTATGGTCCTCACGACTTCTGCAGATGAGCGATCAGGGGAATGCAATGGCATTTTAAAAAGAAAGAGGCAAAAAAAAAACCCCATCAGATTTGTATGGAAGCACAAAAGACCTTGAATAGCCAAAGTAATTCTGAGAAAAAAATAACAAGGCCACAAGTATCTCTGCCTAACTTCAAATTATACTATAGAGTGACAATAATCAAAACAGTATGGTATTGGCAGAAAGACACACAGGCCAATAGAACAGAATTGAGAGTCCAGAAGTAAACCCAAGTTGATATGGGCAAATAATTTCAACAAAGGAGCCAAAACCATACAACAGAGAAAGGAAAGCCTCTTCAATAAATGGTGTTGGGAAAACTGTAAAGCCACATGCAAAAGAATGAAACTATACTGTTGTCTATCACCACACACCAAATTTAACTCAAGTGGATTAAAGACCTGAATAGAAGACCTAAAACAATAAATTGCATAGAAGAAAACATAGGTGCTAAACTCATGGACTTTGGATTTGGAGAGGATTTTATGGATTTGACCTCAAAGGCAAGGTAAGTAAAAGCAAAAATAAAGGAATGGAACTATATCACACTAAAAAGCTTCTGCACAGTAAAAGAAACCATCAACAATACAAAGAGACAACTATCTAAATGGGATAATATATTTGCAAACAATGCCTCTGATAAGGGCCTAATATACAAAGTATATAAAGAACTCAACTCAACAATAAAAAACAAATAATCTAATTAAAAAATGAGCAGAGGACCTGAATAGACACTTCTCCCAAGAAGACATACAAATGGCTAACAGACATGAAAAGGTACTCAACCTCACTAGCTATTACGGAAATGCAAATCAAAACCACAACGAGATACCATCTCATAATTGTTAGAATGACTATCATCAACAGGACAAGTAAAATCAAGTGTTGACAAGGTTACGGGCAAAAAGGTGTAATACATATATACAATGGAATATTACTCAGACAGAAGAAAAGATGAAATACTGCCATTTGTAATGACATGGCTGGATCTTGAGATAATCATGAAAAGGTTGAAAACCATATGATTTCACTCATATGTGGGATATAAAACTGAAAACAGCAAACAAACATGACAAACAAATAGATACTCATGGACACAAGACAGTGGATTAGCGGTTGAGGGTGAGGGAAGGTAGATAGGGACAAAAGGAGTCAAATATTAGGCGATGGAAGAAAATCTAACTGGGAAATGAACACACAATGCAATATATATATGACATACTGTTGAATTGTACACTTGAAACTTACTTGATTTTATTAATCAATGTCACCCCAATAATTTTTAATTAAAAAAAGAGAAAAAAGAAATCAGGGGAAAGGCCATAGTGATGGCCACTGAGCTGCTCATGGCCAAAGCTTCCTGCTCACACTCTCCACTCTATTAGGGCCCACCATGGGACATAAGACCTTCGCTGAGGCTCCTAGAGCCATTGAGCTCTAGGCTCCAAAGAGTACTCCTGGCAGAGGTTCTGCTATCCCCAGATTCTGTGTAGGAGCTTGGCACTGGTTCCCCATGGCAACTGACATCACCAGTGCCATCATGTCAGTCTTGGGATTCTTCTGGTTCCCCACCTAATCTCTTCTTTCTAACCAGGCTATTGCATGTTCCCCACTTGTGACCCTCCAGGCTACTGAAAATGAAGCTTCTTGAGGTAGATATCTACCTTTGGCAATTAGCAAAGTAAACCATAAGGCAACAGATGGCACAGTGACTTCCTATTTCTTAGTGGAGGATGGTGTGAACAGAAAGGGCTCTGAGGCTGGGTCCATCCAGAATTCATAATACATTTACTTTTAGTTAAGCCCTGACTTCCAGGACTTAAAGGTGTGCTCCGTTAATTTATTTATCAGGCTTTATTCTGCCATACTTTCAAACATTTTTAAGAAAAACTTCTGTCCTGAGCCTCCCAGAGTCCATACAACATGTTCCAGAGGCTCAGAAGAGGAAGATATTACTTGTAAGTAGGGGAGAAGGGATATTTTTGTGGTGATGATGATATGTCTTAGACTGACTTTCTCTCAAGGAGACCTTGATACTAGGATTTGTATGTAAACACTTTATTTGGGAGGAGATCTCAAGCAATACCAGTGGGGAAGTGGGAAGTCAGAGAGGGAAGAGGAGAAAGCCAATACTGGGTGTGCTAATGAGCAACTGGGACTCGGTCCCACTGGGCACTGCTGGGAGATAGTGTGCAACCCTTGGAGTTATCACACTGAAGGTGAGGAAGCCAGAGTGTTTATCCACTAATCCATGCACCCATGGTGGAGAGCTGCTTTGGGGAGTCTTAATTCCCTGGCACCCCTAATCTTCCCTGCACAGTTGCTGAGCACACTCACACACTAGAGAACACCCTCTGATGGAGAGGAGTCAGTGGTTGCCATAAGAAGCCATATGAGGGCATATGGGCAGGGCACTATCAATGTCAATAACACATATGATGAATTGATTTTGTTTTTTAGCTTTTTATTATGGAAAATGCCAGACATATGCAAAGTTAACACATTAGTATAATAATCTCCATGTACCTATGCCTAGCTTCAACAATTATCAACATTCTTCCCTTCTTGTTTCAATTCTACTTCTCAACCGATTTTTATAGGTTGTAGGAAACATGGTAAGAAAAGGAGAGCAAGACTATAGGTAAAAGAGACAGCTTACCAAAAGCATGGGGATGTGAAAGCAGGAAATATGTGGGCAGCACTCTTTGACTTGTGTATCATGTGTAAGATGAAGAAATTGGAGTTTGAGTAAAAAGATGGGCTGGGATAGCCTTGGAGAGCCTTGGCTAGCAGGCTAAGGAAGGCATGGAAAGACATTTTCTGGCAAGTTGTACAGATGAGTAACTCAATTATCTAGCTTGGGTTCCCCAGTACCAGACCCTGAGAGAAGTATTCGAGGATGGGTTGTTATCTGGAAGGTGGTTGTAAGATACACTAGCAGGAGAGTACAAAAGTGAGACGGGGAGGCGAAGGTGGAAATACAGGGTGTTATCAAGTAAGTTCTCACTGTGTGCAAATGGTACTTAATCCCATGGGGACCTCTGGGAGATGGTGTATGACACACAGCTCACACTTATTTCAACTGAGGGACAGGAATTTGGGGCATATATACATCTGCTCCCCTTCCACCATTGCTTGAGGGCTATTTTCTGGGGGTACTAATTCTTTGGCTCTTCCAACTTGTGGTTCTGGAAAAACCCACAGGAACAGAGATACAGATATTGGCAATCATAAGTCTGCAAGAACACACCAAACTGAAAAGTCTGGGAGAATATAGATGGAGCACCAACAGCCTCTCCTCCACTGAAGTTAGCTGAAGTTAATAGGAGGCAGGGAGTCAGATGGATTAAAGCAGGAGACAGGGACACATGAGGGGCCTTTGGCTGTGGTCCAGGTGGGAAGCAATGGAGATTTGAACTGGAAGACTGAAGGTAAGAAGAAGCAACAGATGGGGTAGAGATTGGGGAGGTATCATCAACAGGATTTGGCAAGTGATCTTGCGTGTACACATGGAGGATGCAAATTACCAGAGGTAGATTGTAAAAAATGCTCAACCATAGTAGCTACATTTTTTAACTTCTGGTAAAGCAATCACATTCATCAACAGTCCTGCTGACTTTCTTTGGATTCTAGCAGCTCAGCCAGCCACTCAAAGGTTCAGAGTTGGAAGATGATGTGACTGAGGGGATGGCATTTTTTTAGTTGTGGCCACAGACCTGGATCATTCCAGATTGTTTCAAGCCATGCTGTGGAAGGTGGAGCAGTGAGAGCAGCACTGGGTAATGAGCCAGCAGATGCAAGAGTAGATCCTTTTTCCTCTACCATGCAACTTGGAACAAGAAACTGGACCTCAGTTTCTTCAGCTATAAAATGGGAAAAAATTATACATGTCCTAGTACCATAAAATATTTGTCGTGAGGACCCAATAAATATTTGTCAACAAATATGTGTCACTTTGGCTCTTTTGATTATACTGACAACTGGGTTTCTGTTCAATACCCTCAGACTGTGGAGTTCTGAGACCACCATGGTCACCTGCTCTACCTCTGCCAGCCTAGTAACTTTGCCTGCACATCTTTGCTTTTCTGCTACTGCTAACAACAGATCTGTTTCTCAATGTCAGCGCCTTGCCCACAGCCCTTCAACCTTTTAGTGTATCTGCATGTCTGTACCTGAGAAATTCCTTCCTACCCTAGAAAGCAGCTCGGCCTGTGTGGAGCAGCCAGAAAGGCCCAGTGCAGGGGGCTGAGTAATGGCCCTTAAAGATGTCCATGTTTAATCCCTGGGGCCTGTGATAACAGTGCCTTATGATAAAAGGGTGTTTGAAGATGTGATAAAGTTAAGGATTTGGAGATGGGGAGGGCTATCTAGGATTATCTAGGTGGGTCCTTATAAAAGGGAAGCAGGAGGGTCAATTAGAGAATGTGATGTAACGATAGAAGCAGAGGAAAAAAAATATGACAACAGTAGCACAGAGCAGAGTGAAGTGGGACCATGAACCAAGAAATGTGGTCAGCTTCTAGAAGCTGGAAAAAGGCAAGGAACAGTTTCCTCTAGAGCTTTCAGGGGTGAAACACAGCTCTGTTGACCCATTTTGAACTTTTGACATCCAGCAGATAATAAAATTTGCTTTGCTTTGCTTTAAGCCACAAAGTTTGTGGTAATTTCTTAAAGTAGCAGAGTTTGTTACAGCTACACTAAGAAACTAATACATTTAGGAATTAACACTGTCCCAGGAGCAGCCTTCAATCAATGCCCAATGGAAGTTGGAAGATAAATACCCCAGCTCCTTTATCCTTTAGGTAGAGTTATTTGGAGGCACGTATTTTATACCATTTCTCAGTTTCTGCGTGGGATGAAGCTGCTGTCACTGCTGCAGTAATTGGCTTAATAATGCATCCTTTATTGCCTTCTTTCTTTCCTTGTATCACTTTAGTATTTCACTATCAAAGATTTCTGGAATATATCCCTTGTACTGAATCCTTGTGTCAAGAACCCCACTTAAGACAGCCTATAGAGAAGGCCTCCTTTGGACCAGGCCTGGTGTTAGCTGAATTTAATTCTGCCAACCCTGGGAAGTGGACTATGTTTCTGTTTTTCAGATGAGGAAGTTAAGCCTGGAATCTGAGCTGAGTCTCACAGCTGGAAAGTGGCTCAGCCCAGGTTTGAAAGCAGGTGTGCCTGAATCTAAAGCTGTCCTTTGTGGGAAAGCTGACAAGAAAACCCATAAAACTCCCGACCCTCAGGGGAGCCTCCATTGGTGCCCCTGTCTTCTGCCATGGCTATCTTGCCCTTTCATGGTTGCTTTATGCTAGCTGCCCCCTTAGTCTTATTATCCCATTGAACTATCACACCCAATATTTGCACTTATATTCGTTTGCCAGGACTGCTGTGACAAAGTACCACAAAGTGGGTGGCTTAAACAACAGCAATTCATTGTCTCACAGTTCTGGAGGCCAGAAGTCTGAAATTAAGGTGCCAGCAAGGTTTGCTCTTTCTGTGAGAAAGGATCTGTCCAGAACTCTCTCCTTGGTTCATAGATAGTTTTCTTCTCTTTGTTTCTCTTCACATCATCTTCCCCCTGTGTGTCTGTCTCTGTGTCCAGATGTCTTTTTAAATAAGGACACCAGTCATACTGGATAGGGCCCGCCCTAATGACTTCATCTTGGTTGTCTGTAGCAACACTTTTCCCAAATGCAGTCACATTCTGAGGTACTGGGAGTTAGGACTTCAGCATATGAATTTTAGGGGTACACAATTTAACCTATAACAATAGCTATGGGACAGCCATTCATAACAGAATTTTGGAGTCACGGGCATTTTCCGGATTTTGATTTTCTTTTTTTGAGTCTCTAGAATGTACCACCTTTTATTTTTGAGAGGTCAAAATGTCAAGGCCAACCATGTAAGAGGCAGGGCGGTGCCTCTGTGTGTCTGGCCAGCTCATGGGGACATGGTGACATCATAAGCTGATGGCTTCTTGCTGGTGGGGAAGGAGACCAGGTTGCCAACCTCGATTTGTGCTCTCCTGGGGCTTGAAAGAGAAGGCCTGTCAGTTGAGAACTGCCTGGGGGCAGAGGAGGTTTTCTTTTATACTATTATATCCCAGGACCTGGCTTTCGGCCTATGACAAGACCCCAGTGAATATCTGCTGGTTGCTTGAATGGACACTGTACCTACCTCTGGCTACTTGAACAAGTCACACAGACCTTGAATGTATAGGCAGGATAATGAGTTGAAGCCATATGAGACTGAGTATGAGGGGAAAAGTATGCTGAGAGCGGGGCTGAACCCTGGAGAAGCTGAAGGACAGAATCCATGTGGGGTTATGTTGACTGAGGGCGAGTCATGTCAACACTGGGTTGGAGCATGTCTGTGGAGGTAGTGAGCATCAGGGAACTGTTCACTTGTGCTGATCTGTCTGGGAAAATGAGAGTCAGGGTTAGGGACAGGGAGCCCTCCAAGAGGAAGAGAAAGGGCAAAATGGGAGCTGAAGGAAGACAATCTCAGTTGGTCTTTCATTAGTTTTCCAGGGTGCCGTAACAAAGTACTATAAACTGGGTGGTTTAGAACAACAGAAATTGATTCTCTCACAGTTCTGGAGGCTGGAAGTCTGAAATCCAGATGTCGGCAGGGTCAGTTCTTTCTGGAGGCTCTGAAGTAGAATCAGGTTCTTGATTCTCTCTCAGCTTCTGGTGACTGTTGATAGTCCTTGGTATTCCTTCTCTTATATACACATCATTTCAATTTCTGTCTCTGTCTTCATGTCGCTTCTGTGTGTCTTCTCCTTTTCTCTTATAAGAACATTTGTCATTGGATTTAAGGCCCATTCTAATCGTGCATGATCTCACCTCAATATTCTTAACTTGATTAGGTCTGCAAAGACCCTTTTCCCCAATAAGTTCACATTCACAGGTTCTGAGCAAATATATCTTTTGGGGGCACCATTCAATACACTATATTCTTTGATGATGGCCCCTTTTAACTTGGACCAAAGCTTATGGAGAGACTGGTTGTAGGTTAATGGGAGAGAAGCTGGTCTTCTGAAAGTTTTGGTTCTGTCAAGCAGGGCACCAATAGATTGCTCTGGTACCTGATCAAAAGTGGGCCTAGGGTGAGGAGGAGGAGTGATGCTCCTTTCCCCCTTACAGATCCCAGTGTGGGGTGTGGAGTGGTGGAGAGCAAGCAGGCTCTACCTTCTCCAGAGCTGAGCCCCCAAGTTAGAATATTAAACTGCACATTTTGCCTGAGGCACCAAAGACAATAGCTAAGAAATCCAACATGACACCAAAATGCAGATTTTTCAGAGGAAATGTCAAAAAACAAGTTAAAGGATTTTAAACCCAGGGGATTCTTAAAAAGGGGAAGAGGAGACACTGGTTTTTATGTGAACAGGATTTTTGGAGAGAACTGCTCTCTTGCTGGGAGCCTCAGTTCCCCATCAATGAAAGAAAGTTAAGGTATGTGTAGGGGCTAGGGGGAGGGCCTGAGAGCCTAGAAAGACATAAATACTCCATTTGCAGAGCCTGATGATACTTGGCCCCATAAGTGATCTGAGCATCGTGGAGAGAAGAAGAAGAGAGAAGAGAGAGAGAAGTGTGCTATATAGAACAAGAAAAATAATTGCCATCAGCTTGATTGGCACATAAGTGGTGAATGAATCACAGGCACCGGTATCCAACCAACCAGGGTATGAATGTTGGCCTGGTCTGGGTTTATCTCTAAAAGGGTTTCAGTTAAGAGGGCTGCAGCATGTGTCCTTGGTTTCTTCACAGAGCCACTTAGCATTTATTCCTTATATGTCTATAGCTTTCTGCCCAAGGACACTCTCTTAACTTAGAAATGGGCTTGAGTCCTTACTGGGCAGTCCGAAAGTGCAATGAAGCTAATGCCCATTGAGAGCAGCCCTTAGCCAATGTTAAATGAGAGTTGATGTGTAACCCCAGTTTCTTTTCCTTGGGTGGGGTACTCTGATGTGTGTTCTACAGTCTCTGAAGTCCCCAGTGAGATGAACCCAGTTTTCCACAGCTGTGATCTGCTCAGAGCAAAGCCTGGATTTGCTGCCTTCCCTCCCCTGCTGCATTCCTTCTCCTACTGGTGTTTCTTGGAGTCCCTTCCTAATAAATGACTCACGCTGAAAACCTTGTCCCTGAATCTGCTGGGGGAACCCAAACTAAGGCAAGGGCTTCTGTCAGAGGGCAAGGGGACCACTAACATATGTCTGTGAGGGATGGGTTCCACTGCAGGCAGCAGGAGTGTCCACCCAAACTGAGTCACCAGGTCCCATCATGAGTGATGTTGTTGGAGCCTCTGGAGCAT
Organism: Pteropus medius; assembly: GCF_902729225.1. Classification (NCBI taxonomy): domain Eukaryota; kingdom Metazoa; phylum Chordata; class Mammalia; order Chiroptera; family Pteropodidae; genus Pteropus; species Pteropus medius. The sequence continues at coordinate 17,254,477 of NW_024340701.1, read as the reverse complement.
CCATAAAGGCTCCCATGGAAGAGCGAGTAGTTTTGAGCACTGGACAGGCCCCGGATATCATCTTACAAGAGTGCCATTAAGTAGGAACTTTCTGTATTCCTTTATTCTCTTCCTTCCCTATCCTCTAACACTGGAGGTGGTAAAAGTAGCATTTAGCCAGGAAGAGAGAAGAAGTCATCTCTCCCTAACACCCCCGAACTGGTAGTTGCTTGTAGCCATGCTGTGGCTGGGAGAAGAATGTGGATGCAACACCAAGAGATGACAGCAGTTTTGGTTATGAAATGAGTCTGTCATTCCAGGGACCAAATAGAGACTCTGTCTGTGTGTGTGTGTGTGTGTGTGTGTGTGTGTGTGTGTGTTATTACAGTAACCTTGTGGAAAGCCACAAGCCATGCTTAGATGGGAGCAGGGGTCTTACCCTGCTGGAAATCACTGAAGGAATCTTGAGAGTATATTAGTTTCCTGTGGCTGCTGTGACAAATTACCATAACTGGGTGGCTTGCAACAACAAAAATGTATTGTCTCACAATTCTGGAGGCCAGAAGTCTGAAATCAAGGTGTTGACAGGATTGCTTTCTTCTGGAGACTGAGAAAGAATCTGTTCCAGTACACTCTTCTAACTTCCGTAAGTCGTTGGCATTCCTTGGCATTCCTTGGCTTGTAGATGCATCACTCCAATCTCTGCCTCTATAGTCACATGGTGTTCCTCTGTGTGTCTCTGTGTCCAAATCGCCCTCTTCTTACAAGGACACCAGTCATTGGATTAGGGCTCACCTTAACCCAGTATTACTTCATTTTAACTTCATTATATCTGCAACAACTTTATTTCCAAATAAAGTCATATTCACAGGTTCTGGAGTTAGGACTTCAATATATCTTTTTTGGGGGATACAGTTTAACCCACAACAGAAAGAAAAAATTAAACTGTGTTTTGATACTAACTCCTTTGATGTGCTGGCCACACTTGGAAGTGTCCTGAGGCTGCACCCTTGACCCAGACAAAAGTGACTGGCTGAGGCACTGACCGCTGAAGCCAGGGTGAAGACTTGTGCTTTATTGTGGACCATGGTCATCATGATGGGAGGAAAGTCACTGTGGAGCCCAAAAGGAGGAACAAAAGAGGATTGCCATGGGCTCATAGGGTATGCTCTGGGATGCCCATGTGTTCTTAGGGAGTGGTTGGTGGCTTAACACTTGGGATGGCAAGGCCAAGAGAAACTTGAGTTACACAAGACTCTGTCTGGAGAAAATGATCAAACGCCTTGATATCTTAGAGTACTTTAGCCCTGGTGGCTGGATGCTGCGTATCAGGCCTGGTAGAGATGCCTGGCCTTTAGGCCACCAACAGGCTACAGGGCTCTGTGTTGGCAAAGTTTCTCTTTGTATACTTGACAACATTGTGCAGCTGTCTTTGAGATGCAGAGAAGTCCCAATTCCTCAGCAGTCCCCTCACTAGGACTTGTTCCTACCCTTGTGGCTCTCTTCTGGGGCCCAGTCTGCATTTCTAGGTTAGCAGAGAGCTTGCTAGGGGTTGGGCTGTGGTGGCTGAGACAGCTCTGCTTTCAGAAAAGGCAGCTTCCAACTCTGGCTGAGAGATCTCAGTATCCTGCTCTATTAGTCTAGGATTCCACTTTTCATCTGGAAGACTAAACCCACGACCTCTTAACCTGTGCTTCATGGCTCTTGGGGCTTTAGAGGTCTTTGAACCTCCTAAAGTTCTATTCAAACATTTATAAGTAGCTGCAAGTGAACATTTTCCTGATGAGATTACCCATAGCTATCATTAGATTTTTAGTGGAGCTTGGGGTCCTCCAAGGGCTGTGACTGGTTCAGACATTCTATAGAGCTGGTTTAGCTCAGCAGTCTAGGGCCCCAGGACCCCACGACTTTGGAAAAGGTGAAGACTATGAGGGGTCTGTGGCAAATCCATTTGGACTCATTTATGTCCAACTTCAGGGTTCACTTGATGAATGGTGTGTTGTGGATTGAATTGTGTCCCCTCAAAAGTTATTTTGAAGTCCTAACTTCAGTACATATAAATGTGGCTTTATTTAGAAGTAGGATCTTTGAAGACATAATCAGTTAAGATGAGGTCATACTGGATTAGGGTGGCCCCTAAATCCAATGCCTTATAAAAAGAAGGGGATATGGAGAGATACATAAAGAAGAAGGCCTATGTGAAGATAAAAGCGGATACTGGAGCTATGCATCTACAAGCCAAGGAATGTCAAGGACTGCCAGCAACCATCAGGAGCTAGAAAAGACAAGGAAGAATTCTTCCCTGGAGCCCTCAGAGAAAGCATATCCCTACTGACACCTTGATTTCAGATTTCTAGCCTCCAGAGCTGTGAGAGAATACATTTCTATTGTTTTAAGACATCTAGTTTGCGGTAATTTGTTATAGCAGCCATAGGAAATTACATGTTTCCACATTTTTGCTTTCCTTTTCCAAGACCAGACTATATTTGGTTTACTTGGCTTTATAACTTGCCTCCCAATTGAGAGATTACCAAGAGTGACTGGGCCACCTCCAAGAGGGACCCCTTCATCAACTATTCAAGAGGCACTTATACTGTGTGTGCTCTTTCCCTGCTTTCACCCTCCTCCTCTGGCCTGAAAATGAGCAGTCAACTTTCCTTGACTATTCACCCAGAGGGCCAAAGACATACCCTATAAGGCCCAAGGAGGCAAGTTTTAGTCCCCAAACCCCTGTTTAGTTTCCTTCTCCAACCTTACCGTGACATACTTTCTTTCCCCAGTTAAGCTCCAGGCACACAGGTCTATGCAGAGTCCTTCCTGCTTGAGGGCCTTTGTTTATGCTGTAAACTTCATTCAGGATGCCTCTAAAACAACTTATAGCTATGGAAATTTCAAGCATATACAAAAAGTGGAAGAGAATAGTATAATGAATCTCTGTACCCAACACCTAGGTGTAACAATTACCAATTTGTGGTTAGTCTGTTTTATCGATACCCTTTGTCATACCCCTCTCTCCTCACCATATTATTTTGAAGCAAAATGTAGTAGTACATCATTTTATCTGTAAATATTTTGGTATCTATCACTAAAAGGCAGGAACTTAAAAAAGATAACTGGATACTAGTATGACATCTAAAAACTTCAAGTTAATTATAGTTGTAAACATCTAGTAAATGTTGTGATTTCCAATTGCTTCAAAAAAGTCATAATTTTTTTAATGGTTTGTTTCAATTCGAGTCCAAAGAAGAGCCACACAGAGCAAATAGTTATCTCTAAGCTTGCACTCTTTCTTTTTCTCTTCCCTCTTAAAATTCATTGAAGAAAACCAGGTTGTTTGTCTTGTAAAGTTTTTCAGTCTGTTTTTGTTTGATTAAATCCTTGAAATATCATATCATAAATTACAGGAACATGATTTCCTGTAATTTAGCTAGAGTTAGAGGGTTGATCAGATCCAGGTACACTGGGGTGGGGGTTGGGTGGGGAGGGTACGTGATAAGTGGTGCTGCGAACTCGATCAGCAGGGCTGTGATATCTGCATGGCTCTCCTCCTTTTGTGATGGCTCTCCTTTGGCATTGATGATCATTTCCTACATCCATTATACCAGAGGTCCTAAGGTATGCCCAGAATGCTCTTAACACCTCCTGCAGCCAGTTAATTCCTACACAGCCCTCAGATCTGAACACGGAAATGACTTCCTTGAATATTTTCCTCACCGCTAGACTGGGTCACATTACCTTGTTAGGGCTCATAACATCTTCTACTTTTCCAGCATAACTTGTACATCTATGTGGGAATCTTTGCTAAATCCTTGGCTGCCTCACTCAATGATAAACTCCTTGAGGGCAGAGGCTGTATTGTCCACTTTCCCCCTCACTGTATTTCTGGTGCCTGGCACTAAGTAGCTGCTTAGTAAGTATTTGTTGAATAAATGAATGAATGAATGAGTGAATAAGCGAGTTCTTTTGCTTTTGGACCCTGGAAGAGCCTGGGGAGGACTTGGAAAAGGTGTAGCTGCAGTGACCTCTTGGAGAATACCTGAATCTCCAAGACAGGACTGCTTGCCTTGGGCTCCTTTGACCTTGCTGCTGGACTTCAGAATGTGACTTGCCCCTTTATGCATTCGGTGGCATTAAAAAACAAAAAACAAAAACAAAAACAAACTCCTCTCTTTCCTTTTTCCCAATCCTGAGAGACACAGAGTATCCCATCTTTAATCACTGCCCAAAAATGCAGAATTTTCCTTTCCCGGAGAGTCCTAATGCACCTACTGGGGAGCTTTTTCCCTAGGTGGTTGATCTCCTTGCAGTGTTCCACCAGCCACCAGCTCCCGATGAATTAACAAAAGGAGAGTAACTCCGGATTCTGAAAAAAGAAAGTCAGATGGTCCAAATTGTGCAGGGAGGTCCTCGCCAGGCTGCTGGGAAGATGCCAGGAAGATATTTTGGGCCTGTGCCTTGTAGCCTCTTCCTGGGGGCCAATTCAGGGGAGAGGGCACAGAAAGGCCACATTTCCCTGGAGCCCTGGGAGCCTCTTTGGAGCATGTGGCTGCAGGCAGAGGAAAAGGACCTCCTTTCCTCCTGGGGGAAAGAAGAAAGGGAGAATCGGGCCTTACCTGGGGGAAAGAAGAAAGGGAGAATCGGGCCTTACCTGGGGATTACTGCATTTAGCCCAGGGCAAGCTAAATGGAACAGCTCAGAACAAACCCTCCTTGGCACTGACTTCAAGGTTGGCACTAAAGCTTCCCTGCCCCAAACCGAAGGGCTCAGGGAGCTCCTGGTTCTCTGTGCTGGCAGCTCCAGGAGCCCTGCATGCCAGGCAGAGAGGTCCTATTTTGCTGTCCCTCAGAGGCTCAGCCAAGTGTGTGAGGAGGGATTACTCAGGTTGCTGGGTCAATGACTGGCCTTATTCAGGTTTGATTTTCTGTATGGTCAGCCCAGAGCAACCTCACACTTTGTAGAAGGTATTGTTTGGGGACCCGAGCAGAAGGAGCCTACCACTGTTTGCTTATTGGTGTGGCTTTTTCTGGAGCCTTCTGGGGGAACATTGATGATTTATTTTCCATGGTTTGTTTGTCTGTTTGGTTTAACACCAGTAATGGTATAATTTGAAGCTAATGAGACCTTGTATTAAAATCCAGCATTTGACACTTTGGGAGGCATTTGTCTTATTGCCAGGTGGCTACCATCACTCAAAAATGCTTTGGGAATACATCTCATGGATGAGACTTTGGGATGTGTGCCATATACTTTCACGTGAATTCAGCGGTAGCAGACTTTGGTCCTGTGGGCCATGCTTTAGTGATCAGGTGAGAGGGTGGCTTCAGTGTGAAATCCAGGTTGACCTGGCTTGTTCCCAACACCCAGCAACAGGCTCAGGAGGTGTTTGTGGGATAAAGAGATGATCAGAGGAAGGATCAAAACTGAAGTGTGATGAATCACAGCAGCTGGATGAGCTTGACTTTCTTGCTTGGCTTGTCAACGGCCCTGGAAGTTGTTTTCAGAAAACGACATAGTGATATGTCACCCCTCTGGCATGTCCCCAGAGTTCATAAAACTGATATACACTGCCAAAAAGAGTGCCACATTTCAGAGGGAGCTGACTTTCCAGTTTCCTCAATTCTTGGGAACGTCATTCTGTGACTCTAGGCACCTGGCCATTGGCTTGCCCTGCTCTGAATCTCCAACTCCTAGCACAGTGCACATGGCAACTCTCCTAGTTTTTGTTCTCTCAGAGCAGACCCTGAGACAAAAATGAGGGTGCAAGTCATTTATTTGGGAGGAGATGCCAGGGAGCACAGCGAGGGCGTGCAAACTAATAAAGGCTGTGCCTAGGAGTAGGTGGGTGACTGGGACTCAGTCCTGCTGGGTACGTTTTAAAAGACTGCGAGGAATGCACCATGGAGTTGTCCTCCACAGAGAGGCAAGGAATCTGGGGTCCTTATGTACCAACTCCTGCCCTTTCCCTCAGTGATTGTGGGTCATCCTTTGGCTGTTACCTCCCAGCACTTCCAGGCTGCCTTTGGTAAGGGCTGAGCACAATTCTGCCACCAGAGAAAGCCTGAAAGCAGAGAGATGAATGTCTGAGATTGAAAGCTCTTGCTTTCAGTGTCTAGAGCTATCCACCAAGCTGCAGCTGACCTCAGAGTAGGCCAAGAAGATAAGAGCAGGTCAGTGTGTTCTACAATAAGTGATCAAATGTTTGTTGAAGGAACATTTGTAGAGTGATTGAATGACTGTGAACTTTACATCATTATAACATGAGGATAATGATTTCGGCAAATATCATAGTCAATAGGAATAAGCCCCCTCAATTCTAATTTTACACACACACATACATACACATAGACACACACTCCAACTTTACAATATTAAAGGATTTATAATTAGCTCTGCTCAGCTCATGATTTTAGCTCCCATATTCTTGGCCATTTCTTATCACAGTGCTCTGCATGTATGTGTATTAGAAAGAGTATAGGGTTTGGAGTCAGTCAGGCCCGAGTTTGAATCTTATTCCTGCCTCTTCGTGACCTCCAACAATTTATTTAGTCTCTTTAAGACTCCTTCTCTGGGAAGTGAAGCAATAATGTCATCTCTCAGAGGTAGTGTTGGGGTCAAAAGAGAGAACATTTGTGTAAAGAGGTCAGCTATGTATAAAGCACTGTAGAATGCGAATTATTATTTTCTTTTTTGATCTTACTGCATTCAGATCATTCATTTACTTAGTAAATGTTTATCAAATACCTACTACGCGATGGACATTGTCTTAAGTGTTGCAGAAACAACTGTGAACAAAATAGTCAAAAAACTCTTGCCTTCGTAGAGCTTAATTACCAATAGAGGAGAGACTACAGACAATAAACAAAATAAATAAACCCAATATATAGTGTGTTAGAAGGTGATAAATGCTATGGAAAAAGTAAAGCCAAGAAAGGAAATAGATAATGCAGAGAGGCTGTGTAGGGTGGTATAGTTACATGGGGAAGTTCAATGAGGCCTTCCTAAGAAAATGATGTTTGAGCTCAGCCAAAGGAGATGAGGGAGTGAGCCATGCTGGCATCTGAGAGAACATTTTGGGCAAAGGGAGCAGCAGCACATGTCATAGTGCTTCTGTCCACATTATTTCTTTTTCTATGTATTTCCAGCCATTTCTCCCCTTAGCAGTCTGGTTCCTGGAAGTAAGGTGGGATCCTGAGTGAAACTGTGAAAAAAGCTAGGTTTGTCTGTGGGATATCTTTTTCTTCATAACTCCCTCCCTTCCAGTTTAGTGCCCTCATGTTCTCTTTCTCCCTCCTCCCCGTACAATTTACTTTCCAGGTAGTTTCTAATATATTCATTTATAGTAAAGTTCAAATGACTGATAAGAAACTAATGGATTAATGTACATCAGAAAGGCATAATTACAACTAAAAAGAGGACAAAGCCCTTGTTTGGCTTGAGCCATAAAAATCAGTCTAATTGTAGAATTTAAGTACAGGATGAGCTAAATAGTTCATTGGTCTTCCCTAAACTCATGAAACTGCATGCAGGCTGTGCCCTTTCTGCCTCATGGTAGGAGGGGTCGGACTTGTCTCCCTTTCAGGTTGATGTTAACTTGGTGTAAGTGCTGGTTCTTGCCTGCTGGAGCTGGAGACAGCTTCACTGAACTCCCTGCATGAGTCTTCACTAGAGGAGAGAATCATTGGAGTGAGACAAAAAGCCATACTCATATTCTGTTCTTCAGTTATTCAGGTCTTTCCATATGTCCTGTGGACTGTCTCCCCCTTTCTCCTATGTGAGCTTGTGACTGGGGTGCTCTCTCTGTTTCAAAGGCTGAGTATGGTTGTCTCAAAGCAGGCTGGGGCCAGCCTCCTTGTGCTTCCCAATGGCCCAGCACAATCCCGCTTCCCTGCTGAGGAATGATTGGCCACGACGGCTGCCTTGGCTTAGGCAAGATTTTTTTTTTAATGAAAAAAAGGAAAAAAAAATTAAAAAGGTGAAAACTCTGCCTTGAGTCTGAAATTACCCGCAAAGTCACCTTTTTAGTGCTCACAGACACACAACGCATTCTGCCTCCGCTCTCAGCAAACCATATGCTGTGGCTGCTGCTGGCCGTGTCCTGGGGGATGGCTTTTTTCCCCTTCAGCAAGCCTCTAGAAATGTCATAGAAATTTATATGCTTATTCACAGAGCCGATAAAGCAGAAAACCGGTGTTTCAGCTATTTTTGTTTTGCTTTGCAGATGGAGAGTAAGAAGCATAAATCTCTCTCTCATTAGACTCTGTGGCCCCCCACTCTCCGTTTTGTATCAGACACTACTCATCCCATGGGGGTGATTCTCTGGAGTTTGGGACCCACCCCTCCCATAGCACCATGACTTCCATGCCACCACTCCTCCCATGCCACCACCCATGTTGAGGAGCTGAATGAAGGGTCAAAACCCAAGCAATGTTTATTGTCCCCTGGGGTGCAGGAAACTAAGAGCCCCATCACCTTGGGTGTTCAATGGGGATTATTCTGGAGGAGAAAAGCCCACAATGGTATGAGGCAGGCTTTGTGATATCTGCCCCTCTGCAGGCGTGTGGGGGGATATCGTGTGACCAGTTCTAGTCTATTTACAGATCCTTGGCAGTGGGGCTCCAAAATCAATGGCGTTTTGACTACTATTGTTCTGTTACTTAGACTTAAGGATCTCTCTGTCCGCTTTGTTGCCCCCAAACTAGCTCTAAACCCCACAGGAACTTTGCTGTGAGCAACCAGGTAGAGGACAACAAGGAGAACTTCTACCACCTTCACTAACTGCTGAAATTCCCTTTGGTGAGGACAGACCCTTCCCCCTCATTGGTGACACTCACATAGCTAATTTCTGGTGAGTGAGCTTCCAGGGCCAGTAAATTCCTATCATGCCAGGCATCCAGAAAATGGCTTTAGGGCACAATATCTTCATTTGAAGGAGCACAGAGAAAAGGGCAAAATTGGGTAATTCCACTTCAAGCCATATTCTTGGAACAAGCATGCTTGCCTAATGACTACATTCAAAACATCCAAAATTTGACCACTTCTCCTTATCTCCGCTTCCCCCTCCCTGGTCTGAACTACCCTCATCTTTCACTTGGATTGTTACTGGACTTCCTGCTGCTCCCCCATGTCCTCTATAGTCTGTTACCCACACAGTAGAAAGAATGATTCTTAAACCTAAGTCAGAGACATCCTTCCTCTACTCAGAGCCCTCCTGTGATACCATGTCTCTCTCAGAGTGAAAACCAGACTCCTTACAATAACCTACAAGGTCCTCTGGGGTCTGACCCCCTGTGACTGCCCGGTCTCACCTCCTTTTTCTCTCCCTCTCACCCCTTCTGCTCCAGCCATACTGTCCTCCTTATGTGTCTCTAACAAACCAGCTGTGTTCCTTCCTCAGGACCTTTGTACTGGCTTTTCCCTCTGTCCTAATGCTTTTACCTCTGATATCTGCATAGCTTGTTCTCGTTCTCTTTACGTTTCTGCTCCAATGCTACCCCATGAGAGGAACCCTCCTCAACCACTTGACTTGAAATCTCAGGTCCACCCTACCCTTATCCTTCTCTCCTATGTTCTGCTTTAACTTTTTCCATAGCACTTATCACCCCTTGACATATATTTATTAATTTATTTCTTTACTGTTTATCTCTTCCACTGGAATGTAGGCTCTGGGAGAGCAGGGGCTGCACCTAGTTTATTTACTACTACAGCCACTGTATTTACAATGGGGCCTTGTACTTAGTAGGTATTCAATAAATATTGAATGAATGGACAGATTCCATTCCTAACTGGAGGCAAGAATTACAACAGGACCTTAATTCGTTTAGACCAGGAATAAGCAAACTTTTCCTGCAAAGGACCAGATAGTAAATTTTAGGCTTTGCAGGCCATACAGTCTGCTACTACTCAACTCTGCCATTGTAGCACAAAAGCGGCCATAGTTAATATTGAAACAGAGAGGGATGGCTGGGTTTCAATAAAACTTTATTTATACAAACAAGCAGCAAGCCAGATTTGGCCCGTGAACCATAGTTTGCCGACCCCTGGTTTAGCTACAAAAAAGTCCTCTAAAGTTGAAATTGTTGTTTCTGCTTTCTGGTCAAGCATTTGAAGCACAGAGAAAGATGGGTAGTGGGTCATAGGTTACACGGCACACTGGAACAAAGACGGGTTGGGAACTATAGTTTTCTGATTTTCACCCAGGGTCGGTTTACTCAAGTTGCCTTTCTGTGGGCCACTTGGAGAAGGCCAGTGAAAACTCTTCGAGTTAACTTGAGAGACTTCCATTAGCATCACAGGAAGCTCATATTAACTGTTAATTGTATTGGGTGCTAATTGCACATGGTGTTAGGTGTTGGTGTCACTGGCCCTAAATTGCTATTAAGAATTGGAAAGGGAAAGGAGAGGTCGATGGATTTGGACAGAGTCCAGGGGCCAAGAAATCAGGGTTGTTGCAGATTGGGTTGACAAAATCTAGGAAGCAGACTCTGAATTAAAAATGCTGGACAATAAAATTAAGGAGAGCTCTTGTGATTGATCTCTGTGGAAGGGAGGTGAAGGAAGAAGGAGTGGGTGGAAGGAGAAGCTGATCTGCGATCCAGGCCCAAGAACAGCCTCAGCTGATGCCAGGGGAGCTCTGGAGCTAGGAGATGACCCAATGGAAGGGTCCTCAGTTTTGCCCAAATGGCCAGGCCTCCCTACCTCCACATCAATCAGTCACTGATGGAGGCTACAGTAGGAAGACGCATGAGCTTAGGTGAGATGTCCACCCCTAAAGGCTGACAGCCAAAGGCTATTTGCTGACACCACTTTCAGCATCTGCACATTTGGAATGGCATTGCTCTAACTTTACTTCTTTACCTGTTAGGATTAGGTTTGGCAGTGAGTGATCAAAAATCTAAAGTTACAGTGGTTTCAACACAATAGAAGTATATATCATAGTAAATGAAGCTGGAGTTACACAGCCCAATACTGTTCAATCAGTTTCACAAAGTCGTCAGAGACCCAGGCTTCTTCTATCTTGTTGCTTCACCCTCTTCAGCACATGTGTGAACTTCATGGTTCAGAATGGCTGTGCAGGTTCCTGCCATTATCTCTGCAGTTCAACAATCAACAGGAAGGAGGGAGAGATGAAGAAAGGCATGGCTCTTCCAAGTAAGGACACTTCCTGGAAGTCACATAAGGCACCTTAATCCCACTGACCAACAAACTTAGTCACATGGCCATGTCTAGTTGCAAAGGAGTCTGGGAAATGCAGTTTTTTTCCTGGATGTCCTATCTTTAACCAAAAATCAGGAAAAAGTGGAGAACAGATATTGGGGAACAACTAGCAGTGTCTGTTTCAACCTGACAAACTATTTCATTAAAGATCAATTCTCAGAGAAATCTTCAAGATCCCCTACCCACAATACTCTGCCCCAGGTACAGCTGGTACCCCTTACTCTGTAATTCCTCAGCACATTTATTGGGATTATCTGTTTTTGTATCTGGTTTCCCCACTGAACCACAAAATCCCTGAGGGATGTTGGTAGGGATGCTGTGCTACTCATCTACACTTAGCATGTAGCACTGAGTCAGTTGGTACACAGTAGGTGCTCAATAAATGCTTGTTTGGCAAATTCCCAAAGAAACCTAATGTGAACCTTAGGAATATGTTGCATTTCACACTTCTATTCATTTCACGACAACTGTACTTTTAAAGATGCTAACTAATAACTTTCATCAAACTTGATATGCCACCAAGGAGTTTTACGAAACTCTTACAGTCTGAAAAAATGACAGGTGATAGGAAGTTACTGATGAGTGAACATTTTATCATTTTTCTCAAGGCTCAGTTAAATGTGGAATGTGGTTGGAATGTAATTGTGCTCTGTGTTGTTAACAGAACCACAAGTTTAAGCTGGAGACTTTTGCTCACTTGCATCAAAGAGGCCTTGCTGAAAGCCTTGAATGATGCCACTAGTGATCATGGGAAGCAAGGGGCTGAGCCAACCTAACTGCAGACATGCCCCCCAGAAGCCCCCAGAGTACAGGCCTCTCAGTCAATAAGAGTTGGAGTCACTCTGCTGCCTCTCCTGGGAAAAGAGCTCAGTGACAGCCATGAGTGGAAGTTCATCAGAGACTACATTCTTCACATCACAGACATTGTTGTTGTCTCACCTGGATACCCTTTACTTGGGTGGCATACCTGTCTGTCGGACAGGGTTGGCATTGGCTATTATCAGCTCACAGTTGCCTCCTTTTCAGGAGGACTTCCCTTGGTCAATGGGACCCACTTTACTCAGAGTTATCTGGGAGGTTACATCTCACCTAGGGGTGGAAGAGAGGCATAGCCAATGGCCTCTGCTAGAGATACCAAAACCCACATTCTTTGGTTTAGGAGTGGAGACAACTCTGTGGTGACTTTCTTGCTCCAGAGTTCCCTATGGGATCAGGCTAAGGTATGGTGCCCAGAATATCCTAGTTTTCTCGAAACTGTTCATTTTAGCACTGGAAGACTGTGTCCTGGGCAAAGTGGGACAGTTGGTTAGCTTCACCTCGTGCTGAGCCCACAGCTCTGTTTGCCCTGCCATCTACTTCCTTTCCTTCCCTGCGAGTTCTTCTGCAGAGCCTGCCCTCAATAAAGCACATGTACAAACATCCTGTCCCAGCCTCTGCTTCCAGGGAACTGGCCTTTTCTGCTTTTCTAGTGTTCGCTCTTCTTTGAGTGCAGGCCAGTTTCCACCAGGGCTCTTGTCTATGGGTGAGGGACTCCTGTCATTACCCACAGAATTCACAGCTAAACAGCTTTCAGGTGTTCTGGTGACTCGGTGCAGGTGGAAGTTATCACGCTGCTGCTCTTTTCAGGAGCTATCGTGGTTGCTTCCATGTCCCAGTGTGTGGGGCCCCCATGACATTCTTCACCTTTGGCAGTGTGCTTTTGGCTAATTTCTCCCTCTATTGCCTTTGATCTTAAACCAAGGCTGTTCCTTTCAGGCTACTGATGGTTTCTAGAGGATCAGACCCTTTTTTTCTCTGAGAGGTGGTGCAGTGTAAAGAGCAAGCTGGTTTCTAGCGCTGGCCTGGGGCAAATCCATGAACCTCCCCATGCCGAGTTTCATGATCTCAGAAAACTGGCTCATTGGGTTATTGGAGAGATCATAAAGCATTTAGCATAGTGGCTGGCCCACACCTGGCACTGAATAGAGGCACTTTCTTTGGCCCTCTCGTCTCAGGTTCCTCACCATGAGAAGAGGTGGCTGGTGTGGATGTTCTGTAAGGCTACATCACCTCCATGCATTTACATTCCATTCCCTATACACTTCAAGAGGAGATCTTTGCCTTGTCTTCTTTGCTTGCTCAGCTTTGCAGCTTGCCCCTACCTGTTGGGGCTTTCTGGACTTCTGCTGTGGGCCAGGTCTTCATCTCCTCTCTCCTGGGCTATTGCAGAACCCCTAACTAGTCCTCTATCCCCAGGCTTTTCTCCTGCATAACTTCCGCCAAATATCATTCTGCTTATATATTCCCTTCTTCAAGAATTTTTAATGGCTCCCAATTAAGAACAAATCAAAGCCCAGATGTATTGGTGTGCTGCTTAAGGCTCTCCATCCAGGAGCCAGCACCAGCTGTGGTCTTCTTGCACAGGTCACAGCATGAATTCACCTATCACCTCTTCTCGTCAGGGCCCTTCCTGGTGAGAGGCTGAATGGGACATTAAGAAGGATGCTCAGTTCTGTAAAGGTTGATCCTGTCCCTAGGGAAGAAAATGCTTGATGCCCAGCTGCTGGGAGAAGCACCCCTCTGCCCTCTTTCACATCATCCACCTGCTCACTTTTGGGATACTCAGCCCAGATAGAGGTTTAAGACTTGAGATTCATCCTATCAATGTTGGGACAAATGCCCAAATGAGCTGGGTCTGAAACTGGAGAATGAAATGGAATGGAAACTTGCAAAATCCTTAGAGGATTTTTTATGGTCCAGTTCTGACCTGAGGCAGAGGATGGGGTGAGGGGAGGTAGGGGTGTCCCTGAGGAGCCGAGGGAGGAATGGAAGGCTAAATGGAGGCAGATGAGCTGGCATAGTGCAGTCACTTCAGGGAACAGGCAATGCTGCAGTGGATAGAGATGGCTGCTCCTCATATCAGGAGCACAACCAGGTTAAATGCAGGGTTAACAGAGTCTGAGTCACCACTTCACCCTCCCCTAGGAGAGGAAGACTCAGTCTGCTACCTCAGCCATGGGGGAAGAGTCATTTTGTTGGTTAGATCTGAGCCATGCTGTACATCAGCAGCTGGCCTGTGAGCCACGTTGCAGCTGTGTGTGGCTGTCAGTCCTCCTTGAGCGAGGATGTGATAATAGAAGGCTGTCTGCAGGCTCATCAGCAACTTCCCCTTCTGCCTGCAGCCAAGCTTCAGAATGTATGAGGTTGCAGAAGGGTCTCAGGGGCCTGACTCCTCCCTTAAGCCTTTCTCCCCTGACTGGGGAGCTGGACACATGGGGAACAACGACTGAACAGGAGACATGGTTCTGTTACATCTGGGCTTTGATCCTGGCCTGAGATGGCTCTTCCTGGGACCCTGTGCCCTCTCATGTTTCAGATCATGGCAGCCTTTCCCACTGGGCCTTGGTGCAGTCACTTGTAGGCAGAGCTGCCACGTTGCACAACCACAGGGAAAGCAAATCTCATAAAATACAATGCAAATGGTGTCCCCATGTGCAACATGGCAGTTCTATCCATTGGCAAGCTGTTCTTTTGGACATGTTTTCTTCACAGGAAAGGCATCACTTTTACCTTTAAGGTATCGGCTGGCCTTGGGGTCCTTCCCTGATCTAGCTTGTACACAATTATGAAACAGGAGAAGTTTCTAGCTTCTTCTCCTCCCAGCTTGTCCCCACTGTGGCGGAAAGGTACACCTCATTGCTAGTGTAGATTCCATCCAGTGTCTACAATGCAAATATAACAATAGTCCAAAGGGGTACTTTACATTAAGACAACAGAACAAAGACAATCTTTCTTCTAATATATATATATTTATATACACATACACACACACACACATATATATATATATATATACACACATACATACAGAGGAACAAATACATACATCAAATTCCAAGTAATCAACAGTGCATTGTGCTCTCCAGTCCCAACTGCTCTTCTTAGTAATGATCTTCATTGCTAAGATCCCTGCCACTTCAGTCCACATGACCCAGGGACGTCTCTTTGTTAGATCTTCTTCTAGGCTTCCCAGAGAGCAATTGTGAAGGACTGCAAGGCCTTGTGCCATGTCAGAGGGTCTTGATTGATTATTGATATCTGTCAGGGGCCTGGCAGGGGATTGGAGGCATGTGTTTTGTGTAAGTGCTATTTCTATCTCAAGAGGGTGTGTGTACCTGACTTGCTCACTTGTTTTAACCCATTATCAAAGGCCCTCTAGATCCAAGCATTTGTAGGTGATATCTGAGGAAGTCTGTTCTCCCAAGGACTGTGCAGATTGACTTTTTCCTTTGGCTTCCCAGCAGCCCCTCCTCTAACTGGGAACTTGGTTTCTAAATGTAATCAGTCTACTATTCTAGAGCAGGAAGGGATAGTTTAATTTCCTTTAGTAGTGGAATGAAATTTTTTCTTATGGGATCTGAACTAAAAATGGACACTCCATTGGAGGAATGCAGAGATGCAATAATACTTCCTGTGAAATACCATTAATAGAGCACCTACTCCAATATCCCATTACTGCAGCAACTTAGAGTCTATTTCGGGTTGATAATTTCATGCCTGACCCTGAGTATGTTACCACAGTGGTGATCAATAGATTAATTTGAGCTGAGAAATTAATGGCCAACAATGGCCTTCATGTGGTAGCCTGGACAGAAAGCATTATGTTGAATGTGCCTTAACTTTCATGTTTGGAAACAAAATAATGTAGATTTTACTCAAATGTAAGATAATGATGAAAAGTGCACAAATCATAAGTGTACACATGAAGGATGTTCACAAACTGAATACACCAATGTAATCTCACCTGGATCAAGAAACGGGCTATGGGGAGTGATCAAAATAGCAGAATAGAAGTTTTCTACCATCTTCCCCGCAAAGAACTCAGATTTTCACAATCGCCCACAGATAAGGTTGCCTTTGTGGAAATCTGGAATCCAGAAAAGTTTGAGCACACCGTAGGAGCAAAAACTTCTGAGATTGGACCCACTGAAGAGGGTAAGAAGAACAGTTTCACTTTACTTGAATCATACCTCTTTCAAGGTGGCACAATTCAATGCCAAGAGAGAACCCCTCAGCTTGTGATTTCTTCTACAGGGAAAGTGAGAGCATGAGAGTGAACATCTGGTTTCCCTGGTTGTGTGGGATACTGCTAAAGAAACTCCACTTCTTTCTTTCCCCATGCAGAATACTGAGGTTAGATATATGACTAAGGGTCATGGAGAAGCTGGAACAGCAGCCAAAGATCAGAGAATGCTGATTCTCTAACCACTTCGCAGACTTTATCAGGGAGCTCATCCACGAGCCAATGGGGACATCTCACATGCAGATCTTCTCAAGAGGCCCACAGGCACCCCCAATGCTCCATGTGCCTCACTCATACCCCATCCAGATGGCCAGCTCCCTGTGCATGCCCCTGAGGGCAGTGAATGTGAGTTTTTGCAGATAACTATGGAGCATGCACAGAAAGCCAGCCCAACTCTGTGAGACTGGGAGAAAACACACAAATTTGAGCATATGGCACCACCCTAGGGAAAGCAAATGGTAGCCTGTCAACACTTGGCCTGGCTTTGTAGGATTGAGAGAAGGCATGTGATCATGAGAACCCCTCTATCTAAGGGGAAATAAGGAGTGTAGAGCAGGTGTACCTACGGAGGTCTAAGAGAGCCTCAGAATTCCTAGCAGAGCTAAAAGAATGTATTTCTCCCCTGAAACAAGTCAGTAAAGACTGAAGGAGATGACTGCTTTTTTTAAAATGCAAAGACAGCAATACAAGACTTCAAGAAACATGAAAAAAAAATGGCACTAGATCCAAAGAAACAAAGATCTGCAATTTGCCTGATGAATAATTAGAAATAGTTGTTTTAAGGAATTTCAGTGAGCTACAAGAAAACAGAAAGAGAACTGAACAAAATCAGTAAAACAACAAATAAACAAAATGAGAAGTTTAACAGATATAGGAATCACAAAATAGAACCAAAAAGATATTCTGAGCTAAAGAATATGAAGAGCATCAACAGAAGACTTGATCAAACAGAAGAAAGAATCTATGAACTCAAAAATAGGTCATTTGAAATTATCTGGTTAGAAGAGGACAGAAAAAATGAAAGAAGAGTGAAGAAAGATTTCGTTTCAAAAGAAAACTTGAAATGAAAAAAAAAAAGCGGGAGTAGCCACACTTACATAAGACTAAATAGAATTTAGAACAAAGATTGTAATAAGAGACATAGAAGGGCATTATGTAATGATAAAGGGGTCAATCCAACAAGAAGATATAACATTTGTAAATATTTATGCAACCAACATAGGAGCACCTAAAGATATAAAGCAAATATTAACAGTCTTAAAGGAAGAAATAAATAGCAGTACAATAATAGTAGGGGACTTTAATACCCCACTTACATCAATGGATAGACCATCCAGACAGAAAGTCAATAAGGAAGCATCGGTCTTTAATGACATGTTAGACAAGGTGGACTTAACAGATATTTACAGAAAATTCTATCTAAAAGCAACGGAATACATATTCTTCTCAAGTGCACATGGAACGTTTTCCAAAAAAGATCATATGTTAGGCTACAAAACAATTTTTAAATTTAAGAGAATTGAAATCAGGTCAAGCATCTTTTCCAACTACAATAGCAGGAATCTAGAAATTATTTACATGAAGAAAACTGTAAAATTCACATATATGTGGAGATTAAACAACATGCTACTGAACAATTAATGGCTCAAAGGAGAAACCAAAAGAGAAATAAAAAATACCTTGAGATAAATGAAAATGGAAATGTAACATATCAAAACTTATGAGGTACAGCAAAAGCAGTTCTAAGAGGGAAGTTTATAGAGATAAATGTCTGCCTCAAGAAATAGAAAAATTCTCAAATAAACAGCCTAACTTTACAATTCAAGGCACTAGACAGAGATGAACAAACGAAACCCAAAGGTAGTAGAAGGAAAGAAATAATGAAGATTAGAACAGAAACAAATAAAGTAGAGACTTAAAAGATGATAGAAAAATCAATGAAACTAAGAGCTGCTTCTTTGAAAACAAAATAGACAAACCTTTAGCTAAAAAGAAAAAAATAAAAAAATGAAAAAGATGTTACAACTGGTAATACAAAACACAAAGTATCATAAGAGACTACTATGAACAATTATACACTAAGAAATTGGACAACCTAAAACAAATAAATAAATTCCTAGAAACATACAACCTACCCAGACTAAATTATGATGAAATAGAAAATCTGAACAGACTGAATCATTTAAAAGATTGAATCAGTAATAAAAAACCTCCCAACAAACAAAAATCCAGGACCAGATGGCTTCACTGGTGAATTCTAGCAATCGATCAAAGAAGAATTAATACCAATCCTTCTTAAAATCTTCCCCCCAAAAATCGAAAAGGAGGAAACTCTTTAAAACTCATTTTACAAGGACAGCATTACCCTGATAACAAAACCACACAGGGAGGCCACAAGAAAGAAAAATTACAGGCCAATATTCCTGATGAATGCAGATGTGAAATTCCTTGAAAAAGTACTAGCAAACAGAATTCAATAGCATTTTAAAAGGCTCATACACCATGTCAAGTGATATTTATTCCAGGATGCAAGGATGGTTCAACATCTACAAATCAGTCAATGTGATACACCACCTTAACAAAATTAAGGATAAAAATTTCATGATCATATCAATAGATGCAGAAAAAGCATTTAGCAAAATCTAACATCTGTTTATGATAAAAACTCTCAGCAAAATGGGTATAGAGGGAATGTATCTTAACATAATAAAGGCCATATGTGACAAACCCACAACTAACATCACACTCAATGGTGAAAAGCTGAAAGCATTTCCTCTAAGATCAAGAACAAGATAAGGATACACATTCATGCCACTTTTATTCAACATATTATTTGAAGTTCTTTCCAGAGAAATTAGGTAAGAAAAATAAATAAAAGTCTTCCAAATTGGAAAAGAAGGAAAATTCTTACTATTTGCTGATGACAATATTATATACGGAAAACCCTAGAGACTCCACAAAGTGTTATAACTAATAAATGGATTCGGTAAAGCTGTGGAACACAAAATAAGTACACAAAATTCCATTGCATTTGTATACACTAATAATAAACTATCGGAAAGAGAAATTAAGAAAATAATCTCATTTATAATTACATTGAAAATAATTTAAAACACAATGCAATATATACATGACTTACTGTTGAATTGTACACCTG
>NW_024340701.1:17166626-17231823 GCF_902729225.1 Pteropus medius | reverse complement strand
GCACGCGCACACACACACACACACACACACACACACACACACAAACTGAAAGTAAAGGGATGGAAAAAGATATTTCATGAAAATGGAAATGAAAAAAGCCGGGGTAGCAATTCTTATAACAGACAAAATAGACTTTAAAACAAAGGCCATGACAAGAGACAAAGAGGGACCCAGAAATCCTGCTTCTAGGTATTTATCCAAAGAAATCTAAAGCACTACTTCGAAGGGACATGTGCATCCATATGTTCATTGCAGCATTATTTACAATAACCAAGATATGGAGGCAACCTGGGTGTCTTTTAGTGGAGGAACAGATTAAAAGAGGTGGTACATATATACAATGGAATATCACTCACCCATGAGAAAGAAGGAAATCTTGCCATTTACAAAAACATAGATGCACCTAGAGGGCATTGTGCTAAGTGAAATAAGTCAAAGACAAATACTGTATGATCTCATTTATATGTGAAATCCTCCCCTCAAAAATTGAGCCCATAGAAACAAAGAATGGAATGGTGGTTACCAGGGGATCAGGGTATGGAGAAATGGGAAATGTTGGTCAAAGGGAATGAACTTCAGTTATAATTAGTTAATTATAGTGTATTGTGTACTATAATTTGCTAAAAGAGTAGATCTTGAGCATTCTCACCACAAAAATAAGTAACTATATGAGATGATGGGTGTGTTAATTAACCTGATTATGGTAATCATTTCACAAAGTCTATGTATATCAAATCATCACAATGTACACTTTAAATATATACAATTTTATTTGTCAATTACACTTCAATAAAGCTGGAGAAGATAAAAAGAAACAGATTATGACAAGTACCTCAGAAACTCTTCATTTCCCTTCTAGTCCTTTCCTGCCTCAGCGGTAAGCAATCTCCTGACACCTAACAATGGGGGTTATTTTACCTGTCCTAGAACTTCATATAAATAGAATCATAGAGTATTGGCAATTTTGTGTCTTGATTCCTTTGCCCAGCATAATGTGTGTGAGCTTCATTCATGTTGTTGCATGTAGTTTGGTCATTCTCATTGCAGAATAGTATTCCATTGTATGAACACACCATGATTTACTTATCCATTCTGCTGTTCATGGGCATTGGGGTTGTTTTCCAAGTGGGGTATAACAAACTCTGCTGGGATGAATGCTTTTGTGTATGTTTTTTTTTTTTTTTTGGTGAGCACATGAACATGTTGCATTGAGTGTATACTTAGGAATAGAATTGCTGTGTCTGTAGGGTATGTTGATATTCAGTTTTGGGCGAACTTTTAAAACTCATTAAAACATTAATTAAAATTGGGAAACATTCCAAATACAGAAAATTATGAGAGATAATATGAAATACCTATGAACCCACCACAGATATTAGAAAAAATCTGTTAACATTTTCCCATGATTCTTTCGTTCTCTCTTTCATATACTTAAAACATACAGATTTCCAAATATAGTGAAAGCCCCATTTTGCCCTCCCTGCTTTCCACATTCCTCCCCTCAGGGGCTGGCAGCTCATCATCTGAACCTTTTAGACTTGTACTTCACATGTATAGATCCATAAACCATATAACTATTGTTTTGAATGTTTTTAAATTTTATAGAAGTGGTTGCATAGTGTACCTATCTTTTTCTAACTTACTTTTATTCATTCAACATTATTTGTTTGCAATAGCAAAATAGTAGACATCTCTTAAGTGTCCTTTAATTGAAGGTTTATTCCATTAACTGAAATAAATAGACACGTATTGACATGTATGAATATAGAAAACATCATGTGTGCCTTGATGCGGGTTTTTTTTTTTTGTATTTTGACAAGCTAAGTGTGAGAGATGTGTGTGTGTGAGAAAGATCGTATGTATGTGTGATTGTATGTATCAGTGTGTAAATGTGCATGTGTACATATGTGAGTGTATATGATTGTGTGTGTGATTGTGTGTGTCTGTGCGTGTGAATATGTGAGCTCCCGCTGCTAAGTTCAATGTGTCCTGGGTTGACCTTGTGAGGTCCGCTTACTCTGGGAGCTTCAAATGCCAAGCGTCTTAGACACTGTGATAGCCAGATTCAAAGGGGAATTTGTCTTCAAGACTGAGAAAGGCATCACAGCAAGCTGTGAGTCTCAGGGAGGGGCACAGGGCAGCCCCAGGCCTAAAGTCCTGGCAGCTGGGATTTATGGGCCTCTACCCTGTGCTCTCCCATTGCCGTGGCCCAGCTGTACCCCACACCTGTGCTGCTTTCTGGTTGGATACCTGTGACTTGGGCTCTTGGCTGTCTGTCTCAGTTAAGGCCCTGTGGTTGCCATAGGAAAAGCAGACTTATCTGTCAGGCTGCAACCAGCAGTCTCAAAACACAGGGAACAAAGTGCATCTGGGCTCCTTGGAACTGGGGCTGGAATGCATCCCACCACAGTGACATTCTTGGTCTCAGAGATTGCATGGGCTTGTGCAGCCAGCTTTTCTGGGGCTTTGTCCCCTAGCTCCTGGCTGCCACACGCTGTTGATTAAACAGAAGCTGTTAGAAGATCTGGCAGGACCTGTCACCTCTGCATTCTAATCCTTAGTAAGAACATCTGATGGTTTGTCTTCAGCAATGGGTTGGCTAGCTTGGGTCCAGAACCCATGCTTCATGCCTTCAGCCTTGGGTGGTCTGTATTATGGTGTCTGGTGGGTGTAGCGGGCTATTGACAATTACATCCAGAAATAATGACCCGCTCTCAGAGTTTTTCACCCTGCTGCAAACACGGGGCAAGAGGAGAGTTGCATGCCCAAGAATGCGAGATGTACATGCATCCCGGCTATATAGGTGCTCCTTTCTTAATGAAGTTGCAAAGTATGGCAGGCAATGCTGGCTCTGCTCCCCAGATTCACTTAGATTCTTTTTGCCAAGTCTGTGGGCCCAGCCTCAGCTTCAGAGGGCTCTGTTGCTAACAGCTGTAACCTTCAGTGCATTGCCCTCAGATACTGGTGCCTCCACAGAGGCATGGAGAGCTGGAAGTGCCTAGAAGTCTTCTGTCCCCACCTCCATTAGCACCCCCAACCTTACCTAGAACATCTATAGCCAGTGACTAGTATTGAGTGAAAAATGCCAGCTCCATTCCCTGGAGGTAGGACAGACTCTGGGATATAAATTGTCTCCCAGAACCCCCTTGTTGGATGAGACTGGGACTTGGAGTTTGTACTCTCGCTTGGCTTCCTCCACTTTCCTGTTATGCTTCTCCCTGGAATGCAAAACAGACATGGTTCTCTCCTGTTTCAACTTGAGAGCTTTTCTTCACATTTTACCCTCTCTAAGCCTCAATGTCATCTTCTGAGACATGGGGACATCAGAGGACTTTGTGAAGATTTAAGGAGGTAATGTATCGAAAGCACTTAGCAGACACATAGTAATCACTTAAATGGTAGCTCCTGGGGTTGTAAATAGAATTAAGAATATAATGTGTGTCCTTCATGCCTAGCACTTGGAGATAGTCAGTGTGTTTCTATGTCTTTCCTCTTTCTCCTCCAGGGCAGCCAGTACAGGTACTTATAGTTAATTTTTAATGTAATGAAGAGTCAACATGGCAGGACTGATCAGAATGTAACTATCCAATGGCAAAAGGATAAAAACACAAATGCTGAAGAAATGCAAGATGGTGATCACCTCCATGTAACTCACTTCTGGGGTTAATTTTAACTTTTCTCTTTTTACTTGTATGTTTTTCCCCAATAAAAGTTTTAATTAAAAAATATCCAGACCCTGGGGACGTACAATAATGTGAGTGCAAAGTTCCTTGGAGAAAATGTCTTGACTAAATAGATGGAACAGATTATTATTATTTATTATTATTTCCATTCCAAGAAATGGTGAACATTCTTCTGCACTTTTCTTAGTGATTTGTGGCTTCTGCAACCCTGGCCCACGCTACAGGGAGAGGAAAGTGATGCCTTTTCGCTTTTAGAGATGCCCTGAGTTTGTGTTCAGGGAGGGGAAGCAGGCATGCTGTGCACAGCTGTCTCTCCTCTGCATTTATTACTGCGGCGTGTACCTCCCTGGGGCCTCTTCCTTTTCCAAACCAAATAATTCAGACCCTGTTGTTTACCTCTGCAGAGCAATCAAGGTTACACCCACAGTAAAATTGAGAAAAGCTACCCAGAAGCCTGGCCTTGAGTCCTGCCCTCACTTGAGGGTGGCTGCCAAGTTATTCCCAGCCCTGGGAATTACCTTCCAGGCTTGGGAACACAAGGCCTCTCAGTTATAGAGTGATTTATGTGCCCAAGAGACCCAAATCCTTTTTTCCCATGACTCCTTGTCTGGAGTCCTCTTCCTTCCTGGCCAGACTGAGTCCCCAAACTGTGGGGAAACAAGTGGAGAAATTGAGGCAGGGGGAAGGAGGGAGAGATTTGAGAGGTATGTGTCGAGGGCAGATGGGAGGCAGTGAGGATAACAGTACACAGGAGCAGGAGGTGATCAAGCAAGGTCTTGCAGGGCCGCCTCTGCAAAACACCTCCCTTCTTTCTTCCCTCTCTCTCTCCTCCTCCTTTGGCTACCAGACATGACCTCCTCCGTTATGTTAAGCCCAGGCATTGCAGAGAAAACTTTTCAGACCATCTGTTTGGGTTTGGGTCCCACCAAAAGCGGAACCTGGACCTGGATTCAAGTGCAAATCATTTATTTGGAAGGAAATAGTAGGAAAAAAACAGTAGGAGGGTGAAGAATTGAGGCAGAATGAAAAAGAACTGTCAAGATGGATGTTATCAAGTCAGTTACCACCCCAGTGGGCTCGGTCTCACTGAGAACTGTGGGAGATGCTGCAGAATATGTACCTTAGGGTTACCCCAACTGAGGGTCAAAGAGCTAGGCTCTCAGTCATTGGTTGACAGTTGCTCGGGGGGAAGGGGTGGTTAGATTGCTTGGAATTCCAGCCTACCTCAGTCATGGGCACAGTGGGTTTCAGTAGCCAGAAGCTCTCAGGCAGATATGTAGTGTTGGTAATTGGAAGCCAGAGCCATGTATATGGATATGTTAAATGCTGAGCGGATAAGGGTGGGATACCATGGCTTTTGCTACATACACCATCTAACTCAGAATCAGTTTTATTACCTATGTGCTCACATTCAGGATTACTTTTTTCTAAAATTTATTCCTCCCAAAGAGTTATTTAAGGAACATCAGCTCTGGGAAATGTTCTATGAGGAGAGTCCAGTCCTGGGGTCAAAAGATTTTGGGATATGCTGCATTTTATATCACCTTTTACAGCATCATAAGATTCTCTTATAGGCTTCATGGTAATAACTTTAGACATGAAAACTGGTTGGCTTTGCTTACCTAGAGTTTCTCAAATGGAATGACCAATGAACACTCATTTGCTAGAATACATACTTACTTTAAGCTCTATGGGCTAGTGTTCCATGGAACACTCCAGAAAGCACAGATTCAACAAATTAATCAATATCATATCTTGTCCCCTACACACCTTACATTAAAGGAGTGTTATGGGAAGGAGTTGGCACCTGGAGATGGATAGTGAGGGCTTGTCTGCGGAATCATTTAGGGAACATGAATGCCTGGCTCAGGGGAGATGAGACAGCTGCCTGCGAACGTGCCAGGAGTGCAAACGTCACAGGAAGCTGAATTTTGGCTCAAAGTCAGAGAGATTTTTTTTCTCACAATTAGAACTGAAAAGACCTGACTGCCTGCATGGTCAGGCCCTAAACTCCCTGTCTCTGGGTTTACTTCAGCAAAGGCTATATCTGTTGAGAATAAGGTAGGGAGACTTTTTGCCTTGGATGGGAGTTGGAGCAGGAGCCTTTAGACCCTTCCTGTTTCATAGATTTTTTCAGTGCTAGACTGGAAGGCATCGATTCTCAGCTAGCCTGGGAGCTACTTGAGAGATGAGTTGCGTT
Organism: Pteropus medius; assembly: GCF_902729225.1. Lineage (NCBI taxonomy): Eukaryota > Metazoa > Chordata > Mammalia > Chiroptera > Pteropodidae > Pteropus > Pteropus medius. The sequence goes on along the minus strand of NW_024340701.1, from coordinate 17,225,940 downwards.
TTACATTTCTTCATATTTCCCTCAGTATCTCTACTGGTTCTGGGCATATAGTGGGACAACAATAAAACGTATTGAATGGCTGAATGAATGAATGAATGGCTTTTGGGGGGGTCCATTGGCAAAGCTTTGCCTTGGTAGGACTGACGTGAGATATTTAGAACATGATTGCCACAGCAGCAGACCGTGCATGCATAGATTTAGCATGAGGTTCAACCCTGAGCATCAGAAATTGAAGAGATGTATGATTGTAATAGCAATGAGTTTTGGATTATTATTATGTTTCAGCCACTGTCCAAATTTTCTTCATTTAACCTTCCTCACAGCATTCCTGTGAGGTATGTATCATTATTATGACCATTTTCTCAATGAAAAGACTAAAGCTTAGAGAGGCCGCCAGGCTGGACAGTGGCAAGATGTGGATTTGGATCCAGCTTGCCTGCCTGCCTGATTCCAAGACTGGGACCAGAATCACTCTCATCACATTTCCCAAGCTCCAGTATTCTGCTGCATCACACAGCCCATAGGACAGGGGGTGAGGAAGATTTTACACTTGTTATGATTGGGGAAACTGAGCCCTGAGAGAGAGAGTGGCTTGTTTGTTTAGGCAAGTAGGCAGGGAGAAAGATAGTACACTTAGGAATTGTTCACTGGACCACTTGACTCCATTCCCCAGCCCTGTATAGGTGGGATTGTCCCCCTGCTAGCTCAAGAAGTGGGAAGGACTAGGTGAAGGAGGCATGATAGTCTCAAGGAGGAGAAGGGTCAGCATAAGAGGCAGCATGACCATATAATTAGCATTTCATGTGCACAAAGGTGTCTGGGCCATCTGTAAGCCCTCTGGAAGTGGTTAGGGCTGCAGCCCTTTATGACGCCTAGGCTGCACATTGAACACGTCCCTGATTTAACAGAGATATTTGTTGTACTGATAATGGTCTGGGAGCACACTCGTGGAGGTCGTGTGTTCCCATGTCTCCTGTTTAGCCCAGAAGCTTCCCTGCTGCCCTTAGCAACCCCTAGAAACCTTGGGCTTGAATTCAAGATAAAGTGGGCAATCTTGTTCCAGCACTTGAAATACAGGTAACAACAGTCCCTGTCCTTTCTCTTCCCTCTCACCCCCATCTTCACAAAGTAAAACATGCTGATGCTCAGATGTGGCTAAATTTTGAATGATCCCTGTATTAGATTGCATAACTGATTCCAATTTCTCACCCCTCCCTATATTCATGTCCATTGCCATTCTTCCCATTAGAGACGTGGTCTCTTTCCCATCCCATTGATGCAGGACTTGGCCATGTAACTTGCTGTGGCCATTGGCATGTAGACAAAAGTGATGATGGCATGCCGGTTCCAAGTCTAAGCCTAAAGGGGTATCATGTGTTTGTGCTTGACCTATTGTATTTCTGTCATCATGAGAGAACATGCCGCAGGGAGCCAGCTGGTCTCAGAAGAATGAGGGGACCTGTGGGCCTGACCTGACCCCATAGCTTAGAGTCTAGTCCAACCTAGATCGGCCAACCTGCAGATGTGCAGCTGAAGCAGAGCCACCTCAGCTGACCCTCAGACCTGTGGCTATGAGAATAAATGCTTATTGTCATATGTTGCTACAAGTTGGGGTGGTTTGTTACCCAGCAATAGCTGACCAATACAATCCATATGTCCTGTAATCCACTTCCCACTTCCACTTCATTGAGGTTGTTTCTGCAATACACACATTGCCTACACAACAAGTTATCATAAAAAATAAGCAAAAACAAGGGAAAAAGATACAGCACAGAAATGCTCAGCCTATACCTTGCTGTGTGAACTAGTTTCTAGAAATATTAATTTAATTTGAGAGCTTTGTTGATAACACTGACAGATGGGGCTGATATGCAAGACAGCGCCAAAGTTAGGTACCTGGAACTGGTTCAGATCCTGTTTCTACCATTTACTACCTGGGTACCTTTGGTAAAGTTACTTTTCCTCTCTAAGCCTCAGTTTTCTCATCCATAAAATGGGTACCTTTTTCATAGCAACATTTGGAGAAAAAGTGTGTCAAGTGCTTAACATTGTGCCTGGCTGGTGGCAAGAATTCACTAATCTGGTTAGCTAGTGTCACAGCAAAAGCACTAAGTGATAATTTAAGAAGATATGACTCATCCCCTCTCTCAAATTTCCATACAAATTTTGCTAACTTTCACTATTCTGCCTTTGCTAAGGAAATCTCCCTAACAATTGTTTTTTTTTTTTTTTTGCACAGGAAAAAATAACACGATGAACCACAAACCCTGAATTGTGACCTTGGCTCTTCTATTAGTTTACTGAGTAACTTTGAGTAAGCTTGCTCCAGTCTCTGGGCCTTGGTCCTCTCCTTAGAAAAAGGTCGGCATTGAACTCATTTCTAAGGGCCGTGGATGCCCTTCATTTTGCACATTCTCTTTGAAAAAGATCTGGAAGAGCTGAAAAGAGCTTTCATGAAGATATCTATTATGGTTTTGATATAATAAGGGAAGAACTTTTTTCACACAGAGGGTCAGGCATGGAATTGAAGAATCACAGACCATTTGACTTGGAAGAGGCTTACAAAACTTCCAGTCCAGCAATCTTACTTTACAGAAGAGAAAACCAGGGCAGCTCAATGGCTAATCCAAGGATATGCTTGCACTCAGCAAATATTTGTTGAGCACCTTGGTGTGCAGGCCCTGGGCTTGGCACTGGGGATCTGAGTACACAGGATACCTGTAGTGGAGAAAGACAATAAATGCACGTTTACGATGCAGATGAGTCCATGCTATACACAGATGGCTATATTGATGCTAAGGAGAACTTGGGAGCACCACCTAATCCAGTGTGAGCGGTGGCCGGGAAATAACAATAATAGTTAACTGATCTTCACTATAGGCCAGGCACTGTTCTAAGTGCTTTATATGTGTTAATTCAAACAGCCCTGTGAGGTAGGTACTATTATCATCACAATCCTGGTTTATTAGGAATTAAACTGAGTCACAGAGAGGTTAAGTAATTTGTCCAAGGGCACACAGCTATCAAGCAACAAAGCCAAAATTTGACTCAAGTAGACTGGCTTCAGAATCTGTACTTCTTACCACCATGTTATACTGACAATCTGGGGAGGATGACATTAGAACTGTGACCTGAAGAATGTGTCCTGAAGAATGATCTGTCCAGGAGAGAAAAGTTGGGCAGAATGAAGGGCATGTGCAAAATGCTAAAATCCTGGAGATGAGCCTGGGTGTGGTATGTCTGTGAAACAATAGGCTAGAAAGTGTATGTGTGTTTGTGTACACAAATCTGTGTCTGTTTTTGTGTATATATTTATCTGTCTATGCATGTACCTCTGTGAGTCTGTTCATGTGTATGTATACATCTGTGTGTGTTTGCGCATATATATGTGTATCCATCCTGGCATACCTTTATGTGTCTATAGATATGTCTATGTATTTGTGTGTCTATGTACATGCATATGTATGCATGTTTGCATGTATGTCTGTGTCTCTGTGTATGTCAATGCATATGTTTGTGTGTTCCATGACTATAGATTTCTGTATCTGTATGTGTTTGTGTATCTATATGCATGCATTAGTGTGTGCATGTATAAATGTGACTGTGTGAGTGGTGGGGGTGGATAGAGATATGCAGAGGCCTGATTATCATGGGCTCTGAAAGACTTTATCTTTAGGATAAAGTGGAGTTATTCAATGAACTGAAGGGTTAGATTGACTTTTTGGAAAAGTCGTTTGCTCATCCATAAACATTTATTGAGCACCTACTATGTTTTACTGATACTATTCCAGATTATGGGGATAAAATGGTAAATAAGAAAAAATTTCTGCCCTTAGGAAGCTTACATTCTAGTGGGGAGAGACAGACAATAAACATATAAGCAGAGATATGTAATATATTGTCAGGACAAGCACCCTAAAGAAAAAAAAATAAAGCATGTTAAGGAGAGAGATCATTTGAGCAGAGGTCTGATAAGAGAGAGTGAGCCAAGGACTATGAGAGCAGAAACTTCAGGCAGAGGAAACAGTAAGTGCAAAGGCCCTAAGGCAAGTGTGGGCTTGGCTTGTTCAAGGAACAGCTAAGAAGTCAGAGGGGTGGAAGTAAAATGAGGGAGGCAAGAGTGGTGGGCTCTGAGGTTGGGGACATAGCTGTGACTAGTTCCTGTAGGGCTTTGCAGCTGTAGTGAGGACCTTGGATTGTGTCCCTCAAATAATTGGCAGCCACTGGAGAATTTCGCTCCTGTGGCTGCCGTGGGACACATATAGAAGGAAAGCTCAGGCTGTCACACTTCTGAGACAGTGCTCCCTTCATGCTTTCACTTGAAGAGCCAAAATCGAGGTTGATTTATTGATGTCACATGCAATTCATATTATAAAGAAAAAAATTGTTTTCAAGATATTTTCCTGTCCCATTGATTATTCACTTGTTTCAAGTCATTTTAATATAGTTAATATTGATTGCAAGCAAATATTTTGTATAAGTTTCTTGGAGCCCAATTAGGCTTATGGTGGCAGAAGTTTATTGCAGGCTTCTGGACTGAAGTAACTAATACTACATGCAAAGGGTGTGGTGTCATTTTTGGAACACAGTGAGCACTCAATAAGCATGTGTTAACATCTCATTTAATTCATTCACAAATCCTTTGAGGTAGGTGCCAGCCATATTTTACACATAAGGAGTTTGAGGCTTTGAAAGTTTACATAATTAGCCCAAAGTCACACAGCTAGTTAGTGGCATCCCAGCTTCCAAGCAAAAAGCAATTTCAAAAAGAGTGATTTTGCTTACTAGTGCATGATTGCAGAGCTTTTAGCTCCTGGCATTCATTGCCGGAAGAAGCCTATGAAAGCAGGTTTATATGGGCATCCCCGAGCCAGTTTTGTGTGGGGCAGGTAATGGGTTAAGCTGCTCAACTTTGGTGTCACCGTCAGTGTCACCATTAAAGCACCATCTGTCCACAGGGCTGGGCTGGACCTAGGGCTAAGCATTGCTGCTTTGAGAGTGTTTCTAGCGTGAGTGGGCCACACAAATGAGAACAGCCAAAAGGAAGATTATAAACATTTGAGTGTACCCTAGAGGGACCCAACTTACAGATGTGAGCAACTGAATAAATAACAAATTCCGCAGACACTTGCTCCCCCTGACCACATGCTTTGCTTCTATGGAAATGAAGGGTTCTCAGCAAGTCAGCTACGGAGCATTATGGCCTGAGTGGCGGAAGGGAGACTGCCTCCTTGGACGGTGTTGTCCTGAGGTTATTGTCAGCACTGAACAAGAGACAAGATGGGATGGTAAGAGTGGCTGGGGATTAGCAACATCACCCCAATCGGTCCTGTTATCATCAGACAAACTGCTGTCCTCAGCTCTTTGGAAGGTTGTCACCGTAGAAACACCAGATGTGTTCCCTTTAGACCTGTGTCAGGGGATGGTGTTAAGAAAGGTGTGAGGGGCCTGGGACCTTGACACAGATGATGCCTCCTTGTAGTTGTGCTCAAAGGGACAGATCAATGTCAAACATAACCAAATAAAACTCAACCCACCCCTGGGAATTTGAGAAGCTTGGTGTTTTATTTTACTTTAAAATTAAATTTTTAATAAAAATTGTATTAATTTAAAGTGTACAACATGATGTTTTGATATACATATACATAGTGAAATGATTATTACACTCAAGCTAATTCACATATCCATCTCCTCACAGTTACCATTATTTTTTGTGATGAGAGCACTTGAACTCTACTCTCTTAGTCCATTTCCAGTATACAGTATTATTAACTGTAGTCATCATGCTGTGCATTACATCTCTAGTACTTATTCATCCTATATAACTGTAATTTTGTCCCCTTTGACCAATATCTCCCCATTTTCCTCACCTCCCCATATCCCCTTGGTAACCACCATTCTACTCTATTTCTACATATTCAACTTCTTTAGGTTCTACATATAAGTGAGATCATGAAATATTTGTCTTTCTTTATCTGGCTAATTTTACTTAGCATAATGTCCTCCAGGTTCACCCACGACTTAGAGGATTAGAGCAATAATCATCTCATACACTTGCAGATTCTGTGGCTCAGTAGTTTGGACAGGGAATGTGGGGACAGCTTGTCTCTGCTTCCACGGTATCTAGAGCCTCAGCTGGAAACCCTTAAATCTGTGAGCTGAGGCCATCTGAAGGCTTGTACACACATGTGTCTGGTGGCTAATGCTGGATGGCTGCTGTGGGGAGGTGCTCAGCTCTTCTGCTCCCAGGTCTCTGGGTGAACTCTCTCTGTGAGCTGATTTGTGCTTTCTCAAAGAGTGGTGGCTGGATGCACAGTGGGAGCTTCTGAGAGAGAAGCAGGTGGAAGCTGAATCCTTTACATGACCTGGCCTAGGAAGTCACATGGCACCATCTCCCCTATCATCTCTTGGTCAGAACAGTCACCAGTCTCGCTTAGATTCAAGAGAAGAGAACATAGACCCCACTTTTTGGTGGGAAGAGCGTGTCAGTCACATTTCAAGAGAATGGGGGATGGGATACATATATTTTTGTGTCTACCTTTGGAAAATCAACTTGCTGCCCTGTGAGTCTCATATGCCCCCTTGGAGGGCTCTGCAGGGGAGAGTTGAGATAAGTACTCCCTCCTACCCTGCTCAGCTGTGAGGGCAGTGATAGGAGGGCCAGGAAGCTGCAGTGGCCAAGTTATGTGATGTTTTCCCAGTTACCTTGGGTGGAAGTAGGGTGAAGTCCCAAATTCAAACAGAGCCTTGAAAAAGAATCTGAGTGTGTCTTTCACAGAGGCAGCTTGGCCACCTGGGAACACTTGGCCCTTAGAGTGGGTTGAGGCTTGGTGTGAGAGTAAGTGAAGATTCTAACAGGGGCAGAGGGACCAAGGACTGTATAGGAGCCCCCCTGCTGGGAAAAACCACACTCCAAGGCCTGCATAGATGGTGACCAGGCTACTTTAGACCCTCTGCCTCAGGTGGATACCAGTTGGTCCCCTCTTCACCTGAAATGATACCTGACCCCTATGTGACCTAACATCAGAATTGTACCTATCCTCAATTCCACCTCCTCTGACAAGGATTTGAGTGGAAATAATTTATCTGGGAGGTGACCCTAGGGAGCACTGGTAGTGAGTGGGTAGGGACATGGGGCAGAGAAAGGAAGACAGCAATTGTGAGTATGCTATCAAGCCAATTACTGCTGTGGATGAGTGAGGCTGAATCCCAAGGGGAAACTCCGGGGCAAGGGAGCTAGGGTATTTGTCCTTCAATTCCTATCAGTCATTGGCTGAGGCTGCTCCTGGGTAGTGGTGATTCCCTGGCATTTCTGGCCAGCTGAATGGGTGGGCAGAGCAGGCTTTGGCAGCCAGAGAAGCTCTCAGGCAAATAGATGCAGATGCTGGCTGCTGGGAGTTCAGACTGTGTCCACTGACATAGTGATGGGGAGAGGATAGAGGTGGGGGACCCATACCACCTGCTGCAAACTCCTTAGCATATTTCCGCTGCTCCACTTATTTGCTACTTACTGAATTCTGACTTATATTGTTAATTCTATTTTAACATTTAACACCACTTCCAGAAGCTCCTCCCCGTGACATTCAAAGCCCTCTACCACGTGGCCCAAACTTTCCCTCTGTTGCAAAGATAGTGCAACACAGGGATTGAGATTATAGACCCTGTAGTGTGAACTCTCTGGGTTTGAATCGTAGCTTTACCACTTATTAGCTGTATGGCTATGGACAAGACAGTTACCTAACCTTTGTGTGCCTCAGTTGCCTCATCTGAAAATGGGCATACTAAGAGCATGGTGTTGTGAGGATGAAATGAGTGAATTGACAAAATATGTTTCAACAGGTAAATGAAACATAGGAGGCACCAGGTAAGTGCCTATTACTATCAATTCCGGGTTTGCCTGTCTCTCAATGTTGCCCACATAGGCTGTTCTCCTTGGCCAAGTGCACTCCTGGCCAGCCATGGGGTGCATCTATGTCTTCATGCATGCTGCAAACAGCTTCACTGCATCACACTCAATCTTCTATCCATCCTTCAAGGCTTCAATCACAAGGACTGGAAATGCCATGCTCCTTCCTGACTCTGAGCCTATGTACACATTATTCCCTCTGTCTGGAAGGTTCTATCCCACCCTCTTTACCAGACTAATTCCTTCTCAACCTTCAGCCATTTCCTCAGGCAAACCTTCCCTGCCCTGCCCCATTTCCTACTGAGTCACATTCTCTGTTGTATCACCCTATACTTCCCCTTCTTCGAGCTTCTACCAGTCCTCCTCAGATAACTCATTAGGTAACTGGATATTTAATGTCCATTTCCTCATCTAGGATGTGAGCTCCCTGGAGAGGGGACCAGGTCTGTCTTGTTCACCATATGTGGCAAATATAGCGGATTGGCTTGTGCCACAGGCAGTAGAGTTCTGGAGATGTTTTTGTTTCATCAATTAGAGAACTCAGCAAGTCTTGAACTCAGGCACTGACTTAAATGTGTTCCATGACAGGCAACCCACTAGGCACCTGTTTTATTTTGGGTGGGTTGTAGCCTAGTCTGTGTGGTTTAACCTCCAAGGCAGTGGCTTTCCGACCACGAGGGTCCTCATTACAGCAGAGCTTTGGCAACTCACTCTCACAATACGTTTTGGGAAGTTAGTTGCTCCCGAAAGCTCAGTCTAGAACTTGCTTCTACAACCCTGCCAGACTCTGCAGTTTATACTTTTCTCCTCAAATTAGTGAAAGTGGATTCTGTTCTCTGTAGCTGATCATAGACCCCTACTCTGCTTCATCTCCCAGATCTACGATGGTGCTTGATACATAGTTGGTGCTCAACGTGATTTAAAAAATGATTGAAAGGATCAAAAACTATTTACCTTACAATCTGAAGACTGTCTTCTAGATGTGCTTCAGAAAGTTCAGGTCCATTAGAAAGCCCTTGGAACCCTCAGCCCCTCTGCTTTCCTCTAGCCATGAATGACCTCTTGATAGAGATGTCAGCATTTACCTGAATAGTGTCTTGATTTATTCCCTCAAGTTGAATTAGTAGAGACCCCTGACCTTTGCAGCCCTGAACCAGCTGTGAGAGCATCTGTCCTTAACCTAAGAGATTTTTAAGAGCCCAGAAAGAAGTGAACAGTGTTAGGTGTTTCTGAGGGGGATGCCTCTGGCTCAGTCAGTAACATCAAAGATATGTTTCCTGGGTTTGCCAGATATAGTATTACAGCTGATGCTCCCTACTTCTCTCTCCTAACTGCCTCAGTGGCTGACTTCATCAGGAAGAGAATGCAGTGAGTCAGGTATCACTTCTTCACCTGGGCGTTTGATTGGTCAAAGATATCGCCCACCTCTGCCTTAAGAGGGGCCTGGCCAGACTGTATCTGGATCTTTGTCTTTAGAGCTGTCATGGCCATCCTGCTCCAAGAGAATGCCAGCCTCAGCACCAGCAGTACCAGCCTCAACCCCAGAGTCTCCCTGTTCAGGAAGCCAGCTCTGGTCAGGTGAGAGTGAGAGTGGTGACTAACTGTGAGGAGGTGAGAAGACACTAACTTGAGAGGCTCTGCCCTTGACAGTGGATTTCCTCCAGCTGTGATCCATCCAAGGAGGTCCAGATTCTGGGCTGGCTTCGAGTGAGCCACCTTCCCTGGGCACATTCTCCTCACCATTTGATATGCCCAAATGACTAGGATCGTCAAATAGATGCTTTTGGGCAGAAACTGGGGTAAGTACCCCGATTGACATGAACTAAAGGGTCATTCCCTACTACATAGTACAACAGATTATCCCATAAACTCCCAGGGAGTGGAGAAACAGGCAGGGCTGGGTGAAGTGATGACAGGTGTTCGGTTTGGAATTGCTCAGCTTGGGCAAGGCCTCCTGATGCATGCAGGTGAATATAGGAGGTTGATATTTGTTGCTTGAATATTGTTAGTGTCCTGCCTGGGGATTAGATGAGGGCCTATGTGAAAAGCTAGGCAAGCTTTGTGATGCTTATCACTGCCTCACGGGAATGTCAAAGTTTAAGTTGAGAGTTACCCTACTGAGTCATAGATCCAAAGATGTAGTGGAAGCTGAGACCAGGATGGGGTGAGGAGACTGGCTAGGCGGGTGTGTTGGGTTCCTTTGAAGGGCCAGCATGCAGGAGACACGATCCTGATCGTATTGGCTGTCGGGGAAGGGCTTGTCCTTTGGTGGGGAACAGCTGCTGCACATGCCAGGCCATGATTAACTGGACATGGCACTGCACTTAACATTGTCAACATAGCCAGGAAGCATGTTCAAAACATTTAACAACTGGTAGGGCACTGTCCCTGACCAATCAAGATGAACATTGGCACCTGTGCTACGAGCATTAACTCTTTACTTGCTGATTTGTGCAGAGGTCCATGGGTCCTCGGGGGGAGGGGGATGGTGTCTGGAGAGGGCCGGGCCAGTGGGAAGAACTCAGGGTGAGGTGTTCGAGGCTGTGGTTATTTGCTAAGTAGTCTTGAAGTATGTCAAGAGTCGAAAAACAGCAACATGTGTACCTGGAAATACTAGATGACTGAGAGTCCAGAATATCTCTGAGCTGTTGCTGTTTCAAGAGCACAGCTGAGAATTACCTGCCGGGACACTGAGATTTGGGTGTGCAGTGGGAGTTAGCCCTGCCCTGGCTGGGATAGTTGGAGGCTCTATTTCCAGGCTCAGCCCCTGAACTTACCCAAGAATTGGGAGGAATCCAGCTGGCAAAATAGTTATAGCCATTTCCCTACAAGCTAGTAGGGGTTGTGAAAAATTATCTGAGTTTCCACCTGGACATTAAAAAGCCTGGTGAGAAAGACCTTGCTGCCTCTTCCTCACCATGGCCCCAAGGCACCATTGGCTCTTTCTGCCTGAGTCTTGGAACTCCTGGTGTATCCCACCATCCTGTGTTTCTGGGACCCTGGGCTGGGTCCATCCCCAGCTTTTGACTGCCCTTTTCTAGAATAATTGACCTGGCTGTAGTCTTGGCTCTGGACTGTCCTCCTTTTGTCCCTCAGATCTGATCACTTTTGAACACTGATGCCTGTTGAGAATCGGCCAGGCATTTTGCCATTGACTCTACTCTGCTCTGACTCAACAGAATGTCTCAGGATGGGAGCTGCTGCTCTGGGTCCCCAGCCTATTCCTTCTTCTCCAGGGGCCCTTGGCTTGTGGGACACTCTGTGGCCAGGCATGGCCTTCAGCAGCAAGCTTCCCTTTCCACAGCCATTTGAACTGTAGGGCTGATGGGTTTTGAAGCCCTGGCTTTGGGATGGTTCAAGCAGCTGGCCTCCCTTCCTGAATGCCTGGCACAACCTTTGATTGTGGGAAGGCTCTTGAATGAAGAACACATTGGGTAAACGTATTGGTGGCCTATATGGGGTATGTCACATCATTTGGAGATGTGAGCAAGGTCTTGTGAATCATTGAAAACTAAAAGATTCTGGGGGTTCTTTCTGGTATCTGTGCTTTGAACCCCAAACTCAGGTTCTGTGTCTTCGTATTCTCAGTGGATAGTGCCCTGGCACTACAGCACAGTGGAGAATGGGCTACTCTGCTCATGTGATACACACTTTCTTTTCATATTTTGCCATTTCTGAAATCAGGATGCCATCATTCACATTTGATGTATTCCTTTAATATGGCAGCCTGCCTACCTGCCTGTGAGGAGAAAAAATGTTATTGGAGTTGCTGCCTAGGCATTTTATAGTATGACAACCCTGCTTATACCCAGAGTCTGGGCATTTAGGTAAAAACTTGAATTTAGGATTCCAGCCCAAGTTCCTGTTTTGGCATTCCTGGGGCACTTTTCAAAGTAACCACCTAGAGCTGAGCCCTCCAAAAATTAGTGACCTCCATCCTAGCCACCTTGTATGGAATAGGTGCTTGCTACCCCGCTCTCTATCTCCTGCTAACTTGCGACGGGAGATAGAGGACTACCTCCCCTCAGTTCATTGAGGGGGACACCTTTGTTTCTGAAATCTGTGGAGATGCTGGGGGAACTACCTGCCAACCCCACATGAGTAGCCTGTGCCCCCTCATTCAGCAGGTTATTATCTTCATATTCTTAATTTAATCCACCAGCTACGCTCTCTTTAACACACTATCTGCCTTTCCTTCTCTCCCTCCTTTCTTAACATCTTATAACTGAAGAAATCAGAACTTACATATTGATGGATCAACTGATCATGGACTCCCCTTACTGGAGGACGGTATTGTCATTTCCTGGCAGCCCATGTTTTTTGAGAGGGTGTTTGGCCCAGCTCCTAACACACAATAGGTGTTCAGTAAATATGTGAGCAATAAATGAATGAATAATTAGGTATTAATGTCCTTGTCGCAAATAGGGCAGGGGTGGAATTTAAGAAATCTTTTAGGATTGCTGCAATGGGTACATTTTTTTCAAAATGTAGAATACAGGTTGCATCTAGTGGAGGAAGGGGATGTCCTCATCCAAAAGGGCATTTATAAGTTGGGTCTGCTTCATATGTGCTCACTGGGGGTCCAAGTTGAGAAGGCAGCAGCAACCAGAGGAAGCTCTTTTCACAGGACATAAGTGAGTTAGCAGAACGGGGCCTTGCCTTTTGAGACATATGCTTGGGATGGGGGTGGAGGCTTGAGCATGGGGGACATTGTCCCTTTTGCTCATTCAATGGGCCAAAGCAGGTCAGAGGGTTGAACCTAGAGTCACAAGGTGGGGAAATATACTTGTCCCCTTTAATGAGAAGGGCTGCAGATTCTTATGGTGAAAGGCATGGCTACAGTGAGGAGTGAAGAATGGGGGCCAATAATACAATTTACCCCACAAGGCAAGGGTTTGACCAACTATTGCCTACCTCGGTGCCCCACAGAGGACAGCAGAGCAGAACATATTTGGAGCTTAGCATAATGCCTCAGTTGGTGCTATGTGTGGCAGACTTAGAATTTGAACTCAGTTAGCCCAGTTCCTGGGCCTGGGACTCTCCTGACACATCACACTGTCTCCTCTCTACAAGTTCATCACATGCTGAGGCAGCTTGTCAAACCCAGACAAGTCCTGTGGCTATTTTTTCCACTGACTTTTCACCAAGAGGATGCCAGCCACAGAGCTGGTGTCATGGGCCTGACGGGTGTCAAACCTTATGTGTGAAGAATGTCTGCGTTATCCTCTCTCCCTCATCCCCCAAACACTTATCTCATTATGGAGGGGCGAGGGTGGGGGCCAGGGAGGGAGGGAGGCAACCTGGAACTGTTTATTCTCTTCAGGAGCGTGTCTCTCTCCTAATTAGAAGGTGATTCTGTGAGATGAAGCCCAGGTGGGGAGTCAAGATGGGGGTCTGGAGTGGTGCTCTAGCCGCCCCTGATTACCCAAATCCCCAGCTGGGGTGAGGATCCCTCACATGGGGTGGGAAAGCGGGGGAATATTAGTTTCCGATACAACAAGAGACAAGAGAATAATTCTACAAGGCCGTGTAGAACAAGCAGAGAGAGAAAAGCTCTTTGAGTGCAACAAGGAATGGGGTTTTAAAATTTCATTTGCACAGCGGCAGGTCTTGCCAATTGGATCCTTTCCAGAAAGCAATCTGCTAAGTCTGACAGTCGGAAGAAATGCCGGGCTGCTGAGCGAGGAGAGGCTGGTTTTTTTTCAGGGTTTATTTTTCATCCAGGTCCTTTGTGAGCAATGGCTTTTTTAAAATTCTGTTTTAAAAGAAAAAGACATGCAGTGATCCTCTTTGTGAGGTGGGAAAGGGCTTCCCTGACCATCTGGGCCTCAGAGGGACTTGGGGAGAGGTGGCCTTTGTGTCGGGGCAGTCAATGCCCGTGCGGTCACCGTTTATCTTTGCTGCCACTCACACCAGGCTGGCCTCGCTGCCGGCTGGCCCAGGGCACACACAGCAGCTCAGAGCAGTCCTCCAGGTCCTTATCTGTGTCACAGGCTGGAGGTTGGGGGTGGGGGAAGCTCTCTGAGCCCACCCAGAGGTCTATTATATTAGCTGCACAGAGAGACAGATCAGTACCTCAGATATCTCTTTGCTCAGCCCCATTTTTCACTGCATAGCTTTCTCTCTCTCTTTCTCTCTCTCTTCCCCCTCCCCTTCCTTGCATCCATCCGCCTCTTGCCAGTGGGGATGGGGTCTTTAGGGTGAGCATGGATTCTTGGCTGAGGCCAGCTGTTATGAGAGCATTTCATTGCGTGTGCGCATAGACATGCACACACCCTCCTGGCCCTGCCTGTCAGCCAGGCACCAGAGCCCAAACAATCTTTTTTATAGAAATGCTGAAGCTGTCTTGTGGCGAGTCCTTGCCTGAGAACTAAGGCTGTTTTGTCCTTGGAAAATTGCATTCCAGCAATGCCAGCTGAGGAAACTTGGGCACACTGCTCCTCAAGAGAACAGACTTGGCAGAACGAGCCTTTTAGCTGCACAGTGGCTGGGTCTACTTTGGAGTTCATTTGGGGTGTTTGTTTTTACAGCTCACAGGGCTCATTTGATCCTCACAATAACCCTGTGATATAAGATTATCCCATTTCCAGGATGTAGAACTGTCCCATTTCATGGGTGAGTAAACTGAGGTACAGAGAATCTACAGTAGCCTGATTTTACTGGTGGGGAAATTGAATAAGAGCAACATGAAGTAAATTGCATACGCCTCATTTGTCTCCATCCTAGCCCATGAGATTTCAGGCTACACTAACTGTGTCATTTTAAATACATATTTACAAACTCAACATCTGTTGCTTTAAAACCAAGGTGACCACTGGTTGGAGGTCACTTATCTTTGCTGAGATGTCACAAGTTCCCCTATGGCAAAACTGCTTTATACAAAAAAGGCAAGAAACTGGGGACCCAATGTCCTCCAGTGACTGTGGCTGCTAAGACCCCTATATGTGTTTGAGGCTAAGCCAACTAGAGGCTGGGGCTGGGAGAATGGGATTGTAGAGATATCTGTCACTACTTAAATCTATCTAGAATCTAATGCTTTCTTCCTGGTTAGGACAATGCTTGTGGCAATGAGAAGATGAGGATAAGAATTTGGGTAGGGGCAAGGGGGAGAATTGGCAGAGCCATCTGTTGGGTGTCTGTCACAAGCGGTCGAAAGTGTCTAGAGATACTCAAAATTTAAAATCCAGGCTTGGTGAAACACACTGGAAACCCCAAGTTGTAAGCTTCTGCTTTAGGTAGGCATGGGCCTTGGAATACCCAATCATCCAATTCTGTCTACAAGAGCATGTCCCCAAGTCTGGAAATTTTAGGCTTAGCAGTGAGACTCAGGGCTGTCCTGGGCACCAAAGGATGAGATGCTATGGCACCACCAAGCTTGGCTCATGCAGGGACTTCTGGACTCGGGTACATACCAACAGTTTCCTAGTTACTAGAGTATTGAAATGCTTCTGAGTCAGTTGCCCCAAGTACCTCCTCTACCCTGGCTGCTCTGACTTAGCTCAAGGCACAGGTCCCTGCCCCATGGCTAAAGCTAGCACTCATTCTGAATGGCCAAGGCCTGAGCTGTCCCAGTTGTTAAATATTTTGAATGTCACTCCATGGAGCCCCACAGCTCACTCCTACAATCAGCATAGGTTTTTGCTCCCACCCATCCAAGGCCTGAGTTCAGAAATGCCAAACACTCAGTGAATTCAGGTTAAGCTGGCCTTGATACTGCACTGCCCAGGGAATAATAGCAACTCCCAGGACGTCAGGAAAACAGCCCCTGTTGATTTCCCAGTACTTGAATAGCAGTGTCGTGGAAAATGTTTCTGATTTGTGCTGAGCCTCTCCCCTAGCCCTGGGCCCCAAGAGGCCTGTATAATGCTTCTTTTCATGTGGCAGCCTCTTCTGTGACCAGTGTGGGTTCTGTCAGATATTACGAGTGGTTATTACTGAGGCAGCCTAACTGCCTTGCAGGGCTTGGTCCTTACCTGCGGTCTGGCGAGGCGCTGCTGTCATATCTGAATTTCTTCATATATAAGATCTGAATCCAATCTAGTTGCTGTGAGCCTGTTTGTGTAGCAGAAGGGAGCGGGGAGTTTAGGGGGATGGGTTAGTGGGAGGCCCACATGAGGTCGCTCATCCTTCCCTGAGGCTTTGCTGGTTAATGAAATCTCTGATTTGTTGCCTGGGGGAGGCCCCCTTTGGCTGACGTGGAACAGCTGATGGGGACATCGGTGTTATGTCAGGATGCCAAATGGTGACAGTTTGGACTTGCACCAACAGAACAGGGTATTTTCCACCATGATTGACTCCAGTTCAAATAAGAGTGGGTTTATCTGAATCAGGCGGATCTGGGAAACAGAAGCAGAGGCAGCCTTCAGTGCTGTGCATGCACGTGTGTGTACGTGGTGGTGGGCCATCATTTATAATTCCACATTTATAGAATTCACGGGGCTGCATGTGTTTTTAAGCTTTATTTGAATCCTGATGCTCTATAGACAGGCCAATTATTTCTCCCTTGGGGAATGCAGGTCCCAGAAGGATGAGGCCTGAGCCCCTGCTTGGACTTCACTGCAGAGCTTTGTACAGGAGGAATATTTCTCTAGCAGGAGCCTGTCTTCCTGTGGGGTTTCCCTAGCCCTGTGCACACTGAGTCTAGGCTAGGAGTCCATGCTCTTTCACTCTATGGGGGTAGTAACTGCAGACGGCATTTAAAAAATAAGATTCCCCAAACACATGCTGCTGTCTGAAAGACCCTTCAAAAGTACAGGCCTATTTGGCTGCCTCAGCTGTGGTTTTAGAGAGGGGATTAGGAAGTACCTAACCCTGCCTCTTCCCCCAACCTATCGAGACCCTCCCGGAGGATAGGGTGAGTGGGAAGGGTGTTGCGGTGTAGGAGGGGGAAGGAAGGTGCTTTCAGCAAGGTATGCCTTTCTGCTTAAATTTATTTCAAGAGAAAATCCATGACTTTTCCCCTGGGTGAACACCTGCCCCAAACATGTATCAAACTGTGCGTTGATAAGTTGATCAGTTTAAATAACACACTGCTACGTCTGTCCAAGGCAGCTGAGCCCTGGACACTCTGAGGCTAGCCATGCAAGCAGGCTCTATACCAAGAAGGGTGAAGGGGTGGAAAGGGAGGTCTAGATGCTTCTTCTCCATGCTGGGGTAGGGGGCAGCTGTGCTCCAGCCTTTTTCCAGTTGCTAGGGAAGTCAGATACCTTGCCTGGAGGATTGCTAACCATGTGTGGGGTGTCAGGGAGGAGAGGTGCACATAGGTCTGTTTTCTTTCTGAATGCTAGGAATTTTATAGCTCCAGGAATGTTCTATGGTGCAGGAACCCCTGAGACTGGGTTAAGGTGCTTTCTCTGGTGGTGTGACCAGAATAAATTGCTTCTTTCTTGGCATTGTTTTTCATGAATTCATCTTGCTTTTATCACCCCTGTGTAACCAGCACTGAGCAGATGAGTGGGATACTGGCCCCTGACCTCTAGGAGATCGAGATGGAGAAGTAAATGCTAAGGATGGTGAGTTAAGACTCAAGGCTGAGTGTCAAGTGCCGAGTGTCACAGCTGAGAGAGAGAGAGAGAGAGAGAGAGAGAGACGGAGAGAGACAGAGAGAGACAGAGACAGAGACAGAGAGATCCCAATGGGAGATGGGGAGGTATGAGTTGGGGAAGAGCATCATGAAGCCAACTTTGGCACTAGGCCTTAAAGAATAAGGATTCCACAGTGGAAAATGACATTCCAGGCATTACGCATGAAGGAATTGTTCCACGATGAAGAAAGGAGAGCCACTCTAATTATAACCGATACACCGATTTAAACATTTATTCACTGCAACCACACAAATACACATGCACATGCACACTCATAGCACAAACAGCAGGGCGGGGCTGTCCTGGGGGCTCTACCTTCAGCTGCAGCTGGAATCTTTCTTATTGAAGAAGACTCTGCTTTTTCTGAATGAGCCTAGTGTCTGATGTCACAGTATACTGCTGTACCACACAGACCAGTGACATGTGGTCTGTGGCCAAGGGATGGCCTTAGGGCTTCTGAGTTCTGTGATGTAGGTAAAGGCACCTTTTGTCTGATCTCTGGAGAATCTGGTGACTATTCCTCCCTAGGGGGAGTTGTCTGAGTCAGTTCCCCATGAAACAGGCTCTTGTTGGAGATTTGCGTGCAGTAGGCATATGAAGGAGTGCTCCTGGGTAGTACAGGAAGCAGGACTAGGCAGAGGAGAAGATGAAGTAGGATGTGATTGCGTCAGAGGCTCAGTTGGTCGCACGGGAAGCTCCGGGACCAGCATAGCCCTGCAAAGTTGTCCCAAAATTGAAGCATGGAGGCAGGGCCTTTATATTCCAGCCTTGACTGGTCATTGGTAACCAGCTGTCCATAGGGAGGCAACATGGCTTTGGGTGAAACCAACTCTGTTGACCTGGGTAATTCCAAGAGGCCACCTGGCTGAGGGTCTTCAGTAGCTGACACCTGGTAGCTGGGGAAATGCAAGCCTCATATAGGAAGGGAGGATCTGGGAGGTGCTTCATAGAGTCCATTTGAGATATCTTCACAGAATCTGCTGCTTTAGATCAAGGCGTCCAGGTCAGGGAAGGAGGACCCAAACTGACCTTCCAGGCCACAGCGGTCTAGGACATGCTGGCTTATGTCCTTGCCCCAGGCCCCTGAGTCAACTCCAGGCACCTTTAGTAACTCTCAGTTGCATACATGAACATGAATGTTCTCTGCATATCTGGATTTTGATTTGACTTTTTTTTTGTTGCTATTAATAGGATTTATTTTTTAAAACAGTTTAGGTTCACAGCAAACTTGAAAGGAAAGTACAGAGATTTTCCATATAACCTCTACCCCACACACCCACAGCCTCCCCCATTATCAACATCCCTTACTATAGTAGTACATTTGTTACAATCGATGAATCTACATTGACATGCCATTATCACCCAGAGTCCATGGTTTCCATCAGGCTTCACTCTTGATGTACATTCTAGGGGTTTGGACCATGGCATGTATTTGTCATTATAGTATTATACAGAGTATCTTCACTGCCCTAAAAATCCTCAGTGCTCTGCCTATTCACCCCACCCTCTCCCCAACCATGGCAACAACTGCTCTTTTTATTGTCTACATATGGTTACTTTTTCCAGAATGTCATATAAGTGTAGTCATACAGTATGTAACTTTTTCATATTGGCTTCCTTTACTTGGTAATATGCATTCATTTTGCTCATTTCTTTGAATGTTTGTTTCCTAAAAGTATTGTAGTGATAGCTGACTATATACTAACACTGATCGTCCTTCAGAATGATTGATGAGTTAAAAAAATGTCCCTATTTTAGGCATAACCTCCAGAGGTTCTGATTTAATTGGCCTTGGGTGGAATCAGGCATCGGTATTTTTTCAAACTCCCCAGGGGATTCTAGGGTATGGCCAGGGTTGAGAACCTCAAATCTAGGCCAACAAAGTTGCAGCAGCCTATATGTAGTCATTAGGAATGGGCCTAAGCAAAATTATGAAGTCCTTCATACACAGCTTCTTGTTTTAGTGCTCCTTCTGCCTTATTACTACCACCCCTCCCCCACCATCAGTGTCCTCTTCTTTTTTCTTGAGACACTTCTTTTCACTGTCCTTTACACCTTAGTGTGGATTCAGACAAAGGAATTATCTTCCTTGGAATATTTGCAATTCAAAATTCATCTCCCTATTGTGGAATAAAAGACTCATCTCCTGTTTAAAGATTGTGGGTAAAACTGGGCAGAAAAACAGAAGAGTTGTTTTGCGGGGGCAGGTAATCTATCCCAAATCCCTCTAAAACCAGAAAGTCAGACCTTTTACTGGAGGCAGGGAGGGGTGGGATGGATGGGATAGAGGGTCAGACACCAAGATTGAGGAGAAGTAGGCCTGTGACTTCAAGAGCAACTGGAAGATTAAGGAATTCATCAGGCTTTTTTCCAATGCACAGAAATGAATAGGATCCAGCTGTGTTAGTGGTCAGGCTTTCAGTTTCTTGCATGTTAAGGGAGGATGCAGTCACTGTTCTGGGAAGTCTCATGATACCTGATTCCCACATCAACAGGCCTCTCAACCTCTTGGTCCACAAACCAACCCTGAGACAAGCTAGGGGCCTGAAGTCTCCTCTCTGACCATTCCCCTGCCCCTGATTACTCCCTAGGGACCAGAAACGTCTCCTTTATGGCCTCCAACTACAAAGGGCTGATCTTACCCTCTTTTTCAGACAATTGAACTTGATTATCTAAAAGGGCACAAATCTTCAAATCTCTTTAATACACTGGCTTCAGGGAGGCCCACCTTGGCTGCTCCCCCCTTTTTATCCTTAAATACAAAGGCCGATTCTACCCAGATTGGTGAGACGTCTTGCCTCAGTGGTGACTCATACTCCCCAAGGGAGCCTACAAGTTTCCCTAATATTTATCTAAATACAGTAGAGGTGAAAACACAAGTTTAATCTCTGACAGGACATTCTGCTACAATGAAGGTTAAGGTGTTACAGGAGAAATTTGTGGCATATAAGATGTAATAACAAGCACTGTTTTCATTACATATATAATATCTTTTGTAAAGATTGGCGTGAATGACAACACTTGGGGTGAGCATTGTGATGCTCCTCTCAGGTCCCTTTTAGCTAAGGACTGGTTGACCCCAGCTGCTGAAATTGGTATTAAGTCTTCTGCATCTTAAGGAATTGGCCTCAGTGGTAAGGACCCTAGGTCATATGTCTTCCTGGAGCAGCTCACATCTAATGACTAATCAATGTGACAATGTAAAGGCTTGGCCATTTCAGCTCAGTGTGGGACAACTCTGAAGGGCCATTCCAGTTTCAGAATTCCCTGTAGAGCTGACATTTTAGCTCTCTTTTGCTCACAGTGTCTTGAGCCTCTCACTTTTTGATGACCTTGTAATGAATTTGTATCCTCTTTACTTCTTTTTCTCCTCTCCTGTCCTGCTTCAAGGAGCTATTGGTCCAATGTCCTCTGAAGAAAGCTGCAATGTCCTCAGATTCCTGGGATTGCCTGCTAGGGACAAATGTGCTACAGTCCTGCTTAGCATTTGTGACGACAGTTCATAGAATGTGTGGCAACAGGTTTCCTGCTGTCAGAAGGAAATTTCCCCCACTTCTTAGCAATCATCATTTTATATGAATATAGTCATGTGCTGTATAACAATGTTTTGGTCAATGATGAACCACATATACAACAGTGGTCCCTTGGCATTATAATGGAGCTAAAAAATTCCTATCACTAACTGACATCGAAGCAT
Organism: Pteropus medius; assembly: GCF_902729225.1. Taxonomy (NCBI): domain Eukaryota; kingdom Metazoa; phylum Chordata; class Mammalia; order Chiroptera; family Pteropodidae; genus Pteropus; species Pteropus medius. The sequence goes on along the minus strand of NW_024340701.1, from coordinate 17,204,753 downwards.
TGTAACATCATAGCACAATGCATTACTCATGTGATGCTGGTATAGACAAACCTATTGCACTGCCAGTCATGTAAGAATATATAGCACATACAATTATGAACATAATACTTGATAATGATAATAAATTACTATGTTACTGGTTTATGTATTTACTATATTAAACTTTTCATCATTATTTTAGAGTGTATTCTTTCTACTTATATTAAAAAAAGTTTGCTGTAAAACAGTATGCTGTGTTATACCAGCAGCAGCCTCTTATATCTCATGTTTACTGTGCCTCATAATTACATCATTTCCTCTTGTGCTTGATTTAACCTTGTGTTGTTTTATAAATTTAGTGTAGCCTACATTTACAGTGTTTATAAAGTCTGCAGTGATGTATAGTAAAATCCCAGGCCTTCACATTCACTTACCACTCACTCATGGACTCACCCAGAGCTACTTCCAGTCCTGCAAGTTCCATTCACGCTGAGTGTCCTATACAGGAGTGCCATTTTTATCTTTTAGACCATATCTTTAATGTACTTTTTCTATGTTTAAATATGTTCAGGTATACAAATACCATTGTGTTACAGTTTCTTACAGTATTCAGTACAGTAAAATGCTGTACAGGTTTGTAACTTAGGAACAATAGGTTATACCATACAGCCTAGGTTTGTAGTAGACTAGAGCACCGAGATTTGTGTAAGTGCACTCTGGTGATGTTTGAACAATGACAAAATCGCCTAACTGCATTTCTCAGAATGTATCCCCATCGTTAAGTGACATATGACTACATTCTGTTCTTCACCATTGTTAGAAATAAGGCAAGCATCATCCTGGAAATAACTAATTTTTGATAACTGATGGCCACTAAAATGACTAGATAAGATATGCAGAGTTACCAGAGTTACCAGATGATGACAATATTATTATTATTATTATTATTATTATTATTATTATACCAAAACAATTATTTACCATTTATATTAAACAGTTGTTTATCTTTGTCTTTATAGAACTTTGAATCAGGGTTAATAGCAAATAGGAAGATTTACTGACTTGAGCTTTGCCTTATATCTTCCCGTGTAAGAAGACTATTTTCGAGCACTGAAATGGTCAAAAACAGCAGCAGAAATGAGCACTTAGAGGGGAAACTGAGGGGAGACCTGGGTAATTGTTCCCTAGACACCTAGAAGTTGGATTTATTGAGCCCCATTATTTATTTTATAACTCTAGCGGATGTTTGTGTTTTTGCCACCCCTTTATCTGGTAATAGCATCTCGATTGTCATTTGAGAAACTATCAGTGATGGTTAATTGTAGGTATTAACTTGGCTGGACCATGGTGCCCAGATTTGTGGTCAAACATTATACTGGATGTTTCTGTGAGGATGTTTTTGGATGACATTAACATTTAAATTTGTGGACTTTGAGTAGAGCAGATTGTTCTCTACAGTGTGGGTGGGCCTCATCCAGTCAGTTAAAGCCTGAATAGAACAAAAAAATGGACCTTCCCTGAGCAAGAAGGAATTCTCCAGTATATGGCCTTTGGACTGGAACTGCAACATTAGCTCTTCTCTGGGTCTCCAGCCTGCCAGCCCACCCTGTATATTTTGGACTTGCCAGCCTCCATAATTGCATGAGCCAATTCCTTAAAATAAATCTCTCTGTATATATACATACACATCTTATTGGTTCTGTTTCTCTGGAAAATTGTGATCCATACAATAGCTTTCTGCCATTTCAGGGCATGGAGTTTTGGTGGGGTAGATGCCTGTACCCTTAACTTGAGGGCTGAGCACACAACTCGGGTTTGACCCATCCGCTGAGGCTGACCACTAGCACACAGAGATAGATATGTGACACAAGCCTGGCCAATGAGACCTAATTCTGGGACGTGGGTTGTAAATATTTGAAAAGTGAAACTCTCTTTCTGCTGGAATTTCTAAGGTAGTAGGACACAAGCCTGGACTTGCCAATGGAGCATCTTTACCACAACTCCAGAGAAACTTTCCTGACAATGAAGTCAACACAGAGAAGGGCAGAACAAATAAATGGGAATTTATAGAGAGAACAAATACTAATGATGTCCTTTGAATGCCTAGAGCCAGGCATGCCTGAAACTAACTGCCTGGACTTTTAGTTTCACGAACCAATAAATTCTCTGTTTTATAGTTTGAATTAAGTTTTTGTGATTTTCAACCAAAAGAATCCCAATGGATCCAGTAACTCAGTGGCTTTTTCACCTAATGTGTGTGGGTGAGTGAGTCAACCTCATCAGGGTTGACGATGATGAGATGATGATGGGACACCCCTGGTTGCTTTGATTATATATCCTGGGAGATTGATGCTGTGTATGTGATTGATTAAAGAGGTTTTACAAAGGGGAGACCTCTGGGGTAACTTGTTACATTGGTGACCCCCAATGAACACAGATCTGAATATTCATGTTCTTGTGTAGTCCTTTGCTACATTGATTCTCCAAGCTTATCCACATGACTTACTTTGGCCAGAGGGACATGAGCAAGCATCATACAAGCCTAGGCTTAATGAGCACTTCCATATTGGAGCTTGTCCTCTTGGAATGCTTCCAGTTGGTACCCAGTGATCATCCTGTGAGGAATCCCAAGCTAGTATGTGGATAGGCCATGTGGAAGAGAACCATGGTAACACTGCTAACAGCCAGTGACAACTAATATGACTATAAATGAAGCTATCTTGGACATTCCAGCTCTATTTGAGCCTCCAGATATTTGCAGCGCATGAGTGACCTGGAGTGACAGAAGATCTTTCCGGTCTGCCCACAGAGTCCTGAGAGAAACAATCAATTGTGGATGTTTTAAGCCACTAAGTTTTGTGATGGTTTGTTATGCAGTAATAGATAACTGAACACCCTCCAAACTGTATGAGCAAGAGCTCTGCTGGGGTTGGTGACCAATGATCAGGAGAAATAGAGCTCTGCATGTGTGTGTGTTGTGTACACACTAAAGCTGGCTTGTTTTGTTTAGTTTGATGAGGAGGAAGTCAAGTTCTAGAACTCTGCTGAGGTTCCACAGAACTTAGCATGACCCTTCAGGGATTCTATTTCCCTGATGTCCAGGACTCTTCTGGCTTCTGGGGAGATGTGTGACACAGAAGCATTAAGAGGCAGAACTTGGCTTTCTCACAGTTTCAGCAAATAGCAGTTCTCCATTCTTCTAGTGAAGAAATAAGAGGTGGTGGTCTTCATGTACCCATACCCAGAGGTGCAGGCTTAGGGGTGCTAGGGAGCTAGCTATAGGGAAAGTAGGTAGCATCCAGAGAACCTTCTATCTCATTATTTGGACTCATAAAATGGCTCCTCAAAATAAGTGCCAAGCCAATAGAATGGGCTGGACACTATAATGTTTTCTAAGTAACCTAAAGATTTGTTTTTGTGGTTTTTTTTGGGGGGGTGTGTGAGGTATAAATGAATAGAAGAACAAGATCCCATGAATTTGTGAGGACTGTGAGGGGAAGGCTCTAAGAACGGAAAGGAGAAGTCTTTAGATTATTAAGTCTATTATCTGATAATATTAATTTCTCAAACTTACAGAGTGCTTGCTATGTGCCGAGCATGGTGCTAAGTGCTTTACATGCCTCATCTCATTCAGTCCTCAGTGTGATTCCTATGAGGAAGGTGCTGTTATTACCCAAATTTCACAGGTAGCTAAACTCAAAAGTTAAGTGATTTAGGTTGGGTCTCCTCCAGAATCAGACCCTGAGCAGAGATTTGAATGCAAGTGGTAAATGAAAAGTGATGATTGCAGAAGTCATCAGAAAGAAGTGGAGGTGGGGAGTGAAAGCAGTAATAAGAAGGTGACAGCTGTGAGCAACTGGGACCCAATCCCCCTGGGGAACTCTGGGAGACTGTAGAACTCACCTCAGAGTTGTCCCACACAAGGACAAGTGAACTAAGGGATTTGTCTTCTAACTCCTGATCTCATTGGCTGAAGACTGCTCTGGGGAGTATTGAATTTCTTGGCACCTTTGTTCTTCCCTGTGGAAAGTAGTATTTGCTCCTGTAGCCAGAGAAAACTCTCAGGCTTCTTGCAGGTTCTTGCAGTAAGGAGCTGCCAGCTCGCATGGGAATTGTGAGTGCCAAGTGCATGCAAGCAAGGGAACTGGCAGCATCTGCCATATTAAGTACTTGCCTAGGGTCACAGTAAGTGGTAGAGCTACAGTTTCAACCCAGTCGACCTGACTTCAAGTGTATGCCCTTGACCTCTATGTTCCCTAGCTTCTCTCTTGGTGAATAAAAGCAGACATATAGGCAGCACATTTCTAGAGACTCATTTTAAATGGTGTTAAAATGATTCATTCTAATAAAGGTAAAGCCACAGCTTCCATACCTTGAAAGAACACCAGCGAGTCTATAAAATAAATACATCCAGACACAACCCTGAGCTGCTGCTGTTTTAGAAAAATGCTCCCCACAGACGCTGACCTGCTGAAAACGCCGACCTGCTGCTCGGGTGGCCTTCAGAGGCAGGCGATGCCCTGGGTAGGCTGCATCCCCCCTGAGAGGGCGTTACTGGCCCCTGTCCAGGGGTGGGGAGTGAGATCAAAGGCCCTGTGCAGTTTTTCACTTGTGAGAACTTGGTGAACTGCATCATTATAAATGCTTGTAGTGGGCTAAAAGCACGAACACAGCATGTAGTCCAATGTGCCAGGCCATGTGGCCTTTGGTCAGCCCAGATTTCCATGGTGGGCTGGGTCTCAAACATGGCCCTCATGTCCCCAAGACACATGTATATAAGCTAGGAGGTGGGCATCATGAGAAGCAGAATCTATCCACTGGAGAAGGAGGGGAAAGAGGCAGGGCGGGTGACAGAAAGGAGAAAGTGCCATAAGGCTATGCAGTTTACTGGAGAAAACCTTGGGCCCCAGTAAAGCACAAATCCCATGGAGGCAGAGGAAATTAACCCAGCTCCTCTAGAGAGAGCCTTTCAAATCTAGCCTTAGGCTATAAGCAATCTGAACCGGCTTCAGAGCATTGGGCCCCAGTGAGCTCACTTGAGAATCCAGACTATGTTGATGGTGGAGAGCTTAAGATAGGCAGCCTTGGGGATGGATACTCAAGGCCTGAGGAATGGCAGTACATTAGTGTTGGCAGGGCCCTCGGAGAGGATGCAACCCCCCTTTTATTCTTGGAGAAAAACTGAGGCTCACCAGGCTGACCCATGGCTGCTTAGTGGCAGAGCCAGGAATTCAAAACCGGTGGCAGAGAGGGGCAGGTTGAGCAGGAATCAGGTGTGGCTTCTACCCCTATCCTCCTCCATAACTCAGCTTTCTTTTGCCTGTTTCTTCCTTCCCTCCTGCCTTCAAGCCATCAGTTTCCATAGTGGATGAATTTTGGAACAGGCAGAGACTGTCTCAACCATTTCCCTGGAAATATATATTCTTTGAACCAGCCTCATCAGTATGATGAAGAAATAGAGAGCAAATCTAATCTGCTGGCATGGTTTTCTAATTACCAAATTGATTTACTAAAGAAGACTCCCCAGGAATTTGACTTCTCTGCAAGGTCTTTGCAAGCTCTGAATTTGTTCTCTGAAAAGAGCCCAACCAAATCCACACAGATTTGGGAGAACCAAGTCCCTCTAATCAAGGCCCGGAGCTTATTTGTTTTCTAATGGTATCTGAATAGAATTTAACACACAGCCATTCTGTGTGGAATGCATTCATATTTTTAATTAACAAATTAGGAGCTATTTTGCTCCCCTTTGAATGGCAATCATGTGGGCCTGGTTCCTTTTCGGCCAATTTAGTCAACTTGGATGATTTTAATTACAACAGTCATGAGCACCAGAAATTTCTGCGTCTGACAGCTTCGCGACCTGGTCCATTGACTCTCATTTAAAAACAAGTTCTCCCTGAAAAGAGATCTCTGAGGGCACTGGTGGGAATTAGGAGAGGGCTCCTGGGACTGTGCCCTTGGGCACAGGCAGAGAGGAACCTCATTTTCCATTTTGAGACCGATTAGTCCTGATTACAAGGTTGCCAATTCTCCTGGGCTCCACCTTCACATTTGTAAGAAGCAGAGGCCCTCACGAGAAGCTTTGTGTAATGCATGGACTTGTAGGAAAATGGTCCTAGCTCTCAAGCTCCCAGACTTGTCATTCCTTCCTCAGAAACTTGTTTTTGCTCTTATGCTTCTCAAAATAACATGCACATGAATCCCCTGGGGATCTTGTTAACATGTAGTTTCTAATTCAGTTGGCTTGGGGTGGGGCCTGAGATTCTGCATTTTCAACAAACAACCAGTGCTGCTGGTCCATGGACCACACTTTGAGAAGCAAGGCTTTGGCTGGTTTGTACAGTTCTGAGGGGCTCCAGTGTCTAGAAAGGGGCCAGTTGCCCGAAATGCTTTCACATAAAGCTCAGGTGTGGCAGCGACTGGGTTTGGGTGTGGGAAGACAGGTGGGAGGAAGTCTTTTCTATAGTCACAGTATATCCTTGGAGGTGCTGCAGCACCAGAGACACCCAACTCCTTCTACCAGCCCTCTCTCAACACAGTCCTATCAAGGTGGTTGCCTGAGTACTCATGGCATCTTCTGTGGCCTTGGCTGACTGTCACGAAACAGTCAACCATGTGCGTGAACAGCTAATGATTGGGACGGTTGAGCATGGGTGTCTAGGGGAGGTCAAGAACTTTGTGGGGGTTGATGGAGCCATGAAACTACTTTGGAAGGAGAGGGAGTCCATTCTGAAAACAAATCTGTCCCCTAGCCCTCCCTGTGCTGGCAGAGGATGCTGAATTAGCAAAGGAGAGAGAACCCGAGAACACAATGTTCTCTGAGAGGTTGCAATCAAAAGGGTCCCAGCCCCCCATCCCCTGCTGAGAATCTTGTGAATTTATGGTATGTCGGCAGTTTGAGCCCTAGTACATAGCAGTCTGATGGGCTACAATTAGAAGTGAATGCTAAGTCCCTCCCGATTCCTCCATCTTGCATTCATGGAATTTATGTGGTGTCAGCAAAGTGAAACGTGTATATTTGGGGCAGGAATTTTAGACATATGATGTAATCATCCCCACAGAGGTGGCCATGAGAGGAGAAAAAAATAACAGTAAAGATGAATTAAAAGTCCCAAGCCTATTTGGATCTGGATTCAAAACAAAATATGTGTCATCATTATTTTATGGCATTTTTGAGACTATTGGAAATCTGAACACTGTATATTTGATGGTGTTAAGAAATTTTTGTTAATTTTGGCATGCAGTAATACAATTATGGCTATGTTAAACAGAGAGTATCTTTAGTGATGCGCACTGAAATATTTATGGATGAAATGATACAATGTCTGGGGTTTGCTTTAAAATAATATAAGAATAGGAGAAGTAGATGAGGGTCTGAAAGAAGATTGATCATAAATTAATAATTGTTGGAGTTGTGTGATGGGTAAATGAGGGTTTATTATATAATTATATCTATTTTTTGTAGGTTTCAAATTCTTCATATTTAAAAGCGAAAAATATTCTAGCTCATATTGTTCATTTTGTTGATACCACATAAATTCCATGAAAACATGATAGGAGAGGAGAGGAGAGGAAAGAGAGATAGCTCCAAGATTGTGTAAACATTACCGTCATCTCCTCTACTAAGGAAATGAATGAGACTCCACTTTTGAAGAGGATGAGGGGGCTTAGTCTTTTACTCTGTCTGGGGTGAAAACCCTAGTCTATTCTGGAATATGTCTCCAAAGCTCTGAGTTATTTCATCCATCTGTCTCTGTAGATCTCCTTCTGTCTTTCCAGGTGAATAGGACCTTGGGGGTCATCTTATTGATTTTTCTGACTCATCCCCCACCCGAGGCTAGTAGAACAGCTGCTCCAAGCAGACTTTGAGACTGACCTTGAGAGTGTTAGAGGTGAGATTCTGAGTTGCGAAGTGGGCTGCACCGTGTCCATTATACTCAAAGTTATCCAAGGTCAAGATTATTATTGAGCCTCAAACTGGGTTGTCCAGGGAATGACAAAGAAAGAGATCATCATATGACTAGATGGGATGGCCATGTGACTAGGTGGAGCAGCATTGGTGGGGTAAGAGAGGGAAGAGAGATGGGTTTCAGTAACTTTTGCTCAGAGTCATCAAGTTTCCAACAATCACACTATTACCAAAAATCAAACTGGTTCAGGTTTAATTATAACAAGTTATACTTTATTGAGCATTTGCTATAAATCCAGCGATGCTACCACTTTATACAATTAGTACCTTTGAAGTAGGCAGTAATATTATTTCTATTTTCCAGATGGAGAAACAGTAGATTAGATAACTTAAGCAACTTGTCCAAGATATACAACTAGTAACAGTCAGGATCAGGGTCTGGACGAGGGTGAGGCAAATGAAGCACATAAGGCATAAAATGAAAAGAGACCCTCACTCTCAGGGTCAGTCAAGTACCAGTCTTTAAATTTTGTACCCAAGTTCCTTGTTTACCTCACCTTGGCCCTGGTCAGGATTCAACCCAGGTCTGTACAACTTCTGCATCTACAGTCCTAAATGAGGGCCCAGGAATTTTTCTTTTCTTAATAAAGGATTGGTTGGGTGAAGGGAGTGTGGAGTTATGATCCAGGGAGCAAGAACTCTGACCTGGAATTGATGGGATAAAATGGGAAAAGTAGACAGTAATCCTTTGTACTCCATTGTGACAGGTTCATTCCTGAACTGACGTTTTATGATCATAGCTTTTATTGTATATACCAGAGCCAACCAGATGGTACAAACCAGAGGATGCATGATGTAAAGTCATCAGAAACTATTAAACTAATGAAGTCTTCGGTGAGCATGAATGGTCTGTGGACTCTAGGATTCTGGTTTCAAAGAAATGAAGGAAACATGGCATTTGTTTTCTCTATGCAGTTGCTTCCTTGTCTGTTCTGTGAGTATGGGTATTAGAAGTCCAATATTGTTGTAGCTGAGCCTGTCCAGCTCAGGATCTCAATAGAATACCAGAGATCAGCTTACATGAGGCTTTCACCTCATACTGCTGGTAATCACTATGGCTTGCACTATGATTACTCGTGGTAGCTGGGGAATTCCCTACACTTTGTGGCTATTATTTTTCTTTTATCTTTTTAAAAATTTAAAAAATATTTTTTTATTTTTTCAATTACAGTTGACATACATTATATAAGTTTCAGGTGTACAACATTGTAATTTAACATTTATATAATTTACGAAGTGATCACCCTGATAAATCTAGTACCCATCGGACACCATTCATAGTTATTACAATATTATCGACTATATTATCTATGCTGTACTTTATATCCCCATGACGGTTTTCATCATAATTTTTGAAAATTTATTTATTTAAATTAGTTTCAAGTATATAGTACATTGGTTAGAAATCTATATAGTTCATAAAATGAACTCCACAATTGCTCCCTCCCTCCCCTGGCCCTCCACTTAGCTATCATATTAATGCTAACTGCATTCCCTATGCCGTGATCCCCACCCCTGTGACCAACTATCAACTACTAATTTGTACTTCTTTAACCCTTCACCTCATTCTCCTAGCCCCCCAACACCTCTCCTTTCTGTCTATCACCAAATTGTCCACTATATTTGTGAGTCTGTTTTTGATTAGTTTGTTCTTTCTGTTCCTTAGATTCCACATATAAATGAAATCATATGGTATTTATCTTTCTCTGTCTGACTTATTTCACTCAGCATAATAGCCTCTAGGTCTATCTATGTCATTGCAAATGGTAGGATTTCATTTTCCTTAATGGCTGAGTAATATTCCATTGTATATATGAACCATAATTTTTTTATTCAATAGTCTGTTGATGGGCATTTAGATTGCTTCCATATCTTCGCTATTGTAAATTGTGCTACCATGAATATTGGAGTGCATAGATCTTTACGAATTATTATTTTGGTTTTCTTTGGATAAATACCCAGAAGTGCAATTGCTGGGTCAAAAGTAATATCCATTTTAAATTTTTGGAGAAACTTCCATACCTTTTTCCATAGCGGCTGTACCAATTTGCAATCCCAACAATGTATGAGGGTTCCCTTTTCTCCGCATCCTCGCCAAAACTTTTTTGATTTATTGATGATAATCATTCTGACAGGTGTGAGGTGATATCTCATTGTGGTTTTAATTTGCATTTCTCTGATGATTAGTGACCTCAAGCATCTTTTCAAATGTCTATTAGCCATCTGTATTTCCTCTTTGGAAAAGTATCTGTTCAGGTCTTCTGCCCATTTTTTAATTGGATTGTTTGTGTTTTTTTGTCGTTGAGTTGTATAAGTTCTTTATATATTTTGGATATTAACCCCTTATCAGATGTACCATTAGCGAATATCTTCTCCCAAGCAGTTGGTTATCTTTTTGTTTTGTTGATGGTGTCCTTTGCTGTACAAAAACTTTTTAGTTTGATGTAGTCCTATTTGTTTATTTTTTCTTTTGTTTCCCTTGCCCAAGGAGATATATCTGAAAAGAAATTCCTGTTAGTAATATCAGAGAGTTTACTGCCTATGTTTTCTTCTAGAAGTTTTATGGTTTTGGGTCTTACATTTAAGTCTTTAATCCATTTTGAATCTATTCTTGTATATGGTGTAGGAAGGTGGTTTAGCTTCTTCCTTTTTAATTTTTTTTGCATGTATCTGTCCAATTTTTCCAACACCATTTAATGAAGAGACTGTGTTTACCTCATTGTGTATTCTTACCTCTTTTGTCATATATTAAGTGAGCCTATAGGTGTGCATTTATTTCTGGGCTCTCTGTTCTGTTCCATTGATCAATATATCTATTTTTATGCCAGTACCATGCTGTTTTGGTTATGGAAGCCTTGAAGTTTAGTTTGATATCGGGGAGTGTGATACCTCCAACTTTGTTCTTCTTTCTCAAGATTGCCATGGCTATTCGTGTTTTTTATAGCTCCATATAAATTTTAGGATGATTTGTTCTAGTTCTCTAAAAAATGCCATTGGTATTTTGATAGGGATTGCATTAAATTTATAGATTGCTTTGGGTAGTATGGGCATTTTAACGATGTTGATTCTTCTTATCCATGAACATTGTATATGCTTCCATTTATTTGTATCTTCTTCAATTTCTTTTTTCAATGACTTATAATTTTCTGAAAACAGGTCTTTTACCTTCTTGATTAATTTGATTCCCAGGTAGTCTATAGTTTTTGATGCAATTGTAAATGGAATTGTTTTCTTAATTTCTCTTTCTGAAAGTTCATCATTAATGTAAAAAATACCACTGACTTCTGAATATTTATTTTGTAACCTGCTACTTTACTGAATTCATTGATCAGTTCTAACAGGTTTTTGGTGGAATCTTTAGGGTTCTCTCTATATAGTATCATGTCATCAGCAAATAATGAGAGTTTTACTTCTTCCTTTCTAATTCAGATGCATTTTATTTCTTTTTCTTGTCTTATTGCTCTGGGTAAGACTTCCAATACAAAGTTGAAGAGAAGTGGTGAAAGTAGGCATCCTTGTCCTGTTCCTGATCTTAAGAAAAATGCTTTTAGTTTTTCCCCATTGAGTATGATGTTAGCTGTTGGTTTGTCATATACGGCCTTTATATGTTAAGGTATGTTCCCTCTATTTCCACTTTGCTGAGAGTTTTTATCATAAATGAATGCTGAATTTGTCGAACACTTTTTCTACATCTATTGATATGATCATGTTTTTTATCTTTCGATTTATTAATGTGGTGTATTACATTAATTGATTTGGGGAAATTGTACCAGCCTTACATCCCAGGAATAAATCCAACTTGATCATGGTGTATGATATTTTTAATGTATTTCTGAATTCAGCTTGCTAATATTTTCTTGAGGATTTTTGCGTCAATGTTCACAAGAGATATCGGCCTATAGTTTTCTTTTTTGTAATGTCTTTGTCCAATTTTGGAATCAAGGCAATGGTGGCCTCATAAAAGGAGTTAGGGAGTCTTCCCTCTTCTTGAATTTTTGGGAACAGTTTGAGAAGAATAGGTGATAATTCTTCTTTGAATGTTTGGTAAAATTCGCCTATGAAGCCATCTGGTCCAGGACTTTTGTTTTCTGGGAGGTTTTTGATTACTGATTCTATTTCATTTGTGGTAATCGGTTGGTTAAGATTCTCTGTTTCTTCTTGACTCATCTTGGGAGATAGTATGTTTCTAAGAAGGTGTTCATTTCTTTCAGATTGTCCAATTTATAGGCATATAATTGCTCATGGTATTTTCCTGTGATCCTTTGTATTTCTGTGGAGTCTGTGGTTATTGCTCCTCTTTCATTTCTCATTTTATTTATTTGAGTCCTCTCTCTTTTTTCCTTGATGAGTCTGGCTAAAGGTCGGTGAATTTTCTTTATCCTTTCAAAGAATCCGCTCTTGGTTTCATTAATATTTTGTATTATTTTTATAGGCTCTATTTCATTTATTTCCACTCTGATCTTTATTATTTCCTTCCTTCAATTGATTTTGGGCTTTGTTTGCTGTTCTTTTTTCTAGTTCTTTTAATCGTAAGGTTAGATTGTTTATTTCAGCTTTTTCTTGTTTCTTGAGGTAGGCCTGTATTGCTAAATCCCATAAATTTTGAGTCGTTGTGTTTTCATTTTCATTTGTCTCTAGGTATCTTTTGATTTCTTCCTTGATCTCATTAATAACCCATTCATTGTTTAGTAGCATATTATTTAGCCTCCATGTGTTTGTGTATTTTCCAGTTTTTTTCTTGCAGTTGATATCTAGTTTCATACCATTTTGATCAAAGAAGATGGTCAATATGATTTCAATGTTTTTAAATTTATTAAGACTTCATTTGTGTCCTAACATGTAGTCTATCCTTGAGAATGTTCCATGTGCACTTGAGAAGAGTGTATATTTTGGTGCTTTGGGGTAAAATGCTCTGAAAATATCTATTAAGACCATTTGTTCTAGTGTGTCTTTTAGATCCATTGTTTCCTTGTTGATTCTTTGCCTGGAAGATCCATCCATTGGTGTCAATGGGGTGTTAAAGTCTCCTACTATGAATGTATTACTATTGATCTCTTCTTTTATGTTGGTCAATAATTGCTTTATGTATGTAGGTGCTCCAATGTTGGGTGCTTATATGTTTACTAGGGTTATGTCCTCTTGATTTATTGATCCCTTTATCATTATGTAATGCCCCTTTTTGTCTCTTGTTATAGCTTTTGTTTTAATGTCTATTTTATCTGATATAAGTATTGCTAACCTGGCTTTTTTTTTTTCATTTCCGTTTGCATGAAATATCTTTTTCCATCCCTTTACTTTCAGTCTATGAGTGTCATTTGATCTGAAGAGGGTCTCCTGTAGACAGCATATGCATGGGTCTTGTTTTCTTATCCATTCAGTTACCTTATGTCTTTTGATTGGAGCATTTAATCCATTTACATCTAAAGTGATTACTTTTAGGTACAGTTTTACTGCCATTTTATTATTCATATTTGTTATTTCTATTTTCTTTTTTTACCTTTTCTTTTTTTACAGAAGACCTTTTAACATTTCTTGTAATGCTGGCTTGTTGGTGATGAATTCCTTAAGATTTTTCCTGACCGAGAAGCTCTTTATCTCACCTTCCATTTTAATCGAAAGCCTTGCTGGGTAGAGTATTTGTGGTTGTAGATTCTTGTTTTTCATAACTTCAAGTATTTATTTCCATTCCCTTCTGGTCTGTAAAGTTTCCATTGAAAAGTCAGCAGACATTCTTATGGGAGTACCCTTGTAAGTAACTAGCTTTCTTTATCTTGCTGCTTTTAAGATTCTCTCTTTGTCTTTGACCTTTGGCATTTTTGTTATGATGTGTTTTGGTGTAGGTCTGTTTGAATTTCCCTTGTTTGGGACTCTTTGTGCTTCCTGGACTTGTATGTCTAATTCCTTTGCCAGGTTAGGGAAGTTTTCTGTCATTATTTCTTCAAATAGATTCTCAATCCCTTGCTCTCTCTCTTCTCCTTCAGGTACTCCCGTGATCCAGATATTTTTATGCTTTATGTTGTCCCAGAGGTCTCTTAAACTATCCTCATTTATTTTTTTTCTTTTTTGTTGTTCTAATTCAGTATATTATACTACTTTGTCTTCCAAATCGCTGATTTGATCTTCTGCTTCATCCAATCTACTGTTGAATCCTTCTAGTGTATTCTTCATTTCAGTTATTGTATTCCTCATTTCTGTGTTGTTCTTTTTTATGGTTTCTATGTTCTTTTTTACGCTGTTAGGATTCTCACTGTGCTCATCCATTCTCCCCATAAGTTCATTGAGCATCCTTATAACCATTATTTCGAACTCTGCCTCTGGTAGGTTGCCTCCATTTCATTTAGCTTATTTTCTGGAGTTTTCTCCTGTTGTTCCATGTGTGGCATGTTTCTTTGTTTTCTCATTTTATTAGCCTCTCTATGTTCGTTTCTATGTGTCAGGAACATTTGTTTCATCTCTCAGCCTTGGCCAGATGGCATAATGTGGAAGGTGTCCTATGTGGCCCAGTGGTGCACAATCCCTGATCTCTTATACTGGGGGTTCTGGATGTGATCTTTATATGCATTGTGTGTGATCTTCTGTTGTCGCCAAGCTTTTATTGTTGTTAGCATATCAGTGGATGGGATTAATGCTCAGGCTGATTGCTTGTGGGAATTGGCTGCACTCACAGGGTAAGAGTTGCTGTGTGGGGGCTGGCCCCACTGAGCGGGATTTGCCCTAGCGGGCTTGTGTACTTGTTACAACCACCCTATGTGTGTATCGCTAAAGGGACTAGTCAGGAGTTCCTCCATTGTGGTCTGGTGCCAACCTTCAGATGTGTTGGTTTTGTAGCCCCTTGGGAGGGTTTCTCCCATAGGCCAAGGTTATCCGCTGCTTTTGATTGCTCAGGGCTACCCGGTGAGAACTACAAAGCGATCTGCCTATGATTTTTGCCTATGCTGGATTGGCTTTGATGTAGCTCCTTTATATTATTAGATGTAGGTGTTATGATCAGCTGGACTTCAGGTGATTCTCCACGTTGATTATTTTATAATTTGTTTGTAATTTCAATGTGGACCTGGGAGGAGATGAACCCTGCTTTTACCTAGTCTTCTTTCTTTCTCTAAAATTTTTATATTTTTATTTTTTTCAATTATAGTTAACATACAATATTATATTAGTTTCAAGTGTACAACACAGTGATTAAGCATTTATATAATTTACAAATTAATTGCCCCAATAAATCTATTGCCCATCTGACACCATATAGTGTTATTACAATACTACTGTCTATATTCCCCATACTATATTCTATAGCCCCATGACTATTAACTATCAATTTTTACCTCTTATATCTCTTCCCCCTTTGCTCATCTCCTCACCCACTGAATCCAGCAACCATTAAAATGCTCTCTGTATCTATGAGCTTGTTTCTATTTTGTTTGCTTATCCTGTTCTCTGGATTCCTCATATAAGTAAAATCATGTTATATTTGTATTTCTCTGTCTAACTTACTGCACTCAGCACAATAACCTCTAGGTCCATCCATGTTGACACAGATGGCAATATTTCATTCTTTATATAATTGAATAACACTCCATTGTATATATGTACCACCTCTTTTTTATCCATTCATCCATTGGTGAACATCAAGAATGCCTCCGTATCTTGGCTATTGTAAATAATGCTGCAATGTCTATATGGATTCACAAGTCCTCTCAAGTAGTGCTTTGGGTTTCTTTTAATAAATACCCAGAAGTGGGACTACTGGGTCCTTCATTGTCTCTAGTTGTAGTCTTTGCTTTAAAGTCTATTCAGTCTGGTATAAGTATTATTATCACAGCTTTGTTTATTTGTTTGTTTCCATTTCCATAAAACATCTTTTTATATCCCTTTACTTTTGGTCTCTGTGTGTCTTTTAATCTTAAATGAGTATCTTTTAGGCAGCATACATAAGGTTCTTGTTTTCTTATCCATTCAGCCACCCCATGTTTTTTGATTGGATCATTTAACTCATTTACATTTAAACTAATCGTTGATAGATATGTATTTATTGCCATTTTATTATTCATATTTTTATTTTTTTTTCTTTTTCCTTTTTCTTCTTAAAGAAGTTCCTCTATCACTTCCTGTAATACTGGCTTGGTAGTGATAAACTTCTTTAGCTTTTTGTTGTCTGGGTTGCTCTTTATCTGTCCCTCAATTCTAAATGATGGCTTTGCTGGGTAGTAGGTCTTTGCTTTTCATCACTTTGAATATTTCATGCCAGTCTCTCCTGGCCTGCAAAGTTGCTGCTGAGAAATCAGCTGACAGTCTTATGTGAGCTCCCTTGTAGGTAACTAACTGCTTTTCTCTTGATACTTTTAAGATTCTCTCTTTATCTTTAAGCTTTGGCATTTTAATTATGATGTGTCTTGGCGTGGGCCTCTTTGGATCCATCTTGCTTGGGGCTCCCTATGCTTCCTGGACTTGTATGTCTATTTCCTTCACCTGGTTAGGGAAGCTTTCCACTATTATTTCTTCAAATAGGTTTCCAGTTCCTTATTCTCTCTCTTATCCTTCTGGTAACCCTAAGATGCAAATGTTTGTATGCCTAATGTCCCAGAGACCCCTTAAACTATCCTCATTTTTTTGGATTCTTTTTTTTGTTGCTGTTCTAATTGGGTGATTTCTACTACCTCATCTTCCAAATCTCTGATTCGATTCTCTTCTTCACCTAATGTTACTGTTAATTCCCTCTAATGTGGTCTTTATTTCAGTGATTGCATTCTTTATTTCTGACTGGTTCGTTTTTATGGTTTTAATCTTCATTATGTTTACCTTCTCTTTGTTGAAGTTTTTATTTAGACCATTGAGCATTCCTATAACCAGTGTTTTGAACTCTGCATCTGATAGGTTGCTTGTTTCTATTTTGTTTAGTTTTCTTTCTGGTGCTTTGTTATGTTCTTTCATGTAGGACATAGTTCTTTGTTTCCCCATTTTGGCTGCCTCCCTATGTTTGTTTCTATGTATTAGGTAGGCTACTATGTCCCCCAGTATTAGTAGAGTGGCCTTATGTAGTAGGTGTCTTATGCAGTAGGTGACCAGTAGGGCAATCTCCCTGGTCACCTGAGCCAGGTGCTCCAGGTGTGTCCCTTGTGTGGGTTGTATGTGCCTTCCTGTTGTAGTTGAGCCTTGGTGTTGTTTGCACATCTGTGGGAGGGATTGACCCTCAGGCTGATTGATTATGAGGATTGGCTGGTGACTACAGTGGAGGAGCTGTTGTGCAGGGGCTGACCCTACAGAAGATTCACTTTAGCAGGGCTCTGGTGCATGCTTAGTCTACCCTTTGGACCCAGTGGTGCTCTTGGCATAGTCTGGAGCTGGCCACCAGGTGTGCTATCCCTGGCACTTCCTAGGAGGGGCCTGGACACTGGCCAAGTTCAGCCACTGCCTGTGTTCTGCCCTGGGTCTCCAGATATGAGCCACGAAGTGATTCACAGATGTCCTCCAGCTTCACTGGACATAGAAATGCCTAGTAGAGGCTAAGCTGTGAACTGAAGCCAGCTGCTGCTAGTGACAAGCTTGAGGTGCTTAGGAAGAGGTTTGGGGCATGCCGAGGCCAGATGCTGCTTGTATGTGGTTTGTGAACCTTTGGGAAATTTTAGGAATGTCCACAGCATGAGCCAAGACAGGCCGTTTGTATGGAAAAGCCACTGGTAGTTGCCGGTTGGGTAGGGTTTCAAGGAATCACCCAGTGCAGCAAAGTGGTTTAGCCAAGTTGATGGAGACTCAAATATGGTAGACTCAGATATGGTACCTACCTGTGCCTGCACACTGGGAGTGGGGAGGTTTCAATGAGGGATAATGGCCTCTGCCAGCACTTTTGTCTAGGAGAAAGCTGCCCCTCCAGCCCTTGCCATGAACCCAGACAACTCAGTTCCTTGTATTTCCCTGGTGCCTTTTGAGCTGCTGCCCCAGTGACAGAGCTCAGAGCAGGTGGGTCTGTCAGTGAGTAAGTTGGTTTGTAGGCCCTTTAAGAGAAATGCATGAGACTCACTCTGCTCACTCAACCACAATCTCCACTGGTTTTTATAGCTAGAAGTTGTGTGGATTTCTCTTCCAAGCACTGGTGATCCGGGCTGGGGAGCCTGGCATAGGGCTGGGACCCCTTGTTCCTCTAGGGTTACCTCCACAGCTGAGATAGTCCTGATTCTCAATCACCACTTTTGTCTAGGAGACCAGCTTGTTTCATGTCTCTGCCTCTCCTACCAATCTCTTTGTGGCTTCTTCCGTATATCCTTAGTTATAGGACTTGTGTTCAGCTAGACTTCAGTTGATGTTTGCTCTGTAGGTTAGTTGTAATTTTTATGTGGTCATGAGAGAAGGCAAGCACAGTGTTTACCTACTCTGGCATCTTGAAAAAAACCCTTATTTGTTGCTATTTTAAATTTAGACAAACACAAACAGCTGGCCTTGGCTTGCGTGCTACTGGAGGCACTTTGGCAGCATGCTGCCAGACCTGGTTTGTGCTACAATCTTTCTTGGACAACTCTTAAGTGTCTGTGTGCCCCAGGTGGCTGGTGGCTGGCCTTGGTGTGCTCAGAGCTTTTTGTTGAGTGGCCCAAGGCTCAGCACTGGTGCCAAACCTGAATCTTCATTAAATTGATGAATACCACTCACCTCACTTTCATGACTTTCTGAGACCCTGCCTCACCCAACTTGACACTGCCAGATGCTCTTTCAGAGGTCAAGTCTATCAGTAGCTGATATGTAGTGGCAGGCCTTATGGTGTGCTGGGCCTTTTACTGAGCTGTCCCAGGCCTGGTACTGGTAGCAGCCAGCCTTGGTTCATAGTGTGGCTTCTCCCACATGCCTCCAGGTCCAGCACAGTCAGCAATCAACCAAAGAATGCTTTATAGCTCTGACCTGGTAGCCCAGGGCTGGCCACAGGCAATGGCTGAATTTGGCCTGCACAGGAGCCTGTCCCAAAGGCCCCAGAACCAACACATGCAGAGGCCGGCTTTAGACCACAGCAGAGCACCAGCAGATTAGCCCCACAAGTGGTACATACAAAGAGTAGTCTCAACAGGCACCAGAGCCCACTCGGGAGAATCCCGCTCCATGGAGGTCAGTTCCCACACAGCAGCTCATACATTGTGAGTGGCCAGTCCTTACAGCTAGTCAGCCTGTAGGTCAATCCCACCTACTAACATGCCAACAACAACCAAAGCTCAACTGCAATAAGAGGGCACACCTAATCAATACAAGAGACACTCCTGGAGCACCAGATGCAAGTGAACAGGGAGACTGTGACCTTGGGCTCCACAGGGCACCTAGTATATAAGGCTATCTTGCCAAGACTGGAAGATACAAACACAGGGAGACAGCCAAAATGAGGAGACAAAGAAACATGTTCTAAATGAAAGAACAGAATTAAACTCCAGAAAAAGAATTAAACAAAATGGAGACAAGCAACCTACCAGATACGGAGTTCAAAACACTGGTTATAAGGATTCTCAGAGATGAACTTAGCAAGAACTTCAACAAAGTAATATCAAGTATAAAAAAGGACATAGACTCCATAAAAAAGAATCTGTCAGAAATGGAAAATATAGTTACTGAAACCAAGAAAGCACCAGAAAGAATTAACAGCAGATTATATGAAGCAGAGGGTTGAATCAGCAGTTTGGACAAGATAGCAAAAAACACCCAATTGGAACAGAAAAAAAGCATAAAAAATGAAGATAGTTTAAGGGACCTCTAGGACAACATCAAGTGTACCAACATTCACACCATAGAGGTACCAGAAGGAGATGAAAGAGAGCAATGAAATGAAAACCTATTTCAAGAAATAATGACTGAAAACTTCCCTAACCTGGTGAAGGAAATAGAGACACGAGTACAGGAAGCACAGAGAGTCCCAAATAAAATGAACCTAAGGAAGCCCACACCAAGATACATCATAATTAAAATGCCAAAGCTTAAAGACAAAGAGAGAATCCTAAAAGCAGCAAGAGAAAAGCAGCAAGGTAGTTACAAGAGAGCTCCCATAAGACTGTCAGCTGATTTCTCAATGGAAACTTTGAAGGTTCGAAGGGACTGGCAGGAAATATTCAAAATAATAAAAAGCAAGGACCTACGACCAAGACTACTCTACTCAGCAAGGCTATCATTTAAAACTGAAGAATAGATAAAGAGCTTTCCAGACAGGAAAAAACTAAAAGAGTTTATCACCACCAAACCAGTATCACAAGAAATGTTAAAGGAACTTCTTTAAGAAGAAGAGGGTAAAAAAGAACATAAATATGAATAATAAAATGGCAATAACTTTATACCTATGAATGATCACTCTAAATGTAAATGGATTAAGTGCACCAATCAAAGCACATAGGGTGGCTGAATGGATAAGAAAACAATACCATACATATGCTGTCTACAGGAGACCCACTTCTGATTGATTGAAAGACACACACAGACTGAAAGTAAAAGGATTGAAAAACATATTTCATGCAAATAGAAATGAAGAAAAAGCTGGGGTAGCAATGATTATATCAGACAAAATAGACTTTAAAAGAAATGCTATAATAAGATGCAAGAAGGACGTTTCATAATTATAAAAGGAACAATTTGCCAAGAGGATATAACCCTTGTAAACATTTATCTACCCAACATATGAACACCTGAATATATAAAGCAAATATGGACAAACATAAAGGGAGAGATCAACAGTATTACTGTCATAGTAGGAGACTTTAACACACCATTAACACTTATGAACAGTTCTTCTAGACAGAAAATCGAAAAGAAAAGAGTGGCCTTAAATGACACACTAGACCAAATGGATTTTATTGATATTTTTAGAGCATTTCGCCACAAAGCAGCAGAATATACATTCTTTTCAAGTGTACATGAAATATGTTCTAAGATAGAATACATTAGGCCACAAAACAATTATCAATACATTAATAAGATTGAAATCATATCAAGTGTCTTCTCCAATCATGGTGGTATGAAACAAGAAATCAATTATAAGAAAAAAATACTAAAAAATACGCAAACACATGAAAGCTAAAAAACATGCTACTAATCAATGAATGGGTTAACAATGAGATCAAGGAAGAAATTAAATGATACCTTGAGACCAATGAAAATGAAAACACAATGACTCAAAATCTATGGGACACAAAGAAAGCAATCCTAAGAGGGTAATTCATAGCAATACAGGCCTACCTCAAGAAACAAGAAAAAACTGAAATAAACAACCTAACCTTACACATAAAAGAGCTAGAAACAAAGCCCAAATTGAGTAAAAGGAAGGAAATAACAAAGATTAGAGCAGAAATAAATTAAATAGAGTCTAAAAAATGCAAAACATCAATGAAACCAAGAGCTGGTTCTTTGAAAAGTTAGATGAAATTGAC
This sequence comes from Pteropus medius, assembly GCF_902729225.1. Taxonomy (NCBI): domain Eukaryota; kingdom Metazoa; phylum Chordata; class Mammalia; order Chiroptera; family Pteropodidae; genus Pteropus; species Pteropus medius. The sequence goes on along the minus strand of NW_024340701.1, from coordinate 17,183,426 downwards.
AAACCTTTAACCAGACTCATCAAGAATAAAGGAGAGAGGACCCAAATAAATAATATCGGAAATGAAAGAGACCACAGAAATATAAAGGATGGATTATAAGAAAATAATATAAGCAATTATATGCCAACAAATAGGACAACCTGGAAGAAATTGATACATTCCTAGAAATATATAATATTCTAATACTGAATCAAGAAGAAACAGATAATCTGAGCAGACCTATTACTACAAGTAAAATTGAATCAATAATAAAAAAACTCACATAAACCAAAGTCCTGGAGCAGACAGCCTCACAGGTGAATTTTACCAAACATTCAAAGAAGAATTAACACCTATCTTTCTCAAAGTATTCCAAAAATTTCAAGAGAAGAGAAGGCCCCCAAATCTCATTTTATGAGGCCAGCATTACCCTGATTCCAAAATTAGAAAAGGCATTACAAAAAAAGAAAATTATAGGCCAATATCCCTGATGAACATAGGTACAAAAATTCTCAACAAAATATTAGCAAACTGAATTTAGCAATACATTAAAAAGGTCATACACTTGTGATCAAATGACATTTATTCCTTGGATGCAAGGTTGGTGCAATATCTAGAAATCAATTAACATGATACACCATACAAACAAATTGCAAGATAAAAATTATGATGATGTCAATGGATGCAGAAAAAGCATTTGACAAAATCCAGCATCCATTTATGATAAAAACTCTCAAGAAAGTGGTAATAGAAGAAACATACCTCAACATAATAAGGGCCATGTATGAGAAACACACAGTTAACGTTATACTCAATGGGGAAAACCTAAAATTATTTTCCTTAAGATCAGGAATAAGACAAGGATGTTCACTTTCACCACTTTTATTCAACATAGTATTGAAAGTCCTAGTCACAGCAATCAGACAAGAAAAAGAAATAAAAAGCATCCAAATTGAAAAGAAAGAAAATTTATTATTTGCAGATGACATGATTCTATATATAGAGAACCCTAAAGATTTCAACAAAAATACTGCTAGGACTGATAAGTGAATTCAATAAAGTAGCAGGATAAAAAATTAATATTCAGAAATTGGATGCATTTTTGTACACCAATAATGAACTATCAGAAAGAGAAATTAAGAAAATAATCCTACTTCCAATTGCATCAAAAACAATAAAATATCTAGGAATCAAATTAACCAAAGAGGTAAAAGACCTGTACTCAGAAAATTATAAGTCATTGAGAAAAGAAATTGAAGAAGATACAAATAAATAGAAGCATATTCTGTGCTCATGGATAGGAAGAGTTAATTAACATCACTGAAATGTTCCTACTCCTCAAAGCAATCTACAGATTCAATGCAATCCCTATAAACATACCAAATGCATTTTTACAAAACTACAATAATCCTAAAATTTATATGGAACCATAAAAGGCCCTATATAGCCACAACGGTCTTGAAAAAGAAGAACAAAGTTGGGGGTATTATGCCACCTGATATCAAACTATACAACTGGGCCATAGTAATCAAACCACCATGGTCTAGCATAAAAACAGATACATAGGTTAATGGAACAGAATAGAGAGTCCAGAAATAAACCCATGCCTACATAGTCATCTAATCTATGACAAAGAAGGCAAGAATATACAATGGGGTAAAGACAATCTATTAAATAAATGGTGTTGCAAAAATTGGACAGATATATGCAAAAAATGAAAACAGGCCACCTTCTTATACCATATACAAGAATAAACTCAAAATGGATTAAAGACTTAAATGTAAGACCTGAAACCAAAAACTCCTAGAAGAAAACATAGGCAGTAAACTCTCTGACATTGCTCTTAGTAATATTTTTTTTTATATATCTCTTCAGACAATGGGAACAAAAGAAAAAATAAACAAATGGTACTACATCACTTTAAAAAGTTTTTGCACTTCAAAGGAAACCATAAACAAAACAAAAAGACATCCTACTGAATGAGAGAATATATTCACCAATGATCCCTCTGAAAGGGGTTAATATCTAAAATTTATAAAGAGTTCATAAAACTCAACACCAGAAAAACAAACAAATCAATTAAAAAATGAGCATAGGACCTGAATAAACATTTCTCCAAAGAGGACATGTAGATGGCCAACAGACATATGAAAAGATGCTCAACACCACTAATCATCAGAGAAATGCAAATTGAAACCACAGTGAGATGTTAGCTCACACGTGTCAGAACAAGCTACCATCAATAAATTAAAGGGAGTTCCAGTCAAAATAGTGGAGTAAGTAAATTCTGTGCTTGCCTCCTCTCACAATCATATCAAAATTACAACTAAACTCCAGAATAGCTATCATTGGGAATCGCCTAAAGTTTAGCCGAACAGAGAAGTCTCACAACTATGGACGCACAGAAGAGGTAACTTCAAGACTGGTAGGAGGGGTGGAGATGTAAAACGGGCTGGTCCCACTCATGCCTGTGGCAGTTGAGACTTGGGAGAAATATCTTGGCTGCAGAGGTCCCCGCTTAGGAGTGAGGGATCCTGGTCTCATACCAGGCTCTCCAGCCCCGGGTTCCAGAGCTGGGAAGAGTAGTCCCTACAACTTCTGGTGGTGAAAACCAGCAGAAATTGTGGTTGAATGAGACGAGGGGGGCCTCTGGAGTTGCAGACATTTCACTTAAAGGGCCAGTGTGCAGACTTACTTGGTGATGAACTCGCTTACTCTGAGCTCTAGCACTGGGGCAGCAGTTTGAAAGGCACCAGGGACATATAGGGAGGAACTGATTTGTCTGGCTTCAGGGGAAGGGCTTGAGGGGCAGCTTTCTCCCAGACAGAAGTACTGGCAGAAGCCACTGTTTCTTTGTTGAGCCCTTCCCCACCCAACTTGCAGTCCCAGGTAGGCGCCGTATCTCAGACTCCATTAACTTAGATAACACTTGTCACTCTGCCCTGGTGATTCTATAGGACCCTGTCCCTGAAAACTTGCGGCCCGCCGAAGGTGCTTCCAGTGGCTTTTTCATACAATGGTCTGTCTTGGCTCATGCTGTGGACTTTCCTAAAATCTCTCAACATTCACAAACCCTAAACAAGCAGCACCTGGCCTCCATGTGCCCCGTACCTCTCGCTAAGCAGCCTCAAGCCCAGAACTAGTGGCAGCTGGCCTAGGTTTGCAGTTTGGCCTCTGGAGGCAATTCCAAGCTAAGCGTAGGTGGCATCTGTGGATTGCTTGGTGGCTCATGCCAGGTGGACTGGTCAGGGCATAGGCTGCAGCAGAACTTGGCCTGCAGCAGGGCCCTTCCCAGGAGGCCCCAACATGCATGCCCAGTGCCTGGCTTCGGTCTGAGCCAGAACACCACCTGAGGTCACATATGAGGATGACACACCCAAAGGACAGATAGGACAGGCCCCAGAGCTCTGCTAAATTGAATCCTGCTCTGCCGGTTCAGCCCCTGCACAACAGCTCCTCCACTGGTCATGGCCAGTCATCACAACCAATCAGCCCCAGTGTCAATCCTTCCCATTGATGACCAAACCGCGACCAAGGCTCAACTATAAGAGGAAGCAACGCGCAACCCATTCAAGGGACATACCTGGATCACCAGGTTCAGATGACCAGGGAAGACTGTCACTTGGCCCCACAGCAGACCTACTACATAAGGTCACTCTAGTAAGACCAGGGGACTACCTAATACATAGAAACAAACACAAGTAGGCAACCAAAATGGGAAGACACAGAAATATGTCCCAAATGAAAGAATGAAACAAAGCTCCAGAAAAAGAACTAACAAAAATGGAGACAAACAGTGTATCAGATGCAGAGATCAAAACACTTGTTATAAGGTTGCTCAATGAACTTAGGGCAAGAGTAGAGAAATTCAATGAGAACTTTAACAAAGAGATAGAAAATATAAAAGTGGAGATAGAAAACATAATAAAGAACCAGTCAGAAATGAAGAATACAATAACTGAAATTAAAAATATGTTAGGAGTAAATAACAGTAGATTAGATGAAGCATAAGATTGAATGAGCAATTTAGAAGATAAGGTAGCAGAAAACACTCAATCAGAACAGCAACAAGAAAAAAGAATCCTCATGGATGGACCTCGAGATAATCATGCTAAGTAAAACAAGCCAGATAGAAAAAGTTGAAAACCACATGATATCACTTATATGTAGGATATAAACCTAAAAGCAACAAATGAACACGACAAACGAACACAGATTCATGGACATGGACAATAGACTAGTGGTTACCAGAGGGTAGGGATGAGGAAGGAGGAGGGAGGTAGATGGGGTAAAAGGGGTCCAAAAAATCAAGGGAAAAGAATCTCCCCAAAATACGAGGACAGTTTAAGGGACTTCTGGGACAACATCAAGCATAACAATATTCACATCATAGGGATACCAGAAGGAAGAGAGAACAAGGACCTGGGAACCTATTTGAAGAAATAATGATGAAAAACTTCCCTAATCAGGCAAAGAAAATACATATGATTCCAGGAAGCACAGGGAATCCTAAGCAAGATGAATCCAAAGAGGCCCACACGAAAACACATAGTTAACATGCTAAAGCTTAAAGACAAAGGGAGAATCTTAAAAGCAGCAAGAGAAAAGCAGTTAGTTACCTACAAGGGAGCTCGCATAAGACTGTCAGCTGATTTCTCAACAGCAGCTTTGAAGGCTTGGAGACATTGGCATGAAATATTCAAAGTGAAGAAAAGCATGGACTTACAACCAAGACTACTCTACCCAGCAAAGCCATCATTTAGAATTGAGGGACAGATAAAGAGCAACCCAGGCAACAAAAAGCTGAAGAAGTTTATCACTACCAAGCCAGTACTACAGGAAGTGATAGAGGGACTTCTTTAAGAAGAAAAGGAAAAAGAAAAAAAAATAAAAAAATGAATAATTAAATGGCAATAGCTACATATCTATCAACAATTAGTTTAAATGTAAATGAGTTAAATGATCCAATCAAAAAATATGGCATGGTTGAATGGATAAGAAAACCAGAACCTTATGTATGCTGCCTAAAAGAGACTCACTTCGGATTAAAAGACACACAGAGACTGAAAGTAAAGGGATATAAAAAGACATTTTATGAAAATGGAAACAAACAAATAAACAAAGCTGTGATAACAATACTTATACCATACTGAATAGACTTTAAAGTAAAGACTACGACTAGAGACAAAGAAGGGCCCAGTAATCCCACTTCTGAGTTTTTATCCAAAGAAACCCAAAACACTACTTCAAAGGGACATGTGTATCCATGTGTTCATTGCAGCATTATTTACAATAGCCAAGATTCATCAGTGAGTGAATAGATTTTTTAAAAAGGTGATACATATATACAATAGAATATTACTCAGCCATATAAAAGAATGAAATCTTGCCATCTGCTTCAACATGTATGGTCCTAGAGGGTATTGTGCTGAGTGGAGTATGTCAGACAAAGAAAGACAAATGTTGTATGTGGAATCTAAAGAACAGAGTAAACAAAACAGAAACAAGCTCATAGATATAGAGAGCATTTTGATGATTGTCAGACTGGGGATGGGGGATGGGTGAAATGGGGAGGTGATTAAGAGGTACAAATTGATAGTTACAAAATAGTCCATGGGGATATAGAATATAGCATGGGGATATAGTCAGTAATATTATAATAACTCTCTATGGTGTCAGATGGGTACTGGATTTATCAGGTGATCACTTCATAAGTTACATAAATATCTAATCACTGTGTTGTACACCTGAAGTTCTTATAATATTGTATGTCGACTATAATTGAATAAAATGAAAATATAAGAATAAAAACATTAATTAAAAAACAGCAAGTGTTGGTGAGGATGTGGAGAAAGGGAAACCTTCTGCACTGTTGGTGGGATTGCAAATTGGTGCTCCCACTATGGAAAACATTACGGAGGTTCCTCAAAATATTAAAAGTAGAACTGTCTTATGACCCAGCAATTCTGCTTCTGACTATTTTCCCAAAGAAATTTAAAACACTAATTTGAAAAGATATATGTGCCTCTATGTTCACTGCAGCACTTTTTATAATAGCCAAGATATGGAAACAATGTAAGTACCCATTAATAAAGTATTGGATAAAGAAGATTGGTACATATACACAATGGAATATTACTCAGCTATAACAAATGAAATCTTACCATTTGCAATGACATGGATGCACCTAGAGGGTATTATGCTAAGTGAAATAAGTCAGACAGAGAAAGACAAATACCATATGATTTCACTTACATGTTTAATTTAAAGAACTAAATAAATGAACAAACAAAATGAAAATAGACTCATAGGTACAGCAAATAAACCGGTGATTGATAGATGGGAGGAACACTGAGGGGCTGGATGAAAAAGGTAAATAGATTAAAAGCACAAATTGGTAGTTACAAAATAGTCAAGAGGACATGAAGTACAGCATAGGGAATATAGTTAATAATATTGTAATTACTATGCATAGTGTCAGGTGGATACTAGACTGATAGGTGGGATCGCTTCATAAATTATATGTCTAATCTCTATGCTGTACACCTGAAACTAATGTAAAATGATATTGAATGTTAACTTTAACTGAAAATTTTTTTAAAAATTAGAGAAAGACTTTTGCCAAGGTCTTTTACCCTATACACTGCTGATGGGAATGTTAATTGGTTCATCCCCATTTGGAAGGCTTTTTAGCAATATCTACTAAAACTAACCCTAAGTCTACAATCCAGAAATTCCATCTGCTGGTGTGTGTACAGAATGTTCACAGCACCAGCTCTATTCATCATGGCCCCAAACTAGAAACAACTCAGTTGTTCATCAATGTGAAGATGGAGAAATAAATTGTGGAATACTACATAGCATTGAAAAAGAAAGACCATGGATGAATCGCATGGGAAAAAATACTAAGCAAAGAAGCCAGACACAAAGGGTATAGGATGTATAGCTTATTCCATTAACATGAAAATCGAAAACAGGCAAAACTAATCTATGGTGATAAGAATCATAACTATGATTAACTTTTGAGGGTTATTGATTGGGAATTGGTGCAAGGATTTTTTCTGGGGTACTGGCGATGCTGAATTTATTAATTCTTGCATTGAAAGAAGACATTCATTTTTTTCTCTTTTTCATTTAGGGGAATATTTAAATTGCATTCCCAATTGCTCAAGGTTCTCGCTTGCAAACGACAGCATCCACTTCAAAGTATTTAAGCAGAAAGGGATTTATAAAAAGATATTAAATAACTAAAGAATCCCTAGGAGGGCCAAAGACATAGCAGCCTTGGATGCTTTAGAGCCAGGGCCATGCATCCAGGACAACTTAGCAGGAAACACCCTACAACATCTAGTGAATATTCTAGTTGAAACATCCCTGACTCCTCTGCCTATAGGTCAGCTCCTTTGACCCTCAGGACCGGGTGCCTGAAGCTCTGCTTTGGCCATCCCAACCAGACGCCTCTTTCACAATTCTTGCCAGAAGATCTGATATCTGGGCATCATGTGTCTGATGCCTCACATTGCTCACATCTGTGTCTAAATCTTACTGAGTATGACTGATTGGTGGTACTTAAGTCATGTGCCTGACTCCTGACTATAGATTCCTGAGGATTATAGTTTTTAGCGTTGGGCCTATAATGAAGGAGGGCAAGCTAAGGGCATTGAAGTTGGTGCAAAGTGGACCAAAATCACTCCCCTTTTGCCATTTTCTTTTTCACAGGGAACTGGGCAGTCAGCACTAAAAAAATGGCACAGTAAAGTCTTTGTCTCTGGTGGGGAGGCTGGATGCTCTTTTTTCATGGTCTTGTACACATTTGGCCCTGTACAATTCTCTCCCATGCTCTGAAACAGGTCTTGGTTGGCTCCAGATGAATTCCATCACATGGTTGGCTAAGGGAGACCAAGTCACTGATTTGGAAAACACAGTAGAAACACAGGCCAAATTTCATTCACAAGAGAGAAATAAGAATAACTGCCATGACACTTCAGGAGAATTTCTGTGAGTATGCGCTTCTATTTTCTGAAAAATTCAGAGCCTTTTTGATAATTCAGACCATATTTGTCAATCTTAGCTATTTTTGCCAATGAGATAAGATGGATAAATTTATGGTCATTGACACATTTCTTAAGGAGTGGACCATATTTGTGAAAGAGCATCTTGAGAAGCCTTTTGAGATAGAAGCTGAATTGGGGTGGGAAAACTACTCTTCAAGAGAAGAGTAGAGAAATCTATTTGTGTCTGAGGGTAGCTGCTTTAAGGGATAAAGAAGCATAGAGAGAGCCAACCAGATGGTCCAGACCAGAGGCTGCATGATATAAAGTCATCGACCATTTATTAAACTCATGAATTCTTTGGTGGGGATGAATGGCTTGTGGATCCCAGGATTCTGATTCTGAAGAAATGAAAGAACCTCGGCATTTGTATTTTTAACATTTGTTAAAGATACAAACCAAGTAGACTTGGTTATCATGATGCAGTGGTTCAAGGAACTAGTGGTATGAAGGTCCTGTAAAAAATATTGACAGTATTAGAGTATCTGTTAGGCTGACATGCTTCCCCTCCAAGCAGTTTTTCAAGAGGCACTCACCTCTCACATTTTGTTCAGGCCTTCCCAACCTTCCTCCCTACAGTAAGACATTGCAGAGAATGGAGAGCTCTTTAGAAATAGATGTTATCAGAGAACAGGTGCTTTCCAAGTGTGATATAGTTTTTTTTTTGACTTCAAGTAATAGGTTAGCAAACTACACGTGGTTTAATAATGAGAACATCTAACAAGAAGTATGATTATAGGGTTGGCTAATTCAGCTTTTTAACAGGTGTCTAAAAACTAAAAATCTTCCCGTTCTTCTTCACCATCCTCTGAATATTGCTTTTTGATCTTCAGCTTGCCTCCTCATGATCACAAAATGGCTGCTATATCCCCAGACATATCCTTACTTAATTATGTCCAAGGTAGGGCATAAAGAAGAGTTCCTTCTTACACACCCTTTTCAATCAGAAAGGGGCATATTTCCCAGAAGATACTCAGAAGTTTCCTTCTCAGGTATTACAGGGTTATATGTCCATGATCTAACCACAGGAAGCCTAAGAAAGTGAATATCTGGTAGTTTTGGTCTTTTCAGATAGGTAGGCTTTGACAGGACAAAAGAAGTGGGAGAGAATGGACTTTCGGAGAGGCAACCAACAGCATTTGCTATAGCTACTTGTTCAAGTAGCAATGAAAAGTTTTCAACTCTTTTGATGGTTGTGTTTCCCTGTCTTCCTGAATAGAGGTACTAAACCACCTCACTTTTATGTAGGTTCAGTATAGAATAGAGAAAAGAGAACATTCAAATTATTAGTGAATTTGTGCTCCACTGCTAACTGACTGTGAGTTCTTTAATAAGTCATACCCTCACTCGCTTTTTCTGTGAAATGAAGACCTTTCTGGCTCTAGGATTTAGCATCTTGACAGCCATTAAAGTACTGAGGTTTTACAACTACGTCTCTGGTTTTGGTGTTTTAGTTTGTCACATTTCTTTCCATCTAGTTGTCAACTATTACTTCTTCTGTTGTCATTACACCTGCTATTATCTCCTTCTGCCTTTTTATTTCTAATCTATTCCGGGCCGAGAAATCAGATAATCGAGTTTGTTAGAAGTCTATCTTCAATATGAGTCAGTAAGCTCTGAATGAGGGGCCAAAGAGTTCCTGGTGTTAGTACAATGTCTAGGGTGGCTCAGAGATTATTTTGAGGAAGGAGATGACTTATTTATTTATTTAATTGTTTATTTAAAACCTTTTTATTTTGAAAAAATGAAGCTTACGGAAAAGTTACAAAAACAGTATCTGAAATCCTTATATATACAAATCATCAAGATTCAAAATTCTTAACTTTTCACATTTTCCTTTTTCTCTTTCTTTCTTTGTATTGTAGACAAACACATATGCATGTTATTGTCATTGTTGCTATTATTATTGTTGTTATTGTTATGGCTGAACCACTTGAGAGTAAGTCGCAGACACCATGATATTTCAATCCTAAATATTTCTCCTTTTACCTCTTAGGGAAATTTTCTTATGTAAACACAGCACAATAATCAAATTCAGGAAATTTGACATTGATACAACTATCATTTACTATATAGGCTTTATTCAAATAGTGCCAATTGCTCCAATAATGTGCTTTTTAATATTAGTTCTTTTTTGATCCAGGATCCAAGCTAAGATTCTGCATTGAATTTAATCAGAGATCTTTTAAAGTCTGTGTTCTGAGAACTGAAGCTGCTGGACAACTCATCTGCAGATAATGAGTGACTCTCAGGGTTGACAGCTACAAACAACTGTAAACTTTTCAAAAACTTCTTTCACTTGTTTACCTCACTTTATCCTTACAACAGCCCTGTGAGGTAAGTAGGGCACGGGTTAGCATTTCTGTTTTATGGATGAGGAAACAGAGTCTCAGAGCTCAAGCCAGATCTATGGTATAGCCATGGCTTTATGCTACGTCCATAGGCTTTTTCACCACTCCTCAGCAGGTTAATGGGCAGATGAGAGCCTAACTAGGCTTTACCTCTATGGGGGTTTGGACCTGCTATGGATGATGCCACCTGTCTCTTAGTTGACAGTTGTCCTTCTGGTGCCAGGGACTAGACAAGCAGAGGTCTAGAGGAATGCCAAGGTAAGCAAGACAGCCAACTGGGGAGAGCTCTTCTATTTCCCCTAGTCTAGGGAGCGTTGTTGCTCAATAACATCTGAATGCCTCAGTGGGACAATGACTGGCTCAGGAACCAGTTTCTCCATCTCTTATGGGAGTAGAGTCTGGCTTGATGACTCTTGTGGTCCCTTCCTGCCACATGAATCCAGAATGCTTCAGTTGCCCCACCCATGAGCCCTTTGGCCCTTATCACTTTAGCATACCCTCCACCCTCACTTCCAGTTGCCAGCACCTCTGCATCTCTTTGTACAAGGGCTTCTGAGGTGCCTGTACATACAGCGAGAGAGAATTGGTGCCGACATCCACCCCTGACTCCTCTCCCTGGGGTCAAGCCTCAATCAATGCATTGATACATACCCCAGCTTTCTTTCCCCTGAGAGGAGAAATCTCTGAGACGTGGGTGCAGAGTGTGGTCCTCGAACTGGTGCCAGTCTGGTGTGTGATACATACAGAAATTGAGAATAAGCATTTAGGAACTTCAGCAGTAATTTCATAGAATAGTTATAGATCTCTTGCACCAAATAAAAAAAATGGGTCTTTTGTATGTTTTTGTTTTCTTATTTTTCTAGGAATTCATTTTCATTTTGCATTCAAAAGTATCAAGGGGAAAAAGTATTGGTCCGTGATGGCTTTGAAATTAAAAAGGAAAAAACCCTAATCCTTCACCATAGATAATTTGAGGAAAAATGTTGTCCACTGTTTCCCAGTGTGGCGCAATGGTATTAAGCCCTAGTTGCCTACATCACTCAGTAATGATGTTCTATTGCTTATCTTTCCTTCCCTGTTTCACTTCCCCACTACCCTACAGTGCTCCCTGAGATAGCCCCCTAAATAAGCTATTTACACACAAATTCTTGTCTCAGGGTCTGCTTCTTGGGGGAACCCATGTTAAAACGATGACTTTGATTTCTTTCCGATTTATTCCAGAACCTAGTTACATCCTGTGATTTTTAAGTGTTTACACTTTTGAAATGAAATGTCTAAAATTTCTCCATGGAAATACCTTTTAAAAATGCCTCAAGACTTTAAGAGCATTTAAAATCATTCAGAGGCATTTTCTTTTCCTTTTTCTTTCTTTCTTTCTTTCTTTCTTTCTTCTTTCTTCTCTTCTTCTTCTTCTTCTTCTTCTTTCTTTCTTCTTCTTCTTCTTTCTTTTCTTCTTCTTCTTCTTTCTTCTTCTTCATCTTCTAATACTAAGGTAATAATAATAATAATAATAATAATAATAATAATAAAAAACATGTATACTCTTATATTTTAAGAAGACCAGTTGGTGCTCAAGGTTAGGTAATTCACTGACTTAGCAACGTCATTAGAGAACCAGGTTTTCCATCAAGTGGCATTTTCTATCTCACCTACGTCTTAATTCATTAGAAAATGATTATGAGTGAGACATCTGGAATGTGATCATCTATAGTGATCTATACCTTAATTTCGCAGAAGCATCCAATTGCTCACTATCTTCTCCTCCTTTTCCTCTGTTTTGCCCCCCACCAATGTCTCAATCATTGCATATAATTTACTTGCATCTATCCCTTCAGCTCCAGAGGTCTAGGGACACTGGGAGAAACCAGAGCTATGAAGCAGAATCATATTCATTCTTGGAGTCTTCTAATACAGAAGATTTCAAAGGATGTGATCGCAAATCAAAGTAAAGAGCCACAGTCTTGGCTTTGTTCCCTGTCTGCTGTTTGTATATTTTATATTATGCATGGGCTGGGGGCACCCATGGTGGAGCCTGCTGGTTATAATCACAATCAATCAATCTGAACCTATTTCAGGACCTGCCAGCCATCGGGACAACTTCCAGAACTATTGGAGTCCACTTTTCATTATTTCAAGACTGGTGAAAGGATGCAAAATACTTAATAAAAGAGTCGAGTTGATCAAGTGACAGTCTGGCTCAGGACTAAAGACCCAGGCTGTCAGAAGGACATTAACACCTTGATCTCTGAGGCAGGGCAGGTAGACTGGGCACCCAGGCATCATTTTATCCCTGTCATTGTAAGTGGTTCTGGATAAGCCTCACAGCTCTAATCTAACACAGAAGAGGTGCCAAAAGGGCCAACAAAACATTTAATACCAGTTGCCCCACTGCCTTCTCAGTCTAGAACTTTGCCTCTAGCCAAGACACAGTGGCCAATACTTCTAAATGCTGTAACTCGTGGCCCAGGGTGATACCAGTGGTTCAGAGCACATATGCACAACAACATAATTAGAAAACAGGAGCAGCAAAGCAAAAGCCTATATTGTCACATTCGGACTAAGGATACCCCATAAAATATAGGATGACCAGGCACATTTGAACTTCAGATACACAAATAATAGTTTTTATCATAAATACATCCAAAATGTTGCATGGGAGTATACTTATACTGAAAAAAAGATTAGCTATTTATTTGAAATTCAAATGTAACTGGGCATCCTATATTTTTATTTGCTAAATCTGGCAACTCTAACCCGGATCTCTGTTATCATTTTTGCACATCCTTCCCCTAAGCTTCAGGTGGTTTTGCTCCCAGTGCACCTGTAATTCTTCTTTGCAGGCCTGCCCTTGGGCTGCTGGAGACACTTTTCTTGTACATGTAAACCTTAGAAGAGCCTAGGCATTTACATCCCTCACCCCACCATAGGGTGGTCCTTAGCTAAGCCACTGATATTTGGGCAAAGGACTATGAAAGCCCAGCTCTCTTGCCTTAGGTCTAGCAGGAGAATCTCCCTTCTGCATAGCTGGGTCCTATATGGCACACGTAATTGGCATTGTCCCCTTGCCTGCCCAGCTTCCTCTACTGGTGTTCTTCTGGGAGCACTTCCTTCATAAGTCGGTTGTGCTGGAATTTTCAGCTCAAGGTCTGCTTCTGGGCAACTCTGCCTAAGAACAGTTAAGCAAAGGAGTAGTCTTCAGGAGGTAAAGAGAAGGCTTACAGTGAGTTTTAACAAATCTTTAGATTCTTGAGAGCCGGGGCAGGGAGGCCATGCATACTACTTTGCATGGTGGAGAATAAGAGCAGGCAGTGGCAAGGGAACTAGTGCTGGGCAAACCTGGGTCCCTTAGAAAAGAAAGGTCATTCTCAACTTTGGCTGCACATTAAAATAACTGGGAAAGCTTTTTAAAAATCCTGATGCTTGGGTCTCACTCCCAGACATTCTTTAATTCTAGTCTAGGTGTGGCTTAGGCATTAGGAATTTTAAAAAGCTTCCAAGAGATTCTATTATGCAGCTAGAGTTGAGAGCCACTTGACTAGAAAGTTCCTATGCCTGGATAGAAAGCCTAAGGGCACCTTCGTTTAAATGGGATGATGGTGTTTGTGTTGGTCAAGGCATTTGGTTAATTGACTCTATCATTTAAAATTCTAGAGTATCTGCATTTAAGGAAATAAGTGGTTCCTACATTGAAGGGAGCCATTCTATTTCAGCAATTACTGAAATGGTTCCCAAACTTAAGCATGTGTCAGAATCATCTGCAGGGCTTGTGAAAACATAGATTGTTGAGTTCCATCCCTATAGTTTCTAATTCAGTAGTCCAGGGAAAGTCTCAAGAATTTACATTTCTAAAAAGTTCCCAGGTGATGTGGATGCTGCTGGTCTGGGGAACATATCTGGAGAACCACTGAGTTATTGTGAACTATATTTGGGGCTGAGCTGCTTCTCCTGAGAATGAATTTTTACTTTCACTTATTTATTTCCCATTGATTTATCACTCAAAAGTGCCATTAGGGATTGTGTATTAGTTTTTGTGTGATCATGCTGAGTAACAAATAATCTCCAAATCAAAGTGACTTAAAACTGGAAATGTTTATTTCATACCCACAGATTTGGAGGTTGGCTACAGTTTAAGCTGGGCTAGATTTGTGTCTGGGCTTCAGTTTCAGTTCATGTGCCCCACAAGGATTCGTTCCAAGACTCAGGTTAAAGATGCAATGGCTACCTGGGACATGCTCTTTTTATAATGGAGGACAGAACTTCAAGAGTGCTGGCAAGAGCTTAAAGCTTTAGCTTGTGACTGACACACTGTCACTTTCACTCACATCCCATTGGCCAAAGCAATTTCTACAGCCAAACTCAAAGTCAGAGGATGGGGAGATATACTCTGTCCTCAGTAAAGAGCGTCAGAAACAAAAAGTAAAAAAATGATGGACAAATAATATCTATCACAATCTGTTAGTGTCAGGCCCCACATGAAGTTCTGGAGAGAATGCAGAAAGATAAAAAATGGTGTCAGCCTCTGAGAAGCACAGATAGGCAAGAGATACAGACAAACAAAGATACAAGAGGGTGCTATACATGAGATGTAGGACAAACAAGCAGCAGAAGCATGGAAGTGGGAATGACTCTAATTGCTGGGATGTCTACCTTCCCACACTGTGTAACCAAGTGAAAATCAAGTGAGAGAACAGGAAAAAGGAAATGGATCTGGGATGCCTTACCAGAGGAGAGGATATTCTAACTGGGACATAGATGGTGAGTAGGAGTTTGCTATCATATAGAGGTTAGATGGTAGGAAGGGGAGTGTCAGGGGGTTAGATGATAATTCCAGGGGCACATAGACCCCTCCCTTTTCCATAAGGTTTTTGCAATTGTTTTTACCTTTGACCCAGTCTGCTTGGAGCTCCAGGATGCTGTACTGCCCACAACTATCTCTGCATTTCACAGGTCACTGAAGTTTTATTGCCTCTGAGGATCAAGAATTTTTTATTCTTCAAGTAATTACTCCTGAAATGATGTGGTTTCTTCTCTGAGTGATTATAAAATTCTGAGAATCTCAAATAGGATAACTTAAACAGTTTTCTGGGAATTGGGGCCTAGAACCAATGTCCCTAGTGCTGGGTTCAACTTAAGATCTCCCAGGGTTCTCACTCATTAATTGCCCTTGCTGTATGCATGGAGGAGAGCCCTACCTCCTGGGAGTCCTTGATCTGCTCCCAGAAGCCGGATCAAATTTTGGCGGGCTTATATTTTTAGAAAAGCACAGTAAATCCTCTGGGGTGGCATGATTAAATACTCCAAGTTCTCAAAGTCAAATTTCAAGGGATCTAGAGGCCCCCATGAAAATGAGACTTGTGGAGAATCTATCATGACATCCTAAAAATTCTGAGTCGGATGAGCTGATGAGGCCAGCAGGATGTCAACTCTAAAGAACAAAAAATAAAATAAAATAAAATAAAAGGCATTTGAAGTAGAAGGAAAAGCTTGGTCAAAAGCACAAAGGGTAAACATGGTGGTGGTTTTGGGAAAACATGCTCAGTGAGATAGGGCTGGCAGAAGTAGAGGTGGCTGCAGAGTGAGGCTACATGGGGGGAGGGAAGCAGCTAAGAGGATTGGGGTTTGTCTTGTAGTCAGTGGTAACCATAAAAGCTGTTAAAAAAGGAAGTGGCATCTTTCAAACTTTATTAAGTTTCTGCTGAAAGTCCCATGGAAGAAGAAGGTACCTGAAGAGAGATTAGAGAAAACACTGGTTAGGGCCATGTCACTGGAATTTGGGAAAGAGAAAATGCCCAAATAACCTTTGGTCTTTTCAGCAGGAATTTTGAAGTCAACTTCCTACAGGGAAGGAGCAGGTGATGTAAGAGAAGTAGCAGGCTGGGTTTTTTTCTTTTGTACCCCTTAATAGTGTCTTAGGCTTTGTGTGTTAGGTGCAGAAATACTTTGCATAGTAATCAAATGAGAAGAATCTCCACTTTCACCAAGATATGTGTTCACCCCACTTTTCTTTAAAGACATAGCCCTCTCTTTTCTGCACTTTTGATAGAGACATGGGTGTAAGAAATATTTCATGCTCCTGTTAATAACGCTATACCATACCCACAAAGTGAAAAGAACTGCTATATGGCAACTGATACCTGGCCTCAATATCAGAGAGTAATAGGAGATGCTGGAGATTGTGGAAAGCTGGATAGCCATGTTCAGATCTAAAAGGAGCTATGCTTCTCTGAGGTCAGATTTTCTAATTTTGCAAAAGAAACGGGAAAAAATTTTTTAATATAAAAATTTCAATTTTGAAACATTGGCTACTCATTCACATTTTTTTGCAATGCTATAGAGACTGGATGCGGTGTGTGGCTCCCTGATTTTCACCTGTTCCTCCAGATCTTCACTGGGGATAATGCCCTTTGATGTGGCATTGT